>NC_072020.1:23723297-24064547 GCF_027791375.1 Indicator indicator | reverse complement strand
TATCTCCACTAAGTGATGAGCTGAGCTTGGATTGTATTTTTTTTTTCTTTTTAAGCAGGAATGAACTACAAAACTCTCTTAAATTAACGATTAGGAAGTCAAAGATAACATGTGACAACTTCAGCTGACTGTTGGAAGAAGTGTGAGATGAGGCTGATATCTTGTCTTCAACAATATTCACAAGTAGATGTCCCAAGAAAAGTAAGAATAGGGCATGCATATTATTCTCCTCAACACACTTCCAGAATCTACCTTACCATTCAAAGACATTTCTAAGGCAGATATGATTGCTGCGTGTTAAGTAACCCCATGTATTTCTCAGAGTCTCCTTAGACCCAGACTTTAAAAAAATAGCACCAATATCCTCAGCAAGAACTCACAGGGGACCCACACTAGAGCAGTTTGTGAAGAACTGTAGCCCATGAGAAGCATTTGTGGTGGAGAAGTTCCTAAAGGACTGTTTCTCATGGGAGGGACCCCACACTGGAGCAGAGGAAGGAGCTGCAGAGACAATGTGTGATGACCTGACTGCAATTTCCATTCCATGTTCCCCTGTGCTACTGTGGGGGGAGGAGATAGAGAAAATAAGGAATGAAAACGAGCCTGTGAAGAAGAGAGGGGTGGAGGAAAAGTCTTCTAAGATTCAGGTTTTATTTTTTCATTACCCTACTCTGATTTGATTGGCACTAAAATTAATTTTCCCCAAGTCAAGTCTGTTTTGCCCATGACAGTAACTAGTGAGTGATCTCTCTGTCTTTATATTGACTCACAAGCCTTTTGTTTAGTTTTCTCTCACCTGTCCAGCTTAGAAGGGGGAGTGACAGAGGGGCTTTGGTGGGCACTTGGCATCCAATGCATCACAACCTGCAAACAACATTGCTAGTTGAAAACCTGACATGTCACCTGAAATATTCATTTGGTCATTATTCAACTTAAATGCCTGGGACTATGTTACCCTAGATTTTTAGAGCTGATTCCCAGTGAATTTGTTATTCAGCTCTTTACAATTCTGAAAAAATAATTCTTTCGAGGTCATTGACCCACTATGAAAACAAACCATTCTTTGGATGAGAGCCTTTGTAGTTACCCATCTAAAATACATGCTGTTCAATTCCTGTGTCACACATTGTGGCTGCAGCTCTTACACTGTAAAAAAATCAAACCAAATCCCAGCATATTTTAAAATATATGCAAGTAATGTAAAAGAGCATGCAATTTAAAAATGAAATAGTGCTTATTAAGGAAAGTATTTCTCACAGTCCTACATTCACATTGAAATAACCCAAGAATTTGTCAATCACAAAGTACTCAGCAGATACCAGGAGACAGTCTGACGTGCACAGAAGTATTAGGAGTTTGAATGACAGATTTATTGGTAAAATGTGAGTATCTTCAATTCAAGTGCGTGTTTCTACATCACCACACAGATTTAGTTTTCCAGCTAGAAGAAAACTAACCTTTTGTAAATTCATATTCAGCCTACTGTTACATACTCCAATCCGAAAGTCTTGTATTTTTTGGTAAAGGAATCTTCTATCAATAAAAATAGTGAACTAAACCCCAGATTTTTAAGCTTTGATTAGGAATATTCATAACTTCTTTGAATTTAAATAGTTTTATCTCTTCAAGCATCCAGGAGACATGCTGAATGCATGTGTAAGAAACATTTGCATTTCTTTTACCTTTAAACTGTTAGCTTTTCCAGTAGATTAGAATATAAGTATGCAGGAACGATACAGAAACTCAAGCCCTGTGAAGCCATTTCCAACAAAATTATTATAATCCATTCAGGATAGAAATGTGAAAAAAATCTTTTGAACACATACTGAGCAGAGAAGATTTCAATGAGACTTCAACATGGTTGTTAAAAGATGGGGAGAAACGGAGAGAAGAATTAAGTGTGCCAGTTTGGAAAAGAGGTCTTCTAAATATACAGCCATCAGGTAAGCACCTACAGGGTTCAGTGTCCTTCAATCAATGAGTACAAACAGTAATTTTCCAACTAATACAGTGATTTGCTGGATTGTATGATAACTCTTTCCTTGCAAAGTGCAATATACAATAACATAGGTTTGTAAAAAAAAAAAAAACCACTTTAATGTAAGAAAGAGAGAGTTCTTAGTATGACTTACAGTTACTTGAGGCTGAGAAGACCTTTTGGGTGTAACTGTTTGTCAGATTTATAGAATGGTTTAGGTTGCAAGGGACCTTAAAGATCATCTAGCTGCAATCCCCATACTCATGGGCAGGGAAACCAGGTTGCTCAGGGCTTCATCCAGCCTGGCTTTGAACACCTCCAGGGAGGGGGCATTCTCAACCTCCCTTGGCAACCTGTTCCTGGGTTTCACCACTCTCACTGTAAAGAATTTATTCGTAATACCCAGTCTAAATCTCCCCTCCTCAAACTTAAAGCTGTTCCCTCTCATCCTAGGCCCTTGCAAAATGTCCTTTCCCTGCTTTCTTGCAGGCCCCCCTTCAGGTACTGTAAGACTACTATAAGTTCTCCCCAGAGAGTTGGGGCTGAACAGCCCCAACTCTCACAGCCTGTCTGGGAGGTGCTCCAGCCTTCTGATCCTTTTGCTTCTTTCTCTCTCCACCCAAAACTATTTTCTATAAACATAGGAAAGGGGTTTTACCTCTGTCTGGGAGGAAGAGCAACAACAAATACTTCTTTAAATAAGTATGGCTTTATATGCATATAGGAACAACACACACTTATAATCAAATACAGCAATACAAACCATTACTAACTAAACACAGCATGGATATGATTTGATGACACATAAGCATTGCTCCCCACCATTCCCAGTGATTTTTTGCTCACCCAACCACCATGAAACACTTCCACTCCCTCAATTCTAGCTCATCTGCCACCTCATGGTCATTGAAATTAGGGTTTTAGGAACCATTTGTCAGAAGTCATGGCTTCTGTCAAAGAGAAAGAAGCCCACTCAACATCACATCAAGCTAGATTAAAATATAGCTACTGGGAAAAACAAAATTATCTAAGAGTGGCAACTGTCACCAAAGGATGATCCTCTTTTACCACATCCTCCTCTTTTGATCATCTTCTACCATTTCTGCTATCAAAAGGAGTAGTAAAATGGAAGATCTGGAATACTATACCTTTCATCAGTGGTACCAACTACTTCAGTATCCATAAAGCATAGCTGACATTCAAGAAGAGGGTGGTATACATCTGGTAGTGATTTTCAAACTGAGCAATCGACTTTAAGAGAGGTTATGAAACTGGTCTGTGGTCAGCTACAATGGTAGGGGAAAAAAGAAGATCCAGCTCCTCAATGTTTCACAAATGTCATTATTGCTGTCCATGCTAAAGACATCTCCAAGTAAAATGAAAATCACTTTAAAAGGAACTGGGAAAATAACATTTAAACAAAAGCACAAAGGGGAAGACTGCAATTTAAATGAGGCCCTTTTTTGAAATTGAAAGAAGGAGCCAGATCTCATACAGACCTAATGAAACGAGTACCTCAGGCAAGCCCTGATATTCCCAGTGCTCGGCCATATCTAGTAAGACAGTCAAAAATGCCTTCTGTTCTGGGTTTTGCTTTTTTTTTTTTGGAAGCACTTTGACTTGACTTCCTACTGCCAAAAGCAGTACAGACTGTTCTTTGATTTATTCAGATTATGAATTACAGATAAGCACAAAATGGTAAGGGTCAGAAGGGACTCCATAACCTCTCTGGGCAGCCTGTTCCACTCTGTCATCCTCAAAGGAAAGAATTTTTTTCTTATTTTTAGGTGGGGAAAAAAAACAGTTCAAGTGATTTAGGATAATTCTGCAGTGATGCTACAACAGAGTAATTTTACTAGTTCCAGTTAGTTTGGATTTCCTGAGACATAAGCATGAGCCAAACTTGGGTGAACAAATGGTTTTGCTTACAGTAACATAGCGAGTTTAAAACAACCAAAAAACCCTCAAACAACCCATACCCAAAAAGCTCATGTATAATAGCATTTTTAGAAACCTCATCTCAAGTGAAATAGAAATTCAAAGGAAAATCAAAATACAGGAAAACAATCCAGATTTATTTGGTAAAGAAGAGTGATCAAACTAGTTAAACTTCATTATGTGTACTCATTCAGGATTAAATTAATTCCATGCAACTAAGTCAACTTCCAAAACAAACTAATATAAATTAAAGAAACTAATTTTGAACAAAGATTTAATGCAATTTAACTAATTCACTTCATGTCTAGTTAGTGAAGATTAATTTTTTGCAGTGTCCTTGTGTAAACAAGCCATGGAAATGCTATCATGCAGAAAGACCTGGATAGTTTTAACAGAAGGCACTATAATGTATATAAGAACCTCTACAAAAAGTATTAGCCTTTATTAAAGCTTTCTTTTGTCCAGCTTTATTTTGTTTTAAAAGAGCACATTTGCATTTACATTATTAAATTTAAAAAAAAACTAAAAATCAATTTCTCTTTTCTGGTGGTGATGCTAAAATGGGGAGAAGGATGCACTTTTAGACTAATAGTAAAAGTAATCTCAGAGGGAGATTTCCAGCTACGTGCAGAGTCATAACAAAAACAACCATTTCTGTATACGTGAATATTTTTATTCCTAATATTCAGTTTGGAAAAATTCACCATTTTCCAAAACATGGGGATTTAGTCTTAAAACCTAAAAAAAGTAGTGCACTATGTGAAATCTGTAATCATTTTGCTGTTTTCAATTTTTAACCCATCTATATTTAGGCATAAACCAATCTTCAACTTTACAAAGAACTACATTAATTTACATGTATGAACAAACTCAAGCAGGTAGCAAAATAGTCTAAAATTACCCACCACTTACCAATAATACTAAAACCATTTTGCTTAAAAAATTCTCAGGCCAGGCACAAGAAGAAAGAAGGAAGGAACAGACATCTGACCAGACTGCTGTACAACTAAGGCTCAGTTCTCTCAGCTTCAGCTGCCTGAGAAATTCTCTGCTACAATGGAACGAGGAAGTATCCTGAATTAAAAGCTAAATACTTGGAAATATTGAGGATTTCACAGTAAGCAAGTTCATAATTCTTAAATTGAGTAATGAGTTCATATAATTGAGATAACAAGAAGACCTGCAAGCTATGGAAAAGCTGCCTCCTTCTAGCCCACCTTCACTTCTGCATGCAGTGTGGCTTTCACAGCTTCCAGTCCTCTTCTAGCACAGCTTCCTGGTGAATGCACATCTCAACATGATCAGCGTTAGATCAGAATTAAGCTAAACTAAACAGGTTTCAAACAACCAAGAACCAGTTCAACCAAAAATTATTTCTGAACTTTAATGAAATTGAGCTGTTCCAGCAAAAATGCACAGCACAAAACACTGACATGAGAACATCTTTCTTGTGATGTCTTTCAAGTGGAACACATAGATACTTCATGTGGTGTTTGACAAGGAAGTTAGTTGAATTAAAAAAAAAAAAGAGTACAATTAACCACATTCAGAAGTCAATTACTTGGTCAAAATCATCCCTTCTTGCTGCTTCTTCCCTTAAATGTAACCTGCTCCTGTGGCACAATTTACTGCAGATCTCTTTACAGCTACAACATAATTCTTTGCTTGTACCCATTCAGATCTGTTGAACAGCACAATCAATGTAAAGATAATTTCATGACTAATCTTAATCTCCTCATCAGGAAAGTGGTAAAGGGAGATAAGTAGTAGATATGCAATGCAGTATTTCTCTCCTCTACCAGGCTCTTAAAAAACAATCCTGAAATCTCAGCCAAAGAACTCAGATCTTATTTCCACTTTCCTTCTTGCCCTCCTCTTTAGGATAATTATGACCCATTCCTATGGTAAATAGGGAACCATTTTTAGGTAACTGACAAAATATTTAAGTGAGAAAGCCTGGAGCAATCAAATCATCATAGAATTCTTCCTACAGCTGGGATGATCTAATCCAAGCATTCATCAGTTTAAGACTGCATGTCATGTATACAGCTACTTAAAAATTCATCTGCACAGATTTATCACTTCTGCTGTCAAAAACCAGTAAATTCTTCTAATTTGATTTCAACCTAAAACACCTTATAACCTGACTACAAGTGTTACTATTTTAAGTCCCACTTGTAAATTGAACCTGCAATCATGTTCAGGCAAGGACAGATTTGCAAGTTCTTAAATCGCAAGTTGTTTCAGCCCAAACAAGTGCAATTCAAAAAGAAAAGTAAATTAACACATTTTCAAAGCACTTTTCAAAGTTATTTTCATACTAAAATGCTTCCAAAAAAGCTTGCAACCAAAAACTCTGCTTGGCACCAATTAGTATAAAAAAATTACAGGCCACAAAAAGACTGATTAATCTGCTTCCTGCAGTTCAAAAAAGCTCATGACTCATGAGCATGACAGGTGCAAAAGAATTGAGGAGAGAATGCACACTACCAGTTTCAGACAGCTCTGCACGACAGATACATTTAAATATAAGCATTTAGGGAGAAAGAAAACCAACAAAAATTCATCTTACAGTATCACTAAGCTAGTTCAGGTAGCTAACTTCAGAGACAGGTTGTAAGTTGTGTGGTTTCTCATAGGAGGCTTAAAAATTTATATGATGACAATTTGCATGGTAGACATTAGAGTTGAGGAATTCTGGGATATTGGATGAAGCAGAGAAAGAAAAATCATTATGGAGAAGACAGAAAATTTTATGGAGAAAAAGACATTTCATTCAGAAAATATAATTATTCATTTAATTGCAGCAAAAAGTGCTAAGGATTAAAAAAGCTGAACCATTGTTAGAACATCAAGAAAGATCTTAACTAAATCCAGTCACAGAAATGTGAAACACTGATAGAAGAAGGATGTGGAGATATTTAATCACTCAATATAACTGCTTCATGCCAGCTGTATGCAATTTGTATTGTCTGCCTGTAAAGTGAGAACCTGGTTCCCAAAAGCCTTTGCTTAAACCAAGACTGACTTCTGGACAACAGTCTTCATCTGACATATTGGCGTAAAAACCTGATCACTGCTTTTCACGTTTGCACAGCTTTGCTTTTGTGATGACTACTCCTAAAAGAGGCCACTTCCTCAAATATATTCCACCTCCTCTGCCCAGGTTTTTCTGTAATCAGGTAAGTACTAGAGCAACTAGCAATTTATACACACACAGCTGAAATGGTCTGGAGGCTGTGCAATTTCACAGTATGCTCACAGAATCATAGAATTGTCAGGGTTGGAAGGAACCTCAAGGATCATCTAGTTCCAACCCCTCTGCCATGGGCAGGGACCGCTCACTCTAGGTGAGGCTGCTCAGAGCCACATCCAGCCTGGCCTTAAAAACCTCCCCTAGAGGCAGATCAGTAGACCTCACAAATAGTTATGATGATTGCAAGTTGAAGTACTCAACTTCAAGCTTCTCAAATCAACACAAAAATCTCTGTCCCAGGTGGGTCCAAATCACAGTATCACAGTATCACAGTATATCAGAGGTTGGAAGGGACCTCAAGAGATCATCAGCTCCAACCCCCCCTGCCAAAGCAAGATCACCTAGGATAGTCCACACAGGAACACATCCAGGTGGGTTTTGAAAGTCTCTAGAGATGCAGACTCCACAACCCCCCTGGGGTGCCTGTTCCAGTGCTCTGTCACCCTCACTGCACAGAAGTTTCTCCTCACATTGAGGTGAAATCTTCTATGTTCAAGTTTGAACCCATTGTTCCTTGTCTTATCGCTGTGTACCACCAAAAAGAGCCTGGCCCCCTCCTCCTGACACCCACCCCTCAGATATTTATAGACATTGATCAGATCCCCTCTCAGTCTTCTCTTCTCAAGACTAAACAGCCCCAGGGATCTCAGTCACTCTTCATAGGGGAGATGCTCAAGGCCCCTAATCATCCTCATGGCATTCTATTAATCAAATCAAATAAAGTAGACTTCAGCTTCAGTTTCCCGCTTCCTGACTAGCCACCAAGACTCCTAAACAAGGTCTGATGACAGGTGCCCAACAGCAGGATGGTGAATTGTGAAAACTGCCAAGCTCAGAACAGCTTTTGGTTTTCATATCATCAGTTAAGAAGTGCTACAGGGAACCCCTCCTGAAATCATACAGGCTGGTTTTTTTGCATGTACACTTGACCAGGTATTATTCTGACACATTTCCTATATTTTGTGCAATTCTTCACCCTTGCAGACTTACTGCACACAAGTCCCATTGACTATGTCAACAATTTCATTTCAATCATTCTTCCCATGCTTTCAGTGGGATTGTTCCCAGAGTAAGAGCCCCGTTGTACAAAGATGCATAGTCATAATCTAGTTCCTGATGAATACAGCTGTGAGCAGTTCGTGTGCATGCCTTTGAGTTTAGCATTATGTAACTCTCCTTTTGGCTTACCCATGAGGAGAAATATTAAAATAAATTAACATTTTACTGGCTTTCTAATTGGAAGTGTCTGTTTGAAACAAATATGTTTATCAAACAGTTTGACTGAGAAAATACATCACTGTAGCTGTAGTTACCCAAATTACATGCTGTCTAAAGCAAAAAGGGCAAAAGCCATCTGGCTCCATATAACTTACATTTTCTAGACAGCTTGCAGCTGGTTCTGATTAAGCAGCATCTCAGTACTCCCAGAGATCTATTTTTAACTCTGCAAGTTTATTTTTAGGGCTCACACATCCAAAGCACATGGTGTTTACATTAATAAATGAACAACCGCCTACAGTAGAGAAAAGCTTTGTGCAATTCTTGTGGCACAGTCACTGCACAACAAAGAGGGATGGTTAAATAAAACATCATCTGTACCTCCTGGCTCTTTACAGGACTGCAGAGAGTATCTCTGGAGAGCCCAGACCCTAGGAAGAAAAAGGTGCTAGACAACCAGATAATTCACTTCAGAGATAATATTGGGTGAGATGTCCTAGGAAGAAAGTACATCTCTTCTGGCCCAATCCCTCCCCAGAAACATCTTTTTTCTTTTTTTTTCATAAGGGATCCATAGAGTCCCCAGACAATTTATCTCCATGTGTTATGCAGCCATATTTATAAAGTAGTGGAAATACTATCTTTGCCATCAAAGAACACTAATCATAGAATTATAAAATGGTGTGGGTTAGAAGGGGGACCTAGTTCCCACTCCCCTGCCTAGGACATGAACACCTTCTACTAGATCAAGTTGCTCAAAACCCTATCCAGCCTGACCTTGACCACTTCCAGGGAGGGGGCTCCACAGGCTCTCTGGGCTGCTCCTGTCTCATCACCTTCACAGTAAAGAATTTCTTCCTAATATCTAACTTAAATCTACCCTCTTTCAATTTAAAACTACTTTATCCTGACCTATCACTATACTCCCAGATAAAAAGTCTCTCCTCATCCTTTCCTATAGGCCCCTTACAAGTACTAGAAGGCTACTATGAGGTCTCTCCAGAGCCTTCTCTGGGTGAGGAGGAGCGAAGGCCAGCAATAAGGTATAATAGAGTTAAACACAGTTAAGCTTAAACTAATCCATGCCACAATTTTCTTACATTAATTACATTTTACATGGACTTTTAACCTATATGGCATAGACTACTGTACATGTGACCTCCTGCACCTCTGACCCCTTACTCTTCAAAACCAAAGCAAGCAGCATGAGTTGGCAAAGGGAGCTGCTAGCACTCATCGAGAGGGTACACTCCCAGAGTTTGGTTTTGGATAAAGTTACACAGAAAGGTCTATTAATTGTGAAAGTAAAAGGGTTTTACTGCTTCCAGGAACACTTCCCCAGGTAGGAAAATACAAAAACATTACAAAAGTAATCCAGATATCCCTTTAACAAGCAATTAAAGGAATTTGTTCTTCTAATCCATATCCACTGAGCTACCTCACTAGTACAGCTGACTTGGAAAGCTTAGTAGCAGCTAAACATCTTAGAATCTCATCAGTGGGAATGTTTTCAGCACCATAAAGTACTGGCTATCTGTAAATTAAGTCAACTTTGAAACAAACCTCCATTTCAGCAGCTAGGCATGCAGCACCAGAGAAACTGGTCCCAGTTCCCTTGAGATATTAAGGGCCAGTGCCAAGCGGAAGGGAGGCTATTTCCCCAGGAAGTTCCTTTAAAAAATTTCTTTTCCTTACTCACACTTTAGACACACTTATTCTCATGCATTCTTATGTTTGTGAATATGTCTTCTCTCCATAGCTTTTTTTCTTATGTCCTTGTTATTTATTCTCTTAAGACAAGTCCAGTGCTTACTTCTCTCTCCTTGCCATGGCTTAAGGTCTCCACTGTATCTCAGTTTCCCTTCTCTATGTTGCTTTCAAGTCAGTGTGTCAGTATCTTTCTTCCCAATTCACCTCTACATGCAAATACTGATTTTATTTAAATTATCCAGCTGATTGGTTGGGAGAGTTTCTTTCCTGGTCCTCCTATGGAAAGGTAAAACATTGATGAAGTCACAGAAATAACACAGGGGAAAGGCGATGTAGTATTTCATGTAGCAGCACTATCCTCTTCTCTTTACAAAAGAGCTGAACAGAGAAGACAAAGTACTCACTGGCTATTTCAGGATTTTCCTGTCTTAGCTTACACTTACTTGTGAACTTGACCACACAAAAAAATAATTGTCTAGGGCAACTGCTGATGTTCCAATGCAGAAAAAGCATATTCAACAGGATCTGAGGCAGCTTTTGAGCAATGGAAGTGCTTTCTACAACTACAGTAACTACTGAAAGCTGAATTGGGGATATCTAAATGAGCTGTATTCACCCTAAGTCACTAAAGATATACTTCAAGGTTAGAGAAACAGCTGCAAGCACCTTAGGGGAAGCTGTGAAAGATATCTGATGTCTGTTTCTTCATGCAGCTTAGTGTGTATATTGTGCGCTGGCCTTAACTGCAGGGTACTGCCTCAAAATAGTACTGCCTCAACATACAGAGGAGCTGGGGGTTTATATAGGTTTCTGATCATTTGTGCTCTTGGTCTTTTTATTTTAAGCAGGGTTCTTTTATGCTTCTTCTATTAATCACTTTTAGAAATACAGCGCTGGCATCACTACTGAGACTCAGCTCCCTCTATCCTTAATAAGATCTGGTTAAACACAGACTGCATACAGGCTGCACAGTCTAGCAAGACAAAGGATTACTAATGCTGTTCCTGAGTCAGAGCTGACCATTTCCTGAAATGGTTAACATAAATTTTATTTCACCCCTCTGACTTGCAAGCAATGCAAGTCACACCACACTGCGCATACAACAATAACTCACAGGTCTCCATACTTACAGAAGACATCTTTTTCCCCTACCACGCTCCAAATTAGTAATGCTTTATCAATTTCCCACTCATGTCAGATCATTCTTCATTGCTCAGTGTAGAAAGAATCAAAACTTCTGTAAATGGACGACATGGACACTGAATTTTTTAAAAACCTGTGAACTTGCTTCTGCACAGCACAGATGCAGCCTTAAACTGCAGTACACAGAGAAAGCCACATGTCAGCATGTCATATGCATCACTAAAGTCATGGGAATGCCCTATAATCAGGTATTGAGAGGCAGAGAAGCTGGTTAATCCATGATCTAGACACTTCAAAGTGATGATGTCTGCAAATTGAGGGCTAAGTAGTGAGAGAGTAATAAACAATTACTTGCATAATTTTACTTTTATACCACAGAAATTCCCCTGTTATTTCCAGGTGGCAGCTTAAGAATCTAGGAGAAAACTGAAAATAGGAAAATATTTAGAAACATAATATATGAGAAAAATAAATAAATCTATTTTTACTATCTAGTAAAGAGAACACTGGAAAGAAACAGTGGCAAACGCTATCCTAGAAGAACACTGAACAAGTGAGGAGAGAAAATAGCATGGCAGTGGTCACCAGCTCTGTCTTCAGATCAAACAACCTTTGACTACAACTGGTAACTTTGGGTAGGAATTCAGAAATACTGAAATAGCTCAGTGCTTTATTTTGGCAGAAACTGCCAAAGTGTTAAACCAAAACCATTAAACTCAAAATATCCCATGTTTCATGAATGAGAGTTTTGTCAAAGCATGTCAGGTTGCCTTCCTTTCTGCCAGAATTCCCAGTCAGAAGCCTGCATCTGTAGGAAACTCAACACTGGAACAGACATTGAGGTTGACCACACCAACACTACACATCACAGCCACAGAAACTAGAGTCCTCTCCAAAATTAGGCATTAGCCCAGGACCCCTGACAGCTGCTCAGCTTTACCATAACTAAGAAAATGAAAAGAAAAAAGAATATTTCCAAATCCTCCCCTACGGTAAGAAACAGTCCAAAATTAGATCCTCTGTGTTAATCTGTTTCAGACCACATCAAACTTGGAAATAAAGTTTACAAACCTGGCATATCTAAACTGCAACATTAAACAGAAATAGATACAACTAGTAGAAATATAAATAGAAAGAATAGGAACCTTATGTTTCTGAGTACAAGCACACATGGAAACAGGTCACCAAGGGGGACTGTGAAACTTAAGGTGGTATTAGCTTTTAAAACAGGTATTTGTCCAGTCTTCTCAGAGATGACCCATTTTTAATAAAATAAAAATGCTCCAAGGCAGGTTCAAACCAAGAATTTTATTGGTACAGCAGGAACTTGGATCTACCCCACAACGTGAGTCCTTTACCCCTATTTAAATCATACTCTGAGGTCCCTTTAGGCTTCCATTTACTAAATGCTACAAAGCAGTATTTAATTTATAGATCAAGATATTCCACACACTAACATTTCAGACTTTGTAATGAAGTTTTGAAATTGTCAGCAGCTTCAAAATTAAGGTGCTACAAAATAGTCCTGCTTTGAGTTACCTAATCTCCAAATTACCTGTTGAAAGTGTTACAAATTATCACTGCAGAAACATTCTGCAGAAACATCTGGCTGCTTGAGACAATATTAGGAGGCAGTGTGTGGGTGGGGAAAAAAAAATTAAAAGTTGTCAAACACACCTGTTTTTTTTTCAGGTACTCAATATAATCAACATTCATGCTTTTAATGTAATGAATGAAGAAACTAAAAGAAAGGTTTTATTAACGGGGTCTCATTTAACTTTCTGTATAATGCAACATTTTAGAAACTGTTACAAAAAATGTAACATTATAACTTCAAATAGGAAAACACTAATTGCATGATTTTTTGAAGTAGTGTATTTCATATACTTCCAGATGCTTTCTGCTGCATATAACTTAAGGAACATGAAAGAATGCCTGCAGTCAAGATGTTGAAATATCACTTTGGTACACTGTGCAACAGATGATGTGACCTTGCTGGCCATTTCTCTCAGACATAGAGCTGAAAGAAAAAGTTCACTGATCCTCCAAATCCCTCATGGAAACTGGGAAACTTAATACTTGGTAAACATAAATGACCAATTAAGTGAAGCAGTGGGAAGAAGTCCTTGATATTGCTCTCCAGCTTTACCTAGGGCTAGACAATCCCACACTGTTAGAGGCTGATCAAGCTTCTCCTGCTAAAGGATAACTCATGATGGTTTCTTGCAGAGGCAGCACATAAGTTAAACACTTCTTTCTTCTGCCCTCTTCCTTCCTTACCTTGCCAATACTATTGACGGTGTGGCTATGTAGTAAACCACATCAATCCAGGCTAAGAACAACAGATTTTTTTGCTTGGAAACAGCTGAGCCTGGATGAGTTCCCAAATCTGTATCATCTTGTGGCCACAGAAATAAATACCCCTGGCATGACCAAGCAGTCAATGAGAAGAGTGAGAGCAACTTGCAGGCAGTCACTAGAGCTGCTTATTCTGGCACTGGCATTGTGAGAAATCGTTTCTCAAAAGGTAACCTCCTGTTGGTTGCTTTTCAAATAATGCTGTTCCCCTGATCAGTCTTCTGACTGCTCTCCAACACAAGTCTGGTCTTCTCCTCCCACTGACAGACAATAAGTCTTGTCACTGAAACATTTTTTAAGTGATTAAAACACACTCTGATGAGTAAAGCCACTCAGGAGGTAGGTGAGTTTTCAGAGACACAGGGAACCACAAGCATCTACCTGTGTTTTCAGATATAAAGAACTCTACTTAATAGTGACATTTCAATACCACAAGAGCAGTTAAAATTTTGTCACACATTTAGTGACAATCAAAGCTACTTCTAGGTGGCTGTTGGGACTTCTGGCTTGTAAGGATGAGCCACATGAGGAATTAATTTCTCATGATTATCCAGTATATGCCAATGGATAGTAGTCAACACTTGAAAAACAGAACCCAGTTTCTAACCTGAGTTTGTCTACAGCCACAGGATATCATTAGATTGTTCTGCTAGGAGTAATCACGAATTTTTATTACCAGAATTTTTTTTATATATGAATTACAATGTGCAAAAGAATCATCAGTCACATTGTCTCCTAGCCTCCAGTAAAACAGATAGAATGTCTGAATTCCTGAAGCTTCTTTCAATATGGTTATCTTTTTCAGACCTTGCATTATTTCTGTAAACTATTCCTCAACACCCTTTCTGAAGTGTCTTTATCAGAATTAGAATCTGTGCTCCAAGAACAGTTTTGCTCACTTGGTCTAAATGGAGATTAAAGGAAAAGTTCACCTTGACCCTAACCATATTGCTTTTCTGTGTTAAAAGGAAACTAAGAGATACTCATTTCTGACTATTTCAAAGCTTCTCTCTACTCCATCCCTAACATTGGATCTGGCCACCAAATCAAAAAGCTTACTTACCCTCGGTATTCAGCTCCCACATCATTACAAAGCACTTTATTAGCTACTATAGGGCACTAGCTTCCTTTTTCATGATTCTTATAATCAAGCATTCCTGTGTACAGAAAGACAGTGGAAAACTGATAGCAGAAAGCTATCAAAAGAGAACAATCAAGTCAGAGTACTATAGCATACAACCCATGAGGAGAAGTTGAGGCAGAGCTTATTTCGTTTGGTGAGGATGAAGGAGATGGTTTCAAAGCACCCTGCAAGTACTGGGAGGACCATCACAAGTGGTTCTGGGCCATCTCATTTAAACTATATTCCATTCTTACCTTGAAAGAATATAGGTATTCTGAAAGGTTGGATCAGATGATCCTTCAGGTCCCTTCCAACCTGGTATTCTATGAATCTATGAATCATGCAGGCATGTTTTTCTCAGCACTGTTAGATGACAGCAAAAGGCTCAATCGCCACGAACTAACTTGAAGGCTCAGGCTTCTCACCAGCAAGACCATGTGGTACTCGAGCACAATGCCCAGGAAAGCTCTGCAAATCTCCAGCCCTTGAGGGTTTCAGGACTCATCCAGAGGATGCATTCCTGTGCAGACTACCCTAGGTGATCCTGCTTTGGTGGACCCAATGATCTCCAGAGATCCCTTCCAACCTCTAGTGTACTGTGTAGAGAACACCGTGCCTAACCTGATCTGGTGTTGGCAAAAGCCCTGTGAAACCTCTAGAGGCTTCTAATCCATATTCTGATGTTTCCCTTCTGAAGTGCTGCATTGTTACTTTCATTTAATGAAAATGCATATTTTTCAAAATAATTTACTTTATCAAGTGGGCTTATCTAACCTTATAACACCAAATTTATTTCACTATGATTGATCTTAGATTTATCAGAATTAGTATTTCTTTTCCTCTAGATAACTGATAAATACTAAGCAGTGTTAAACTGATAAATTCCTTGTGTCTACCAGGAACCCTTTCAGAGGCTAACAATTTTCCCTAGGTACAATGTTTTTTTAGTTCATTTAAGGCTGTACTGATTTTGGATAGTGTTATTTTAAACAGATTGTCACATACCACAGAAATCTAATTATATTCCTCAACAATTATCTTTACCAAACAAGTTTTCTTTCAAAAACATTAACTATGTCTGAAAACTTTTTTCTAACAGCTGAATTAGCTGACATGAGTTATGGCACCTTATTTTCACTCTGTAGCAAAAGCAATTTCCTGAATTGCCTTTCCTAAACTTAATTAAAACATAAGCACATATTTATCTATTTAAAATATATGTATACCTGCTTAATATAAAACAGGGCATAATCTTTATTTCATGGCATTCTGCAGACTGGTTTGGAACATTCAAAAATCTTTTTAGCAAATTACATTAATGTTCTTGTATGCAAGTTATCCATGCTTGTATGTTTAGCATTACACCAAATGTTGAATATTTAATAAGTTCTTAATAAAACACTTAGAATCATAGAATCAAGAAGGCTGGAAGAGACCTCAAAGATCATCGAGTCCAACCTGTCACCCTAAACCTCATGACTATCTAAACCATGGCACCAAGTGCCACGTACAATCCCCTCTTGAACACCTCCAGGGATGGTGACTCCACCACCTCCCTGGGCAGACCATTCCAATGTTTAATAGTCAAGTATTGGTAAAGTACAATTTTTGTTCTTGCTTTGAGATGCAAAACCAAAAACCCAACCTCCCCAACAGCTAACAGAACATTTTTTGCTCTTTCTACACTGTTAAAACCTTTATGCACACTGAACACCACCACAGGCCAATGCCACTGAAAAATAAAATTTATTCCCATTGTATCTTTGTCATGGATTGAGTTGAACCTGCTGCTGTTATTCAGACCATGCTGCAGTCATGCCAGCTTCAAAAAAGGAAAGTGCTAACTGGAGCAAAGTATGGAAGGGCTTGAAGTTCAGATTGCAACATAGGAAGATTCATGTTCTGGTTGCTGTTTCTGGGTTGGTTCCAGCTTCTTGGGTGTTGGCTGCTTTCTGCAGGTGTGGTGGCAGAACGGGTGGGAGTGAGCCTGTGATCCTGAGTCAGGCAGCTGCTGCTTCTGGGTTTCTGTTTTATGCCAGTTTTTCCTGTATTTCACTGTGCTGCTTCTCCAAGTAGGCTAAACTAAGATAATCATGCATTGTATTAATTAGATTATTAGCTAAAGTAATTATGCATTGTGATTATGATCTTATATTAAACTCTTATCTCTCTACCTCAGCCCTGAGTTTTCTGTGTTACTTTTCCCCCTCACTTTGGCACTTAGGGAGCAGGCAGATTAGCCCTTACACTAAACTATTACATACTTCTGGTGCCCAACTGGGGCTCAAAAGCAGCTGTCAAAATTAAGACAGTCAATTGTGGCAGGAGACAAAAGGGTTAAGATAAACAAGTCAGTGAGGAGCAAGATAACAAGAGGATTAAGTTAAGGTTTGAAGTTTGTTAAGAGAGTTTTATGTAAGTTTTATTTTGTTTCACTTTGTTTGCAGGTTTTTGTTTGTTTGTGGTGGTTTTTGTTTGGTTTTGTCTTGCTGTGTTTTGTCTTTTTTTTTCCATTTTCTGTGACATGTTGCATTTCCTTTCAGGGGCCAGTGTGCTAGGGCCCTGTATGTGCTTGCAGTAGAGCTGAGTGTCACCTGAGAGTAGTGGGTCCTCCCTGGTGGTTTGGAATTTCACCCCTGAGGCAAGTGCAAAATCCTGACGAGCTGGTGAAATGTTTCGAAAAAAGTCTGTTGTTCAGCCTGGGAGTTCCTGAGAGACAGTTCAGAGTGCTCAGGAGCAAGAGAACAAAAGCATTTGATTCATTCAGATGACAGCCAGAAGTCCAAAAACCATCTATAAACTCCGTTTCAATGGAACTTAAACACCTGCCAAAACACAACTATTTCTATTTGAAGCAGAAGTTTTAGCCTTCTGGTATTTCATTTACTACTTTGGTTTAGACTCAAAATTCTCTTATATCATTTTATGAAAAGACTAACAAAATGTAAGGGTTGGAATTCTTGGAAAATGAGCTGGTAGGCACACAACAGATAGAGTGAAGGTGCTGAGACACTGCAACAGGTTGGTCAGGGTAGTCGTGGATGCCCCTTTCTGGAGGTATTCAAGGCTAGGTTGGATGAGGCCTTGAACAATCTGGTCTTGTGAAAGGTATCCCTGCTCAAGGCAGAGGAGTTGGAACTAGATGATCTTTAAGGTCACTTCCAACCCAAACCATTCTATGAATTTATGACTCTTCAACCACAACATCATGTTAATAGAAGACATATTTACAAGTGTTAAGAGACTCACAGAGGTATTTTGGATTCACCACTGGGTATTATTTAGTATTAATAAAAAAAAAATCTCTCAAAACTGTAAGTTAACTATTCTCTACAAGAACAAATAAGTATTTTCCTTTTGTGTCCAATTCTTTTTATGCACACAGATCAGCTCAGAACATGCAATGGCAACAGGATGTAAACATTTCCTTAACGATCTTACAATTTATAACAAGCAAAGCAAACTACCAAGCAGCAGCACCTTCCCCTGTAGGGATTCAGCATTTATATAGCTCTACAGATAAGCAAGAGCCTGGTCCCTTAAGGTTCAAAGTGTTGAGATGGACTTAATAGGTTACAGTGTTGTTGCAAGTAGATGTTGCTACACTGGAGACCTGTTCATTGCATCATACAATGTAAGGAAATACTTCTGCACGTTGCTGCTGCAAACAAATCCTATCCAAGGAGGTTTCTCAGACAGCATTTGAACAAAACATGCATACTTTTTTCTTCTTCCACACCAGGGCTTTCAATGGACTTTCTGACAACTTAGGTATGAATGGAAAGCAATTATATGTCTACCCTGTATCTGGGGCTAAACTAGAGCAGTTGCTCTACTCCACAATGACCCCTCCCCAACAAAGAAGGGAGACTGTGAAGAGAAGACCCACAGGTTGAAATAAAAGTATTAAATGAAACAGTAAAACTGATACAAATGACAATACAAAGTCATATTCAGCCCAAAGTACAGCAGTTACGACAGGAAGGCAGTCCTCAGCAGCAGAAGAAAGAACAAAATCAGCAGAAGCCCAATCAAGAGCCTCCCCCCTCTCCAACAAACTTCCCCCTTTATCCTGAGCTTGGAAAAGACTGAAAAGGGGGAACTCATTTACTATGGATGTAATAAAATACAAAATTTGCTTAATTTTCTGAGAAATTCTAATCATCAGGCATAAAATGGTCACAGAAATGGGAAGCCATTCCTACCACTCTATTACCTACCAGTCTATTACAGTAACTGCACTGAAAGCAGAAGTTTGGGTGCCTACCAAAAGGTGACAGAACAGAACACAAAACACTCCTCAGAGTCCCTCAATTCAAGGACAGAAGAGATGACACAAGGAGACATCCTTTACTCCACAGCATTTACTTCAAGGAGGATGTCAGACTTCAGTCCAAATAAATCCTGCTCACTTCCCTTTCACTCAGGGAAAGGAAAAGAATTCCATGGGTGATGTTGCCCTTGAATACTGCAACTCTGTACATGCCACAGAGGTGTTCTGACACCATTGGTGAAACAACTTGCAGTTTTCACAGGCAAACTCTAATGACATGGGGGTACAATGGACTAGATTTAAGGACATTTAGACACCTATCTCCTACTGAAAACAATGTTTCTAAAGTTTCTAAATACCTTTACAGATAATCTGATTATTTTAAATGTTTCTTGTTTATTGGATTTGGAAAGAGAAAACAAGAATGCATATTTACAATCTCTTTCTTCATGGCGATACTGGAAAAGTTACTTTCTTTTTTTGAGAGTCAATTTGCTTTTTGGCTCTTTCTGCAAACTGTATCTAATGTTAGGTAAGAAATATTGGAAAGATACCCAGTCATGTGGAGTATTTTGGAATTGGAACTGAAGGTTTAGGAAAGTAGAGGATAATTTCATTCGTCACCACTGTGACACAGATAAAACAAAGACATGCTTTTCTGCTGAATGCCCATCATGCTTTGTATGGATAACTCACTGCAAGCACCAAACTGCACTGTATGCAAAAAGAGCCCAAGTATGAAACCCAGCTATGATTAAGTCCATTTAACACAAAAGTATTTCAAGACTACCATCCATGATTCTCCAAAAATCCTCACTAAATTGCATTGCTGTGAGATAGGGCATCTAGCAGACAAATTCAGCTCACTAAGTATTACAGTGTTTTCCCTGATGCTTTTATAGGCTGTTTGCACAAAACCAAAGCAGTCATAAAATAAGCCACCTGTAAAGGGTTATTTTACCAACAGTACTAGAAATAGACACTTCAAGTGTGGGTGAACAAAGTGTGAACCATATGGGATGCTGCACAGATTCAAACTGGGGACTCTCACTCCTCAAAAGAGCTGAAGTCAAAGCATGTTCCATATGCAGCATTCTGTTTTCTTGGAAGTTTGAATACTGGGTAAAGCTACTAAGAGTTTATTTTCTACCAGGTGAACCTTCAGTAATTCATTTTACAGGCACTGGATAAAGCCAGTTGTGAGACCATAGTTAATTACACATGCTTAAAGGAGGAAGCTCTTCAGAGAAAGCCCAATGTGGGCATATATGGCTCTAGAGCTACAGTTTTTCATTTACACAAAGCAATTGTGCAAAGGCAGAAAATAAATTAACAACTAAATAGAAATATAAATAATCCATTTGTTTTCAGATGTCTACGTATGTCCAATCATGATTATTCAATTTCCTAATAAACTCTATAAAACCATCTTTTAAAGCTCTGTAGGATTATACCAGCTTTAAAATTCAGCTGAAATAAAGTATCCCCCCAAATGGCCTTTTCTGCCTGGATAGCCATTGTCCTGTTTTATAAGACAGTCATATCCTGTGAACTGCAGTTGGCTATCCATCACTTGCCACATCAATTTTATCAACACCAAGAATTATACAGAACACTGATCTGCAGTGGGGAGGCATCAACGTAAACAAACTGACCTGGTGTTGTGGAGCTCATTGCTCTTGATGGAATGGGAACTTGTTGACAGTGTAATGCTGAACTGTGGCAGAAGTTCTTTAGATTTTTGAGGTTCTTCCAGAAGCGGAGTGAATCTGAATAAAACAAAGAAGAAAGGACACCTTTGACTGTATGTTAACATACTGGGGTTTAAGAGATGATAATTATGTCAAACACATTTGAACAGAAGAACGTTTGAAATCCCTCCACTAAAGATTCTTTTTTCCCATGTACTTTTTTGCCCTAAATTCAGAAGCAGATGACCAATGAAAACAATACCAAGATTACAAAATTCTCCAGCTTCAGGGCAGTCCAGATTCAGATACAAATCTGCATTACAGCCCACCTCTAGTTACATAACAATACCAGAAAGTAAGGGATGATCTGGTCCTTTCTCTTTCCATTAAGATCAAAGAATTATATGAACTAGGGTCTGAAGACTTGAGTGAGAAATAGATGGATGATATACTTGTGGCTAAGCAGTGGCCAATTCATGGTTTTACTGTAGACATTTGCAGTCAGCATTGAAACATGAATGTGCAGAAACAGATATGCATGCAAAAGCATTTTGGAGATAGCTACTATCTCCTTAATCTCCAACATTTACACATTTCATGAATAGAACCTGTTGAATTAATTAGACTAGCTGAATGGATCTCCTATGACTAGCTAACAATAGCTGCTAATAGAGTGGGCTGCTCAAGAGAAGGGCAAGGGAAGTTCTGCAGTTTGGCTGAATCCTTTCACAGTCCTGCAGCATTCTCAGTTCAGTGCAGAAGCAGAGGCAAAAATATTCCTCTAATACTCTCATCTGCTGAAAGTTTCAAGCTGCAGAGAAGAGGCTTTCAGGGAACTGAAATATATTTTCATTCAAGCATGATACAAACAGCATAATGGGAGAGAGGAGAAGGTTGTAGTGCAGTACGACGACCATTACTACCCTATTCAGCCACTGCTCCAGAAGCATCTAAGTAGTCAAAGATATTCTTAGTGCTGAATATTTTAGCAGCTTTTGTCACTTTTTTTAAACCACCAACTGCACATTTAGTTTCAAGCTGAGCTAAGCCAAATTTCAGATAGTAAATTACATTTTAACCAAGTAAAATCATTTAAGTTTAGCATCATTATCATTCAAGAAAGGGAAATCACAAATTTAGTTAAGTAACTTCTGCTTTTATGATCACTAAAAGTAGCCTGCTCAAACAGCCATGATATTTTGACAGCATCTGTAAACCCAAAATTTGTGATACTGTGTGAAAATCCTAATTACTTTGCCTTGTTTACCTGATGCATCAAATTTCAACAAATTATCACATGGAACTGCCATTAAACTGAACAGCTCTGACTGCTGACCTAATCCAAAAAACCTCTGCTTGGACACATCTTGAGCTTTAACCTTGAGGAGGGAAGATTTAGACTAGAGATTAGGAACAAATTCTTTACAGTGAGAGTGGTGAGACACTGCAACAGGTTGCCCAGGGAGGTCATGGAAGCCCCCTCCCTGGAGGTGTTCAAGGCCAGGCTGGATGAGGCCTTCAGCAATCTGGGCTAGTGGAAGGTGTTCCTGCCCATGGCAGCGGACTTGGAACTAGATAACCTTCAAGGTCCCTTCTAACCTAAACCATTTTCTATGAATCTATGAATCTTTACCCTGACTGATGCAGGTGAGATATTTCCCTGTATTCCCAAGATTCATCAGTTAAGTACAACCAGTGCACAAGCCAAGCTAGATGAGTTTTAAGATTTTACTTAATGTCAGAGAGCTCAATATTATCTTAGCAGCTACACTGACCATGAAGAACGTTTTCCAGTAAAATCCATTCATTTATTACCCAGTCTCAGCTGTGATTATATGGAATCTCACCCAAAGTAAAGAAATGGATATTAATGTTTAACTACGGACTTTACTAGAGTGATTTTGCAGTAGATTTAAACTAAATATAAGAGAAAACTCTGGGCATTAGGATTCAATAATATTCTAAGGAAAACACTTCAGATGACCATAGCTAAAACTACAATTTTGTCTAATCTCTCCTTGTGAGAAATCCCATCTAAGTTGATATTTGTAGCTGGTATGACCAGAGAACATCCAATGCACACGGACTGTATGATCACGTGGCTAAGCTTTCGCCTCACAAACAAATCTTCACTTTTTTTCCCCAATAAAGAAAAGAGCAAATGACTGGGATATAGAGAGGTGAGTGGATATGACTGACATCAAAACAATGGTCTCACCAATTCTAACTACTGGGTTATGGATACCAGCTTTACTAAAATTGTAGGTAGAAGCTGCTTCGTAGTTCTTCCCATGCTTTTCTGAAGAAAAGCAGTACTTGCCCTTGGAGGAAGATCGGGTTAGGGAAAACTTAAACAAGCTACACAGACACAGGTCCATGTGGCTTGATGGGACGGATGCTCCCTGGAGCGCTGAGGAAGATGGACAGTATCACTGCAAGGCTGCTCTTAGATTACCTTTGAAAGGTCACGACCATCAAGTGAGGTTCAGAGAGACTGTAAGAAAGCAAATACTATTCCTGTCTTCAGGAAGAAGCAAAAGGAGGCCAGCCAATCTCACCTCAATTTCTAGGAAGGTGATGGGGCAAATAATCCTAGAAACAATTTCCAAGTATGACAGGTAGGTGCTGGGAAATAACATATATGTATGAAGAAGAATTAATGCTCAGCCAATCTGATGGCCTTCTACAATGAAATGGCTAGAAACACAGATGAAGGGAGAGCAGGGAATGTTAACAAGGCTTTCGGTACTGTCCCCCATAACATCCTCATAGACAAACTCTGAAATATACATAGGTAAGTGAAGTGGCTGAAACTTGGCTGAGCTGCTCAAAGGAGTGTGGTCTGCAGCCCAAAGTCCAGCTGGAGGACAGTCGCTTTAATGGAGCACCCAGGAGTCAATACTGGTACCAGTGCCACTTTTCATTAAGGACCTGGCTGATGGTAAGGAGCATACCCTCACCAGTTCTATTCATGATTCAAAAGCAGGAGTGGTTGACAGAGCAGATGGTTGTGGTGCCATTCAGA
The DNA here is from genome assembly GCF_027791375.1 of Indicator indicator. Lineage (NCBI taxonomy): Eukaryota > Metazoa > Chordata > Aves > Piciformes > Indicatoridae > Indicator > Indicator indicator. The sequence continues at coordinate 24,040,834 of NC_072020.1, read as the reverse complement.
GGGACTTCAATGGGCTAGAGAAAATGAGTCAATTCAACATATGTCGCAAGATTTGAGAAGAGTGAATGGGCTGCAGAGGCAGCCTCTGTGGGAGGTTAAGGATTGCCATGTGCCAGTCATAACTGGCCCAGCCAGCCCTGCAACAGCCCCACTGCAAGCCAAAGCTTATTAGCTCATCACCAAAGTTTGTGGAGCTTCTGTGAAAACATATTTAAGGGCAGAAAACACAAGACAGAAAGAAGTGAGAAAGAGAAAGAACACCAAGGTCAGAGGAAAGGAGGTGTTGCATCGCAGAGCAGCTAGGTAGAGAGCAGTGAAGAAGACAGCCAGATTCATCTCAGTGATGCCTTGTGACAGAAAAGAGGTAATGTGCCCAAATTGAAATTCCATTTAAACATTAGAAGGCACTTTTCAGTTATTGAGGCTAAACACCTCCGGAACAGTTTGCTGAGTCTCCATCCTTGCAGATGCACACAAGGGCAACCTGCCGTAGTTGACCCAGCCCTGAAAAGGGGCATTCACTAGGCATCTCTAGAGGTCTCTCCCAACCTGAGTTGCTGTGTGATTACATGATGTGGAAGCTAAGGATTTTTCCATTTCAAGATCACCATAGACGGCATCCACACTGAATATTCATTGCTGTTAAACCTACTGAGAATAACTCCTATATGAGAAACCATTCTGCTGGGATCCCCATAAAAAGATTTCTGCTAAGGAATTTTGTAAATTCAACTGCACTGGTAGTCTTACATCTTATGAAGTGGCAGTTGGCATCCAGCCTGATACTCTATTTCCATATATTTCTTGTACACGCAAAGCTTTCACTAAACTGAATGTTGTTCAGGTTCAGTTTTAACAACTCCTTGCAAAAACGACTCAAGGCTCAGATTGTCAAAGCTCACATTTAGAAACATGAAAAATCCCACATCACCATATACAGAATTATATTCACAACACAGACACTCATTCAAATACACTTCTACTGATAAGCTGACATGGTTCCTTTCTTCCCTTTCACTGAAGGAATGTCACAATGTAAATCATATGCTACAAACTGCAGTGCCACATATTTTTTAATGTTAGCCCTGAACCAAAGGAGAAAAGCATGGTGCTGGCCACAGTTCATTTGAGTTTCATGTGGGGTACTAATGTCTTTGAGAGATGTATTTGTATTGCACTTCCACCCACAAAAACCAACACAGCTCTTGATCAGATCAGTCAAATCCTGAAGATACTCAAGTAGAGCAAATGGATCCAGAATCCATTTGCAGGTCCTGAAGGATATAGCAGATGAAGTTACTATGCTGCTTTCCATCATATTAGAAAAATCTTTACAATCTGGAGGAGTTCCTCCTGACTGGAAAAGGAGGATGATAACCCCCATTTTCAGTAAGACCCAGGGAACTACAGGCCAGTCAATCTCACCTCTGTGCCCAGCAAGATCATGGAGCAGATTCCCCTGGAGACTCTGCTACAGCGTATGAAAAAAGGAGATGGTGATTGATGGCAGCCAACATGGCTTCACTATGGGCAAATCATACCTGTGACCTTCTATGATGTCCAGTAACAGCACCGATGGACAAGGGAAGAGCAACAGTTGGACTAGTGCAAAGCATTTGACATCATCCCCCAGGACATCCTGGTCTCTAATTCAGAAAGACATAGATTTGATGGGTGGACTTCTCAGTGGATAAGGAATTGTTTTGATGATTTGACTTAGAGAGTGATAGCCAATGGTTCGATGTCTAAGTGGAGAGAAGTGGCAAGTGGAATTCCTCAGGGGTCAGCATGGGGACCGGCACTGGTTTAAAATCTTTGTTGGTGACAGAGGCAGTGGGATTGAGTGCACCCTCAGAAGTTTGCCAATGACACCAAAGCAGTGTGGTGAGCTCACCATGCTGGAAGGGAAGGGATGCCATCCACAGGGACCTGGACAGGCTTGAGAGGTGGGCCAATGACAACTTCATGAAATTCAACAAAGTAAAGTGCAGAGTCCTGCAACTGGGTCAGGACGATCCCAAGCATAAATACAGGCTGACAGAGAATTCAGAGAGAGCAGTCCTGAGGAAAAGGACTTCAGGTGCTGGTTGACAAAAAAATCAACATACGCTGGCAATGTGCTCTTGCAGCCCAGAAAGCAAACAGAATCCTGGACTGCAGCAAAACAAGAATGGCCACCAGGTCAAGGGAGGTGATCCTCCTCCACTAGTCCACTCTCATCAGTATCAACCCAGAGCATCCAGCTCTGGAGTTCCCAACACAAGAAAGACATGGAACTCTTAGAGTGGGTCCAGAGGAAGGCCACAAAGCTGATTAGAGGGCTGGAGAATCCTTCCTATGAAGACAGGCTGACAGAGTTGGGGCTGTTCAGCATGGAGAAGAGAAGGCTCCAGGGAGACCTTAGAGCAGCCTTCCAATATTTGAAGGGGGCCTATAAGATAGCTGGAGAGGGACTTTTTTCAAAAAGTTGGAGATGTTCCTGTCCATGGCAGGGGGGTTGGAACTACATAATCTTTAAGGTCCCTTCCAACCCAAACCATTCTATGATTCTATGGTTTAGTATCAACTATCTGCAGTTCCCAAGACATTCCATTTTAACTGGATGGTAATCCATCCTTTACTCATTATCAACTTGGCATATTAGGCTATAGCACAATGCACAGCAAATTAACTTCTACCTTCATACACATCAATGACTTGCATTTGTTCACCCAGGAACAATGAATCTTTCTTTGAAGAGAATTTAATAGCTCATGTGCTGTAAGGACTGATGTGTCTTTGAAACTGTTACAGAAGAATAGTGCAAGATGGAATGTAGGTCTTCATGCCCACTGGCTACCATAGAGCTTATGTGCCTCACGACTATAAATAGGTACAGCATTTTAAAACACAAGTAAGCATTCTGACTTAATACCGTTCCTTTAAACTGCCATCTCTCCCTTTGCTGTCCCAAGACTATAATCACTGACTACTTGTTTTTTTCTATTTTGCATCTATACTTCAAAATTCTTTGGGGGATTGACTTTCTGAAATAGGATGCAATGAATACGTATTAAAATAATTCAGATGTAATAGATATTTCTATTCCCCCCTTCACCATGATGAATTTTTCATGAGAACTTCTGAAATGAAACCATAGGCTTACGTTTTCCAACACTACGTCCTGGAGCTATCTTCTGGATAGTTCTCTTGCTGGAGGATTTTTTACTCAAGTCCAAAATATCTCTATTTGGAAAGAGGTTTAGAAAATCATTATGCAAAGATTTTTGCAGATAAAAATATAGAATGATACATTTCATTAAATTCTGAGCATGACAGGTTGGCACCTCTAATAGCACATCCAGTCAGTTCTCTGCTACATATTTTATTTTAAAATAGCTTTCAGTTACTTATTGACAAATTCTTGTTTGGAACTGAGATAAAAATGCTGGAGGCCATTCACCTCCAGTGTCACAAGGAAGGAACAGTAATAATTGTTCCTCTTGACAACAGCCTGTATGTTAAAACAGTAAGCATCTAAATCAGCTGTCAGAATTGATACAAATTCCATAGTCCAATGAGCAGATTAGCAGAAACTGCAATTAAAAGAAATCTAAAAGGTTAAAAAAACCCAACAAACTAAAACAAAACAAAAAAACCCAATTGTTTTCTACAGAACATTAAAAACATGATGCTTAAAAAAGAATGCATCTTTCAAATGAGAAATATTTTAGAAAAAAATGCCTGCATAGGTATTCATGCCAGAAATAATGAAAATCAGATGCAAAAAAAAAAAGAAATCAAGATACAGATCTCAAAAAAAATATATATGTATGACAACAGAAAGACTGAAAAACAAATTACGCTGAACTTTTATGAGTGTGAATTTCATCTCCATAAACCAAACCTAGAGTACCAAATCCAATCCTTCTAGCCTCAAATGAACTTTCACAATTTGATTAGGAAGTGGCTGGCATATGGCAAAGAAGAAAAATAAGATCATGTACTAAGAAATGTTGGTGTGAATTCTAACCAGAAAGGACTTAAAGACATCATCTTGAAAAGCAAATGGTTATATGCTCTTTTATTTTATTTCTATTATATTTGATTTGCAAATGCAAAACAGGAATAATCTAGGCTAAAATCAGGACATTATACAGCATAGTGCTATTATGCAGTGACCTTCATATGCAAGTACAGTGTAGATCTACTAGCAGCATGGTTTAAGTCTGGTCCCATAGGTATTGGGGTATATAACTGCTTGCAGTGAGAATTGAGTGGTTCCACACCACAGCCTTCAAGTATCCAGCACTCATCACAGGATCAAGTATTTCACAGTAAAAGATTCAGGTATCTTATTCATAATCTACTTTAAAGTATCTACTTTAAAAGTTTTTGAAGTCTGTAACAATTTTGCAGTACCTAGCTTTGAAGGCTCATTATTGAAGAACAACTCTAGAAGCAAGTACTGGACTCTCATACTCTTTATACTTCCCCACCAAAGTAATTTTTGACATGGTGCCTAACAGAGAAGTATGTCTTCCAGAGCCTGTAAGGAATCCCCAGCTCTCTCTTTTGATGAGTAAGTTACATCACTGTACTTTTCAGTTACTCATGCAATACTAAGCAGTTTTATAGCTCATGCATGCTGCGAGCATAGCATTCTGCTGTAAGTGGGAAGGCTCAGCCTTCTCTCCAGCAGGACAAATCCTCCTGTATGAAGCTCTCTTAAGCAAGCCAAAAAGCCATACAATCATTTGATCTTTTACACTCACCAACTACTACAGAGATGACCTAAATAGGGTTTCTAAAAAGCAAGATGAGATGATGTCTTCCATCAAAAATGAGGTTTAGGCCTCAATCATCAGGATTAAATAACGTGCTGCTAAGCAGCTGGCAGGACTCCATGCTATGCCAATTACAACAAATGAGTACAAGCTCTTGTTCCATTTCCCAGTGAAGTCAGTTGGAAATATGATCTAGACAATCTTTTTGCTGCCTCATCAGGTTTTTAAACGTGTTCTTCTGCTGCAGCTGAAGTGGTTCTGCCTCCTTCCTCCAGGCTAGCCCCTTGGCTGGGCCAAGAGGAGGGCACATCAAGCTGTGCCCTCAGAAGCTGAGCTGAGGTACAAGATGCATCGAGTACTACTAGGCGCTAATATGGCCTTCACTAGGTGAGGAACTGGCTTGTATGATGCTTTCATAAACAAAAACTGTGAGATAGGCTAACCTCTTAAAGTCTGCATTTGTTTAATTGTGTTGTGTTTTAATCAGTATTGCTTAAAAATATTTTGGAAACAAAAATAACTTCTGCTACGGAAAAACGAAATAGGAAGTCACTGAAGCCTTGTATCTGCCACTTGAAGCATTATGAAACATAACTACTCAGGATGCACCACTAACCAGTATATGCAGGCACTTCCAGAGAAGAAGACTCCTCTCCTGCATTCCCAGAATCCTGACAATGGACTCTTCACAAAAACTGGTGAAAAGAGGAATGGACATATCAGAATTGAATGCTTCTCTATGTCCCAAGGGCAGCTCACAAGGGAAGATCCTATTTCTAAACTGGTGGCTAGGAATTAAAAAAGAGGTATCATCAGAGATCTAAAGAAAATCAGTTAAACACAAGGAAAGAAACAAACAAACAAAAACCCTTTTCTTGGAACAGGTTGCCCAGAGTGGCTGTGTAGTTTCCATTCTTGGAGATACTCAGATGAAAAATAAATTTCTTTCTTCTGTCTCTTAAACTGAATCATATTTCATATTTTGTTGCACAGTGTGATATCTAGCATATAGCTACTGATAAAGAACTATGGACAGTGAGACAACTTTCCTCTGTTCTTTATTGACTCTTCCTTTTCAAGTAAAGGGCAGCTTAGCAACTAGCCTATTAGTTTTAATCTGACGTGCACAGCACCTGAATATTTACAGCAGGAAGACTTTGTAATTTGTAATTAGAACATACCAGAAGATCAAAGCTTAGTACAGAAATGCACTTTTGCATTTCTGAAACATCATACTTAGAATAACAGAATGCATCTCATAAAATTAGAATTGTTGGTCTCCCTATGGGATTCTGTCTTTCTTAGACAGACTTCACAGGAAGAGGCTACTTACCTAGACGAGAAAGCCTCCAAAGGGAATCTCAGGCAGTTGGGTTCTGAGTTGCCCTCTCATGTATAGATATTATCACAGATAATCACATTCAGCAGAATCTGATTTGCAAACACTTCATATTTTTAGAGCACAATATATCTCTGCAACCTTTGCTTTTCACCCTATTCTTTTGGATAAACCCAGACAAAACTCATTAGAATATTCTCCTGCTCTCCATCCCCTCAATTTTGGCTTTTCAATGACTAAAGAACTATTAGTATAGAGTCTTCATTGTTTAAGCAGTTGTTTGCAGTCTTTGACAAGTAAGAATTTTGTAGAGCTTGTATTACAAAAAAAAAAAAAATTAAAACCTCTCAGAAAAGCTGATGGTCTGAAGAACATTTACACTGTATGTCCTTTGACAGTGGATTTCTTTACAGCAGCACTTTACTCATCTGCACAATACAAGGTTAGGATTAAAACTGACATTTGTTAAGAGCATGGCTCAGCAGGGACTAAATGATACATGAAAGTCTGATTAATACTTTGGCATTTTCAGCAGTGGAATACAAACCAAGAAAACAGACTTTCTGCATCAGGCAGTTAAACCAGATTGCAGGTAAAAGTCTCAAAATTATTCCATATGTGAATAGCTTTCTGTGATGTCATCGATGTCACTGCAGAAATTATCTTTAATAATTTCTAACTTAGTATTGTAACAATTCCTTCATACATGAACTTGCCAACCACAATACAGAGCACTGGAACAGGTTGCTCAGAGAGGTGGTTGAGGCCCCATTCCTGGAGATATTCAAGGTGAGTCTTGACACGGCTCTGGAAGACCTGATCTAGTTGAGGATGACCCTGCTCACTGCAGGGGGGTTGGGCTACATGACCTTTAGAGGTCCCTTCCAACCCAAGTGATTCTATGATTCTATGATTAACGTGTCTGGCTGATGAAGGGCCAGGAGCACATGACCTACAAGGAGCATCTGGGAGAGCTGGGTTGTTCAGTCTGGGTAAGAGGCGGCTGAGGGGAGACCTCATTGCTCTCTACAACTACCAAAGGAAGGCTGGAGTGAGGAGGGGACAGCTTCTTCTCCTTGGTGGCAAGCAACAGGACTAGAAGAAATGGGTTTCATGCTGCACCAGGGAAGGTTTAGGCTGGATATTAGGAAATACTTCTTCACTGAAAGGGTTCTCAAACACCCAAATGGTCTGCCCAGGGCAGTGGCAGAGACACCATACCTGGAGGTGTTCAAGCAGTGTGTGGACATGGCGCTTAGGGACATGGTTTAATTTTGACCCTTCAGTGCTGGGTCAAAGGTTGGACTGGATGATCTTTGAGGTCTCTTCCAACCAGATATATTCTATGATTTTGTGAACTGAACTCATAAAATAGAAGCTAGAACATTCTGACTTCTGCTGCAAATACATATTAACGTTTGTAAGGTCATGGAAAATAAGTCTGATGTAGAAGAGATTTAAAAAAAATAAAAATAACAAAACATAATAACAAAAAAACTACGTAACCCACAGTTTGACTAAGTTCTTGTCCACTCTCACTCAGTGTCTGCAAGTTGAGCCAAAAAAAAGAGAACACCAAACAAAACCAAAACAAACATCCCAACATACATCGAACCAAGTAGTTGATTTTGCCCCATCAGATACTAGGTTATACACAGACATGTAACTACTTTTAATGCAAATATTTTTCTACAAACAAGCTTATTTATTCGTAAATCCCAGATACAAATACCAGCTCAGCTATCAATTCCAAGCAAAAAAGTTTTTAAAATTTTGTCTAGCAACAAGTTACAGATAAATCTCCTCATTTAATAAAATGCATTCTGTATCCATCCAATTTTGTATCTACATACAAAAAATAACGGGCTTCTTACCAAGTGATTCAGTTTTCCTTCTTGTTAGGATTACAACTGTGTCAAGTACTCTTAATTTGAAAGATTTCACGTGTACAGATATTTAAGTGTGGGTTGCTTCTTTCAACACTAGAATTGAGGTTTAAATTGCAGATTTAATGTACTCCAGACATCGAGAAAAATCACAGCCAAACCCACTAGAAAGAAAACACAGAGACACACCCCAAAAACATGCCTCTGTGCAAGCAAGAAAATCCCACTTGATTCAGGTGAAAATAAAAGCATAGCAAGCAAAACCAGAGCTAAAGACAACTCAACCCTTGTCCTCACTTAAACAAACAACTCTGACTGGATGAAAACAGTTTGAATTAAAACACAGTGGTTTGGCAAACACTTCAGAAGGAGCAAGACATAACATTGTATATTTGTACAAAAAACAAAAATTGTTCAAATACATTAAATTCTTGATTTTTTTCTCCCTGTTCTTTCACAATCAGCAACCTGAATATCCATGGATGGGCCTACATCTATGAACAGAGATATTAAATTCACTTGGTTCCCTTTAGTTTGTTAAGGCTATCAACGTAGAGTACTCAGATGTGAAAGAAGATTCTGGGTTTGTTTTTTTTTGTTATTCTGTAGAAGTGAATAGGTATGCAGATGTCAGCCAGTCAAAGAGAAACACAGAATTCATTTCATGCTTCATTGAGACCGTATCCTTCCTGCTGTCACCTCTAAAATAGGTAGAAGAATAGCAAAAACCTATCTTCTTACTCCAAAAGAAAAAGAGTATTCATTCTTTTAGCTGGTAGGTGATGTAGCACATAGTCTGAGATTTACACACATCTATGATACATTAGCCACAAACATTAGATAAAGCAATGATTTTAATTACTGCTGCATAACTTTAAGAGGTCAGTGGAATCTGAAAATAAAAGGGAAATATGTCATCACTAAAAAAAGATTTTCAGGTTGCAGAAGCAATTCTAAATCAAACCACCACCTGTCAAGCTAACATAAACAATATTAATGGAAAACAAATTCAGACATTTCTTAAGCCTTTGGGACTCAAAGAGAAGCACGGAGACAGATTAGCAAAGGCAGAGGCAGGAAGTGACACAGTGAACGGGGGAGGTGGAACAGAATTGGGTTTCCAACATGTCTATGGGAAGCAATGTGAAAAACAACTTTTCTATGTAACTTTGTGGCAAGGAAAAAAAGAAACCAGAGTTAGAAATTGTAATTCCTAACACATATATTGGTACATCCTGAACCAAATGGAATTAAAATAAAAGCACAGATGCAGGGTTTGTGAGTACATCAGAAAGGAAAGGGGATTTAGGATTTTATAAAATATTCAATACAGAATTTAACAGCCCACTTCTAGGAAAACTAACATTTCAAACTAATGTAATTTTCACCTTTTTTTTTTCTCTATAAAGATTACATATGTACCCAAATGAACTGCTGCCTGCATTTCAAGCATAAGACACATTGGTAAAAGTATTTCTATAGAAAAAGAGAAGTTAATGAAAGCAGTACTAGATTTTTTTTTTCCCTAACAGGCAAGAAGCATAGAGAAAATAATTAAAATTATAGTGTTATGTTTGGATTTACTGCCAAACTCTTGCAGCAAATAAATCCAGATGCACAAACAGGAATAGATTTTATGTTATTTTTATTGGCAGAGTCCCAACAACCTGTCCCCCAGTCCATGACAGCTCATCCAGCTGCAGATTTCCTGCTGATGACTCCTCACTGCAGATACCTGACTCCTTTTGTTTGACTGCACCAGCAACCCTATAGCAAATTCAGCTAGAAATAAGTTCCAACAAAAGCTGTGTCATTATGTTCAAGGACATCATGTATGCCATACCACAGACTGGTAAATAAATATCTCATGGAAATATTTTCCAGCATATCCAGGTTTTTTTCAACTTAGTATAAAGATATTACTATATTTATATTATTTTTAAACTTTAATAGCATGGTAATCAAATTCTTCTTGACTTAGGGACACATGGACAACTTCATGGTTAGATTCGTCTAAACAGAGTTACAGAAAAGTAAAACCTAACACAAAATTTGAAAGCAAGCAGAACAGCAAAAAAAATGCACCCTACTTAGTGGAAAATGCCTAACCCAATTAATTACTAAATACCTAAAAATATTTAGTAAAGACTTACACACCTTAAATAAAAGCACAGACATTCACGATGATGAAGTTCTTTGTTCAACTTCAACTATGCTTTATTGCCAATACAAAATTTGAGCTTAAACCTAGTAATTATAGAACAACTACATTGTCCCACAGCTGGAAGAAGCTACTTTCCTCATGAATTTAAAAATCTCTAACCATAAACCTGCGGCTAAAATAGCCTGTGTAAAACAGGATGAGGTCTCCCAAGAAATGAGTGCAGTGACATCATCTCCTTTCAAAACCCACTCAAATTCCAAGTCAGCCAAATCTCAGGTCATTTCAGGCTCAAAAAACAGCCACCAGACAAATGCAGCATAGGCCTTCTTTTCAGGGACTTCGAGCCTAGCTAAAGACAGAGTAAGACTAAGAAGCAATAGCCAGGATTTGTGACTAGAGACTCTTCTGCTTCATATGTCAATTACAAAATTCAAGAAAATAGGTGGCATGGGTAGCTAACTGAAAACAAAATAATTTCTACTTGCCACAGAAACAGTTATCAAGTGTTCAGCTATTTCAGCACTACTTCACCACCTGACTTCCCAGTAAAAAGACCCAGTTGCAACTAGTCAAGAAAAAAATAATCCTGAAGCTAAGAAACAGAACAGGAGAGCCAGAAGAGGACATGGAAAAGCTTAGGAGATTTTGCTAGGCTGCCAGAAGATGATCTAAGAAATTGAGCTTTATCCCAAGATATGCCTTCAGCTAAGACAGTTAATTGTTATGACAAAGATGTAGAAGTTATAATGATGTTCAGAAATGCAGAATTTCCATTTAGAAATAAATGGAACTATGACAACATCAGCTGGGGGGAGCAGAGTGGAACATAGGAAGAAAATAAATTAAAACAGAGGTGCAAGGCAATTCAAGCAGTAGGCAAATCAATGGTTTCATGTACCTTCTTGATGTTTAAATAGAGCAAGACAACAAACATCTCCATTTCTCAGAGGGAAAGCATTTTTAGGGGAAGTGGGAACTACATAAATTAATGCAATAATAAAAATTTATTCCTGCTGAAATATACAGCAATGTTACAACATTCTACTACTTCAGTTCCACAGCTCTTCAATATCTATCGACATAGTTCAAGTTCTGGACTACAAAGTGGTATCTACCATCTCTTTCGAAGTTTCATGCTTTTTTTTATCCATACTTTAACAAAAATAAAATATCTTCACATGCAGACAAAAAAGTCAGTGTGCCAAGACCCAAGAAAATGTTCTGTCTTTGCTCTTTTCTAGTCTTATGACTAACTACAGTAGGGAAAAATGGTGGATACTGACAACTCACCAGAAATGTGGGGAGTTTTCCATGCTACATTTCACATAGCAAGAGAATTAGGAAAGAGGTTCAGAAATAAAAATGATGGGCTTTTCTTGAATAATACTTTTTTCAAGTCAGGAATTGCTCCTAATACTGTCAGCAAGAAAGACACCTTTTCCTCAGAAAGGAGGAGCTTTCATTACTTATGTTTAAGCACAGAAATCACAATTAACTGCAGGCATCTGACAAAGAAAATGCATTACAGACTACAGCAGCTGCTTTGATGAAAAATATGTACTATTACTGTTTCCCTGCAGCAGCAAAACCTCTGCTAAGAAAGAGAGGCATTTAAAGCTACAGCTCTGCTTTCTCAAAATGACATTACTCAGTGCCACAATAAATACTATACAGAATTCTAAAGCTTATTTATCTGGTGGATATTAGAGTAAGAAATATTCTCTTTCTGATTCTATTATATTACATTCTCTTGAAAGTCACTGGTTGTTTTTGATATCTCTGGATTGCTACCTCACTCTAAACCCCACACTGTTCAGAGGGCATTTGCATCTTGCCTTCTATCAAACTGTAGGTCTTGAACACCTGCAGCCACCTTGTGTACTCAGAAGAAAAAAATAAAAGTGATACAATTTTATTTCAGGTAGATCTAAAACTTTGTAGATACTCATCGAGTTCTTCATTCTAAATCTTTTTGTATTTGATGGAAAGTAACTGCATCTCCCACAACACCTGATGCTTACACAAGAAGTGCATAACAACAAAAAGTGCACACAGACATCTTCCATGTTTACTGTTCCAATGTTTCACAGTTCATCAGTTTCCCAAGCCAGAAGCCTCTGGCACTATGCACTATGCAGACCTTAAAATTTTTTCTTTTGGTTATAAACTTTATTGCTGAATGACAACAATAAAATAAGTTTCAAAAGCCATTTGAGAGGTGTGGAAATCCCTTCTCTTCCTAAAAATGAGGACATTAACTTCAAACAAAGACTTATGCTGGCTGAAGCAGAAGGGAAGGGGGGAACAAAAAAAAAGAAGGGGTGGTGAAAGATGGGGGGGGCAAAAGAAAGAAGGGGGGCAAAAGAAAGATCAGCCTTTAGCCTTCAGCAACACACTGCCTTTATGTCACTTTTCAGGTATTCAAGTGCAATCCATTTGTTTTGAAAGCAAAAATAGTTCTAATGCCATTCCAAGCTTCCCACATAGAAGCTCTCTTGAGAGTAAGGCAGCAGAATATTGGCCATATTTAGGCCCATTTTTAGGGAGTTTTATTCAACTTTCTATAGCACTGTCTCTTCTCCAGTTCACCCACTGTAAAATCAGTGTCTTCATTTATCTCATACCTCCTAGTCTCTTCTTGTTCACATGATAACCCACTGTAATAGGTTATCTTCTGAAAAGACCATTAGGAATATTCAGTGGAGCATCTGCACAAATATGACTAGAGAATGGCTTAGAGAGTTTTCTGAGATCCTGTCACTCATCACAACAGGTATTCCAGAAGTCAGAGTTATGACTAATGCTCTGAGGTGTATCTGGTACTCAGTGATTGCTATCAACAGTATAAAAAGCTTTTTTCAACACCAATTCTTCCAGGGATCAAACCTACTCTGCCTGAGATTGCTGCATCACGCAGCTGAACACTGGGTAGGCATACAGCTTGTTTTGATTCTAGTAGGACAGCAGATAGACTATGCAGCAGCTCAGAATGGAAGAACTTACTCTGGTTCTCCTGTTCTGAGACACTAAATCCATTTCTCATACACACTGGTTAATTGCATCGCTCTCACAAACTCTAATCATTTGCAGCACAGTTAGTTCAACTCACTCTCTCCATTTTTTAATTCCATTTTCCTCTATCTTCCACATCGTCTTCCAGGTTATACATATTGCTTGTTGTTTTGATTTGCTTTAGCACTCCAAAGGAGTTTGCATAGTTTTAATTTACATATGACTAATTTTTGTGAAGGGTCAGGGTCATTACAGCTTATTCTATTCATAATGTCCAGGGTCTACATTTGCCTCTTGGGACTCATTAGCTGCATTTAGGCAACTGTGAACACATTTACAATACATTTTCTCTGAACAAAGATTTCCCATTATAACCTTCTTCGTATCTACATTTGATGGTTTATCTAATCTAAACCAGATCCAACAGATGGCATCCATAAATGCCACAGGAGGATGGATGGATGAATTGTTATGATCCCTCTGAAAAGAGAAAAAAATGACCTCTTCAAGTGACAGCAGCATACTTCCCCATGGAGCTACAAAGCAGCAGTGCTATTAGCAAGTTCTTTGCTGATGCCTTTATGGATGTGAGACTTCCTGCAGCTCTTGCTGAATACTCTGTGTTCACCTACTTCCCCAAATGCTCCATTTGGGAAGAAATACATTGGTATCATTTAAAAGGCAGCTTTTAAGGAAAAATATTCAAGGAACAAGCTAAAAAAAGTTTGTTGCCACACACTGCCAAGCCATCAGATCTCACCCTACCAACGCTTGTGTGTGAAAATTAGAGAAACAGCCATCTCATTTCTGAAGGAAATCCCTTGGCACAAGTCAGGGTGGTACAGATTACATAGCAATGGAGAGATCTGGGAGCCATATGTGACCACATTTGGAAGGCAATATGTGGATATACAACTGTGCTACCAGTACAATTTCATGGTCATACGTCAGGACCATGTATCATGTCAGGTACTCCAGGAGAAGAAAACATCTGAAGCTGAAATTCTAAAAAAGCTCAGTGTTCAGAAACTATGAGCACTATTATGAGTTTCATGCAACATCTGGTCCTTCTAGGAAGCTCTATATAAAGCATACAGAGGCTGCCACCAATCCTGGTAGTGTGTTCCAGGGACAACTTCAGTGAAGTGCCAGAATAATCTCCAGACAACCTCTCCCTTTCCTGCCTCAGGGCCTTCTCCCAGACCCATACCTGTGGCACAGCCTAGAAACAAATCCTCAGATCCCTCTGACAGGTTTCCTGGACCTCACTGTCTTCCCACAAGATACTGACGACAAATTATATTGTGTCTGCAGCTACTAATTTTGCCAGTTGGACAGAAAGGAATTTTCAAGAATAAAGGTCTATAGTTCTGCCTAAAGGACACATGTTCTTTCAGATATTTTTCAGGCAACTTGCCCAAACAGTAAAATCATGGAAGCTGACACCTGAAGAAGTCAGAACTGTCCCTTCCCACTCATCACTCCAAAACTTGTTCTTACATGAAAACTGCCTCAGAGAAGACCAACTTCTACTCTAGCTACATGTCTAGGTAACTTAACCTGATTCAGAAGAGAAATCCAGATATGACAGGCTACATACTCTATCCAAATTGAAGGAATTCAGATCTGGTTTACTACTTGTATTTGAAAGATGTGAGCTTTTACACACCACCATCCCCCAGCTGTAGAGCAAGAGGACTTGTAACTCTATCATGCACAACAGGCAACAAAGCTCCACACTGAAGCACCACTGTGACCTCTTGAGTTGAGCACTGGAGGCTCCCATTCTCCCAGCATTCTTGCTCCCTACTGGAACTGCCTGCTGCTCAGTAGACACCTAACTACTTCAGAAATGCAAAACAGGAAAACTTCTTACGCAGCAGAATCTCCCAGCTCAATTTCAGACCAAACACAGCTGTCCCACTTGTAGCATTGCTATGTCAGCTCTCTCCTGGATATGACTGGGACAGATCATCAAGTGAAGCAGAGTTGCCATAAATAGAGCACAGGACTGCTAGTTTCAAGTGTCCACTCCAGTCTAAAGGAGAGAGACTTGAATCAACAGTGTCTTGATCCACTTATTCAGATCAATGTAGAAACACATAAAATAAAGACCAAGCATTAACAAGCTGTTTTAAAACATTTTTTTCCTCTAGGTCCCCTATCTAGGATATCATTCACAGTCTGCAAAGCCAAAGGTCATAACTCCTGCCTCTAGACAACTGCTCACTCCCCTGTATCTTAAACACACCAGACATTCTTTAGATCTATTCTCCTGGTCATGAGCAGTCCAAGGATCAGAATCATGTAGGAAGTTACCCATTGATCCAGCCTGTCCAGGTCCCTTTGTAGAACCTTCCCACCCTTAAGCAGATCAACACTTCCTCACAGCTTAGTGTCTTCCACAAACTTACTGAGGGTGCACTCAAACCCTCATCCAGACCATTGATAAAGATATGAAAGAGAACTTGGCCCAAAACTGAGCCCTGGGAAACACCTCTTGTGACCAGACACCAACTGGGTTTAACTCTGTTCACCACCACTCTTTGTGCATGGCCATCCAGCCAGTACTTAACCTAGTGAGGCATCCACCCATCCAAGCCACCAGCAGTCAGTTTCTCCAGGAGGATACTGTAGGTGACAGTGTCAAATACTTAATACTAAAGTCAGGTAATCAACATCCATAGTCTTTCTCTCATCCACTATCTGGGTCACCTTGTCACAGAAGGAGATCAGGTTCATCAAGCAGGACCTGCCATTCATGAATCCATGCTGACTGGGCCTTATCACCTGGTTGCTCTGCACATGCTGCATAAGGGCACTTAAGATGACCTGTTTCATGATGTTCCCTAGAACCAAGGTCAGGCTGACAGGTCTATAGTTCCCCAGATCCTCCTTCCAGCCCTTCTGGTAGGTGGGCATCACATTGGCAAATCCTCAGTCAACTGGGACCTCCACGGTTAGCCAGAACTGCTGATAAATGATGGAAAGTGGCTTGGTGAGCACTTCCCCCAGCTCCTTCAGTGTATGCCATCTGGCCTCATAGACTTGTGTATGTCTAAGTGGTGCAGCAGGTTGCTAACCATCTCCTCTTAGATTATAGGGGCATCATTCTGCTCCTCATCCTTATCTTGAGCTCACAGGGCTGGGTGTCCAGTGAACAACTGGTCCTACTACTAAAGACTGAAAGAAAGAAGATATTGAGTACCTCAGCCTTATCCTCATCCTTGATCACTGCGTTCCGCCCTGCATCCAATAAAGGTTAGAAATTCTTAGTCCAAAAAGCCCCATAGCCACTAGGCCAATATGCCAGCCAGCTGTTTTGCCTGTGTAACATGCTTCCTCTCAGCATTGTTTTCATCAGCTAGTCTACAACGAGTTCAAGAAGCAACAATGCACACTGGCATCTTGAAATATTCCTGGAATGAAAAAGGAGAAAAATAACTGCATTGCTGGACAATATTGACAGCACCTTGCATTCTTAAGAATGCTTAGATGAGTCTACAGGAGATGCAATGGCTTGAAATGGAGGCCTGAGCACCCAGAGGACATAAAGCTGTGCACAGAGGGAAATTAGCCCTGTAATCAAGAGCAATTTTGCCAAAACTAAATTCAGATTCAAATTTTAGAGTGGCACATAATATTTCTCTGTGCAGGAAGACAAATCCCAGCCTTCGTGAGCAATCATGAGTAAAACTCTACATGCTTACACATAAGCCACAGCAATCTGTTTAATCTAAATAGTATTTATGCCCACTGGACACAGTAATTAGAGGGTTACTGAAATCTGAATAATATTCTAGAGAAACAAACATTTGTGCATGATTCATGCAGAAAATGTCCTCCTTCGTCACTGAAACAGCAGGCTGAAATTGACTGCATTTAACCATACTGTGAAGAGGAATGTGGTTTAGCTCTTTTCTTATATGTGAGGCCACAGCTTCTTCATAGCTTATTATTTTTTTAAAAAATCAGGTGCTGGAAGCACCTTCTTTCCTTTAGTTCCCTCAGTTATTCTGATTACTCCAAACTGGCTCCAGTGTTTATACACAAAGCTGTAATTATCTTCTGTGTGTCACTAATGATAAAAAAAAAAGAAGAAGAAGAAGAAAATACCTCCCACTCTATACCAAAATGGCAGAGTTTACAACCTTACAGCATGGAGGGTTTTTCTGTTGATCCTTTTTCATTCCAGGAATTATGCACTGAGTAGTGAATGATTTCTATTATTAAATCCAGTTTCTTTCCACTGGGACATGACAGATGACTCCTTCTAATCTGTAACTCAGCACCAAACTAGAGCAGGCCTTCAAAAAAACTCAAGAAACAATCAGGCATTGCTATTACTTGATGCTATTGCCTGTCTAGGCACAAATTATTTAACTCTTGTACATCCTATACATCCCCAGCACAATGGGAATAAAGGCATTCAGATAACAAAAATGTGACCAGCTGCCAACTGGATTTAACACAAAAATGTGCTTTGAGACTCTCTTCATTAGTTTTTTCAACTTTTATCTGACTGATGACATAGCTATGTGAAAGGGATGCTTTCCTTCCATGGTATATAAGGTGTTGGTATGGCCCTTGCTATGACTCTTGATAAAATAAGAAAGAGAAAAAAAAAACGACTCTCAGGAACAGATCCAAGATACCATGCCATGGAGAACAGTCCTGTAGTGACCGCTTCTTACAGCTTCCAGGGTGATATTAGAGGCACTTCCTGCTGCTCCCAGGTGATATTTCTCTGTCAGTGACATTGGTTGGCTCTGATTATTTTCTAGTTGCCACGAGCCAATGTGATCCTGACTAATCCAGTTGCTTGTGCTGGTGATTATATCCAAGAACAAAGCCTCTGTTTGCTTCCCAGAAATATTCACTTTCACTTAAATCATTAAAATTTTAGTGGCTTTATTCTCACTTACAATTCTTAGGATGAAAGTTATTTTTTCTCCCTTTACTACAAAACTGCAATTAAAACAGACAAAGCTGTTGGATGCACTGCAAAAGAAAAATCAAATGTGAAGTGAAAGGACAGAATTACAATATATTACTATTAAAGAACTAAGGAGCACTAAGTAACCTTGCAGTTGCTAAAACAAAGAGTTTCCTCATCTATTCCAGACAAAAATAATATTTTTCACTCCCATAAACTTCCCTTTATTTCTTCTGGCTGTACTGTTCACAGAATTACACAGGATCACAGAACATTAGGGGTTGGAAGGGACCTTGGAACATCATCTAGTCCAGATCCCGGTGAGAGCAGGACCACCTAGAGCAGGAACGCATCCAGGTGGGTTTTGAATGTATCTGGAGAAGGAGACTCCAAACCTCTCTGAGCAGCCTGTTCCAGTGTTTTGTCACCCTCAACGTGAAAATGATTTTCCTTAGGTTCAGGTAGAACCTCCTGTGCTCCAGCTTGCACCTATTGCCCCTTGTCCTACCATTGGACATTTCTGAGAAGAGCCTAGCTCCATCCTCCTGACACCTGCCCTTCACATATTTATAAACATTAATCACTTCTCAGTCTCCTCCAAGCTAAAGACACCCAGCTCCCCCAGCATTTCCTCATAAGGCACATTTTCCACTGCCTTCAGCATCTTTGTGGCTCTGTGCTGGACTCTTTTCAAGCAGCTCCCTGTGCTTGAATTGAGGGGCCCAGAACCGGACACTATATTCCAGATGTGGCCTCACCAGGGCAGAGTAGAGGGGGAGGAGGAACGCCTGGAAGGATAACCATGATAGAATTTTAAGAATTACGCTGACTTTTCTAAACAAATTTTTATCCTATCTTGCTCCTCTCTGTAGCAGCAGTGTGCAAACAGCATAGGAAGCCTTCTCTTTGTGTGCTAAGCAGCTGATAGCTAACATTCCTCTCCTCTGCACTGCTCTCCAGCAGTTCACTCCCCAACCTACACAGGGCTTTTTCTTCCCAGATGCAAGACTCTATACTTGTCCTTGTATTTCAGTATCCTGATCAGTTCCTAGTGCCTGATCTAGGCACTGATGCAGAATGAAACATAGCTGGTTTCAAGTAGCATCTGCTATGTAGCATCAAGGCCTATAGCCCACATGCACAGCATTAATTTGACATAAAACAATTAACCAGCTGGGAAATGGTTAAAACTATATTAATTCCTGATTCAAGGACAGTTATTTCTGCAGCCATGTTCTACACGAAACCTTTACCTACATCTATCTGGATCGTGATACCACAGCCAACACTATTCTACATCAGAGTAAACTTAGGCAATTCAGATCACACATGTAGCAGTCATCTTTCAAAATGGAAATATTAGTAGTAGTAGTCTCTTTTCATAACAAAATATGAAACTTCTGTGATTTTGTATTACATAATAAAGTATTGCAATATATAATAAAATAAGCAAAAAGCCCTAAAGTTAGACACTGATTATTCCCATTAATCGTATGTCTTTATCAGTAGTTGTGACAAAAGCTTCCTGACCAAAATGGGTAATTTTCTTTAAACAGTGCTTAGTTTTTCTAGAAACTTAAATTTTACAGCAAAACTTCCAGAGAATTTAGATTATGCTTCAGATTGCAAAAATCTCCCAAGTAGGAGAATCCAACTGCTATTAAAATTTCTGGGGAACAAATGACAATATGCAATTGGATTTAATTCAGTATAATTAGACTGAATCTCTAGCTAACACATTTTGAACCTGATGCAACTCAGATTCACATTTTATTTACCTTGCTATGTGTCAGTAATATCAGCTCTGCTAATATCAGGACAGTTAATTATTCCTCTGCCTAACTGAAGCCACAACATTAGTGGAAAAAATTTGTAATAAGAAAAGAGCAGCCTGCATATGAAAATCTGATGGATCATTGCACTGATGTTCAGTAACTGCTTTAAGGATGAAGAGGCATTGCCTCTGCTTTAATTTGTGTGTGCTTAGCACACAGTCCACATCCCTTTGCAATGCATGACTTAAAAAAAAAAATCTGAACAAAACAACATAAATAGATTAGACCCCAGTTCTGGCCTTGGCAATCTATGCAGTTCACATTCACTTTGCAATCTAACTATAGACCATAAACAATACATTTGGGTCTTTTCATTGCCTCAATTTTAACATTTCTGGAGCAGGAAACTATCTAGTGCTCTTTTTCACAAAGGAAAGTAATATAAAATCACCATATACCTACCACAGCAATATGGACCTGAAAAAAGAAGCAATCATATGATGCTTCAATGGAATTTTTTTTAGCTTATGTATTACATAGCTAATACATTTAACGCAAGAAAATCTCCCAGCATCAGAGTAAGCAGGCAGAATCTAAAGCATTTTTTAGCCAAGCTTATTTTTAATTTGTCTTGATTGTATTTCTGTGGCCTTAAAATATGACAAGTATGCCTTTCATTCTCTCTCCTGAAGTACTTAGGCTGAAATCACTGCAAAGTATACAAATCTTTTCTTCTTAACACAATAATGGACATATTGTACTGCTTCATTGTCTATACAGCAATGATTTTGATCTTTCTGACATTTCTATGCATAAAACCTAAGTTATGGTCCAAATGTCATATGAAAAAGACACTGTCAGTTGTGTATTCTGTCCTCTCTCTCAGCCCAGCTTCTTCTTACAAAGACACCAATACAAAGAATCCACAGAAATGAAAAGAGTGGGGAGAAATGATACATACAAACTGCACAGGCAACAAAGATAGAAGCAGCTCGCTCCAAAAGTATGGATGACCATTCCAAAGGTAAATAAACAGTTTCTCACTACAAAGTCGATTAGCATTTCCACCTTTCTCACATGGAATGAATACAGATTCACCATACAAACTTCAGAAATTGTGGAAGCTGTTCTGTTGCGGCTTTGTGGCCTCTAGAAAAAAAAAATAAATTTGCCAGACACCCAAAAAAAATATCCTAGGCATACCAGCATGCTCTGATTGCATATAATCAGAATACAATGAGGAAGCTACAAATTTATAGTCAAGCATCACTAAAGAAAATCAGTGATGGAAAGGACAGAAGCATGCAGATATTCTGATGTAGAGAAAAGGCAGAGTGCATGCCGAAGTCTGTTAAAACTATTTAAAGGTAATTGACAAAAGATGGCAAAGAAGAATTATTTTTGGCATATTTTTATAGCTCTTGCACTGCTTTGATGCTGTCTCTAAATTACAACAGCCTCTCTGGGTTGCCCTAATAACTAAACAAGTACTTAATTGCTGCTAGCTGCAAACCCGATTCCCACGCTCCCTTGCCATTTCTGCTCCTTTCTGGGAAAGAGGTCACTATCCTACAGTCTTCCACAGTGCACACCTTCAGCACCCTGAAGGTCAGAACCCTGACCTGGGCTTTCACAAGCTCTCCTCATAATCTTATCTGGCCCATCAAGAGGTGAAAATTTCAGATGCAAAGGTGACATCCCGACCTCATTATGGTCAATGGCAAAACTCCTCATAGGTAAGTAAAATCCTTGACCTTTTCAGTCAAGGTCCTAACACTGCAAACTCTTTAGGAGATGCCCATGCCTCTCATGTTCCTTTGAAATATGCATTTTCTTCATAATCTGAAACAGTATTAATCAAACATTAGCACAAGGAAAAAGAATGTTTCACCAGCTCTTAGAAGTGCTGAAAGAAGTCTTATCACTTTAGTAGGCTGGGTAGTGCCCCAGTCATATGTATCCCATTGAATGCAGTAAAAACCTCATGTTACAACACCCATTAAGCACATAAATCCTGTAGCTTTTTCACTAGTTTCTGATGAAAGCTTCTTCATTTAAAAAATAAATAAATAAGCACTTACTAACTTCATTTTCCAAAGGGAAACTTTGAATTCTTTTGTTCCAACTTATTAAAAGACAGCAATACAATCTTCATAGTGTGAGGTGTCCCTGCCCATGGCAGGGGGGTTGGAACTAGATGATCCTTGTGGTCCCTTCCAACCCTGACTGATTCTGTGATTCTATGATTCATATCAGGACTTTAACTTCTTTCTTTCAGAGCAAAAAAAAAATAAACTACAGCAGATGGTGAGGGAGACAAGGTGGACAAGGGATATGTAACAGCATATAAGATACATAAATATTTCACATCCTTCCAAGAGACTTTGTGTAAGAAACCTGGACTTATTGAGAGCAGTTGGACACATCCAGGTTTTCTTTATTACACTGTGTTCAACAATGCCCTGTGTTCAGTGCAGATCACACACCTTAAAGCAAGGAATGCACACATGCAAGAGGGATGGGTTGCTACACTGCTACTACAGATGGTATCCATAACTTAAACCTAGATAAAATATTTACACATGAAAATACCTTTCTCTGGCTCATGTCTTGGTTTGCATTTCCCTCCGAACTATTCGCTCACATCAGTTCTGTAGCCCTGACTGCCATAAGACTGCACCTTGACCATGTATTCACTCTGTCACTGTTGATGAGACTGAACTCCAGTTCTCCTCTGCTCCATACTTTATTTTTATGGAAAGAAAACTGCGTACACAGAGGCCAAAAGCCACATCCCTGACGTGGATGATGGAGATCAGTAGGGCAGACCTAATCCACTTTAGAAGACTCTTTATAATCTGTTTTCGCTACTATAGTTTTGTATTTCCACTTGCTAATCTTTCAATTTGTAATGTTTTCAGAGAATATGTAAACTGCTTACATCCCAAACATAAGAACATCAACTCCAATATGAAATATCCAAATTCCACTTATTTAATAGTACAGTTTATTAGTGTTGGTTATATTGTCTATCAAAACAGGATTCAAAAATTAAAGTAGTAGTTTTTATCTCTTTGTATATTGCCGACATAGATTCTTCTAATTTTAAGCTCTGCTTTAGCTGTGCATCAGGTAAAATTCCAATCACTTAGACATCTCACACACTAAAGACTGTTAAAATATGCCTGCTACTCATTTTCCAGTTAGAATTTAGTGTTTCAATTGTTACCCTTGGAAATGTTACATTCACTCCTGCAGTTCACCCACCTCTTGTCAAAGCAAGGTTTCAGTTCAATAGTTAGGCAGCCTGGGGGCTTAATGATAACTGTCAAAATCTGACTAATTAGAGATTTGTATAATTAAAAGCCTAGACATACAGAATGTCTATGTCATGTCATTTTCTTCATATGTTTCCCTAAAGGAGATATTTTAATGCATAATGCATGTAAAGTGTTTTCAAATACAATGCTAATGTAGTATTACTTCCCTGCTCCAAAATAACGGTTGAGGAACTCTACTGGTAAGAACTACTGAATAAACTGTGGCTCTGTGTAAGCTGCAATAACAAATTCTTTAAAACATGTAATAGTTGGTATTAATTTTGCGGTGTCAAGACAATACAGTTCTGCTCAATACCATATTCATGGTTTTTCAGAACTATTTACTATTTCATAGATTTACCAATATGAAGTTTTAAGGTTCACCATTTATCAAGCACTAGACCTCATTCCTGATAGTTCATGCAGTTTTGATGCTCCCAATAACTTAAAGATGCCTTCTCCTCAGTCCATCGAGATAGTCAAGGGCTAGAACACTTCCTCTCTGAAGAGAAGCTGAGAGAGATGACCTTGTTCAGCCTGAAGATGAAGAGATGGCTTCAGCGAGGACTGAAATCAGCCTGCTGGTGCCTAAGAGGAGGTTACCAAGAAAATGGAGCCAGGCTCTTCACTGACATGCACAACACAAGAACAGAAAACAGTCATGAATTGAAACTGGGGGATTATGACTCAACCCAAACAAGAAAATTTGCTGTAAGGATTATTAAGTACTGAGTCTGATTGTTCAGAGAGGTTGTGGAATCTATTTCCTTGGAGGTTTTCCAGGCACAATTGGTCTGAATTCCATGTTGAGTCTCCTTCAACAATGACTGGACTATGGACCTCCCACGGCCCCTCCCAATTTGAATGCTTCTGTGATTTAGTGCAATCATGAGCATTACAAAAAGCAACAGGAAATTAAACTTCTAGTTTGACCTGAATACATCTTAGGCCACAACAGTCAAGCTTCTTCTTTTTTTTTTTTTTAAGAGTATTATTGCCCTTGGACAAGGCACTCATGAAACTTCTGTGGCCACAGACGACCATTCTGGTCACATTTGCTGAAGAAATACAAATTCATGTTAAAAAGGATACAGAGAGGGCACAAAGATATCTGGAGAAATAATGATTTCATACATGAAAACAGACCAAAAAGGTAAACTCAGGCTGACTAAATGAAGGCTCAGAGAATGTATGATTTCTGCTTGACCAAAAAATAAAACCAGGAAAGTTATCAGGTAGTATCAGAATACATAAGTACCAGGCCATGAGAACAATAGTATGAGACTAACAGGATGAGCACAGTAAGGCAGACACTGCCCTAGCAGTTTTGTTGAAAGGTTACAGATCCGCAAAGGAAAGGCAAGTACAGAGCTGCAAATGGAAGACCCTTGACATTGCAAAAGGTGGAGGCACCAAAGACACTGTGCAACACACCACCTTCTTTATGGTTATGTTCAGGCTCAAATCTCACATTTCATGCACATAAAACGGACTTACCCTTCAGGGCTGCCAATTTCTCTAGTGGATTGGGCACCACTTCATCAAGACACTCATTAGACAGGACCTTCTTTCCCCTTTCAGGTTACAACAGCATGGCAACAGAAACTGGACTCGGTGAACATGATGGCAGAGACTCACATGCCCTCTGCCTGAGCCAGACACAGGACCTGAGTCTGAACAAAGCCCCAGGAGTAAGTCATCCATTCCACCGGAAAAGCACTCTGCATCTTGAACAGAAATTAACTTAGAAAGAAGACTGACAAAGAACAGAAACCGAATGAAGAGATAAAAATCCAGCATCTTCTATTTCAAGACTGAAGAACTAGGGATAAATAAAAGACATACTGTAAGTAGTCAGCTTCTTACAGGCACCGATGAGCTACCTTTGATGAAGACCATTACATTTCCTTAGAAATAGTTTACATTTATGCTATAGCTTTAAAACCAAACTATCCTGACAGTTATTAGACCTTACGAAGAAACTTTGACAATGTATCCTGAATTGTGAGTGATAAATGTTAACATTTATATAGAAAAACTCGATTAACAAGAAATTACTGGAAAATAAAAACAAATATTTGCTTCCTACTACTTTCCCAGCTCATAATCTACATAATACATTGAATCAATGCTAAAGACAAGTAAACATCTGATCTTGAAGGCCGTGTAACAAAAGTTTTCAATAACCTTTCCCCAAGAAGGAATTTCTAAATTGCATAATTCTGCCTTGCCAGTCTGGACTGTGTAAGAACATATGAATAGTAAAACTTAATTCAACCAAAGATCCGATCAGCCCAGTGTCTTTCTCCCCAGATGCTTGAGAGCAAATGAAAAAGGGAAAAGTGAGGAAGTGCAATGCAACCATGTAATGATACCTCCTTGGCATACTCTGAAGTCTCCAGAATATCTCCAGATTGGGGACATTCTGATCCAGAACCATTATCTCTGCTTTCTAGCCTTTGGAAGCTTTCTTGCCTATAAATTTGTCTAAATAATTTTTTTAACTCATGGTAACTTTTTGCAGTGACAGATCAGCAAAAAGTTATGTAACTATATATTGTATAAAAATTGAGAAGCGTGAAGAGGTTTGGGGAAGTCCTCACAGGAAAGTTAGATAGCTGAAAGGATTTTGCACTGGCCTCAAAGCACTCAAACTTTACCTTTTAACAGCAGTCAAGCACTGTTTCACTGCAATTTTAGCTGCTTGAAGATGAAGCTATGGATTAGCATGTACAAATAAACTTCATAACACTATAAAAGCTGTAATAATAAAGTCAACACTACCCAGCACACGCTGATGTTCACAATATAAAGCATTCAGTCCAAGTTAGTTACATCAAGTAAGGAATAAATTCTTTGGTCATATATGATTACCGTAATCTAAAAACTCAAAACCAAAAGAAGCAAATGAAAGATGATTTCATCAAGCATTGTTAGCTCTAAAATGCTTTTACTCATATCAATTTCAGTAGATAATCTAACCTTAAGTGATTCAACAATGCAACTTTCTCCAGAAAAAAAATAAAATGCTTACTACTCTGGAAACCGTTACTGAAATCCTGAAGCATGACAAATATCTTTTATGATGAAACAATCAATGTTCTGTCTTTATGCGAGAGGTAGCTTTAATTTAACTCATCAAAATTATTAAGTAGCTTCCTACATAAACGTAGAGACAGAAAGAGCATTTTCTCATGCTCCTGAAGAGACTGGGAAATTGACAAACATTCATTCTTCTAACTTGAATTTGTACGGAAAGTTAACTCCATGTAAACAGTATGCAGATAGGACACACCATATCATCCTCACGAGATCTTGCCCCAACCTCCTCTGTAAAAGGCAAAAACACTGCAAACCAGAAGCACTTTCACTTGCAGTTTGTATACTCACACCATAAGTAGCTTTAAATTAACTAGTCTGAAAACCAGTGAATATAAAATGACAATAATCCGTGCAGCCTGGTAAATATGTGCTTCATTTACCACTTTGCAGATGAGTAGGTTACATTCCGACTTTGTTGTTATTTTGTACATACACATCATGATCTGATTATTTTCAAAACTACGTTTCTCCTACTAAGCATTAATTGAACACTAAGAAATTAACTATTAGTTGAACACTAAAAAATAAACTATTCCAACTACATTTAGTGACCCTCAGTGTTTAAGGTAATTCAAACCAGAATTCATATCATTTTTGTGGTGGGTCAACATGAATTTGATCATTATTTTCAGTATGCAAATTACATTTTTAATAGCAACTTCTATGGGTCTATCTCAGGTAGTAAGATGAACAACTGAAAATTGTTTTCCTCTCTGAACGCTTTTTAGAAAGTACATATTTTTTACAACTGACTTTCTTTTTAATGTTATCTCCTATTATCGTATTAGATTGTATTAGGAAATATATGTGCCACCCAGTCACAATATTACCTTTTTTTCCCAAAAAACTTTAATAGGAGCAACTGCACCAAATGAAGCATGTACTGGGAATTTCAGTACTGAAGACGGGATTTCACTTTTGATTTTAAACTGCTCTGGGCTGAATAAAATGGTGGTAAGAAATCACTATTCATAGGATGATAGGATCATAGGATGCTAGGGGTTGGAAGGGGCATCCAAAGATCATCAAGTCCAACAACCCTGCCAGAGCAGGACCATAGAATCTAGCACAGGTTGCACAGGAACACATCCAGACAGGTCTTGAAAGTCTCCATAGAAGGAGACTCCACAACCTCGCTGTGCAGCCTGTTCCAGTGCTCTGTGACCCTCACAGTGAAGAAGTTCCTCCTCGTGTTGAGGTGGAACCTCCTGTGCTGTAGTTTATATCCATTACCCCTTGTCCTATCACAGGGTGCAACTGAGCAGAGCCTGTCCCCTCCCTCTTGACACCCAGCCCTCAGATATTTATAAACAATTGTTAAATCCCCTCTCAGTCTTCTCTTCTCCAGACTAAAAAGCCCCAGGGCTCACAGCCTCTCCTCATAGGGAATATTCTCCAGTCCCTTAATCACCCTGGTACCTCTCCATTGACTCTCTCCAGAAGATCCTTGTCCCTCTTAAACTGGGGAGCCCAAAACTGGACACAATATTCCAGGTGAGGTCTCACCAGGGCAGAGTAAAGAGGGGGAAGAACCTCCCTCGATCTGCTGGACATGCTCCTCTTAATGCACCCCAGGATCCCATTGGCCTTCTTGGCCACAAGGGCACATTGCTGACCCATGGATAACTTGTTATATACCAGGACTCCAAGGTCCTCCTCCACAGGGTTGCACTACAGCGTATCACCTCTTAACCTCTACTGGTGCAGTTTATTCTTCCTTCCCAAATGAAGGACTCTGCACTTATCCTTGTTGAACCTCATTAGGTTCCTCTCTGCCCAGCCCTCCAGTCTGTCCAGGTCTCACTGAATGGCCGCACAGCCTTCAGGCATATCAGCCAAGCCTCCCAGTTTGGTATCGTCAGCAAACCTGCTGAGCAGACACTCTGTCCCCTCATCAATGTCATCGATGAAGATGCTGAACAGGACTTCAGCACTGATCTTTGGGGGACTCCACTGGTTACAGCTCTCCAGCTGGACTTGGCACCACTGACCACCACTCTACTTTGTAATTAGTTCCTAATCCATCTCACTGTTCTATCCCACACTTCCTGAGTTTACTGACAAGGATGTTATGGAAGACAGTGTCAAAACCTTTACTAAGGTCAAGGAAGACTATCCACTGGTCTCCCTACATCTACCCATTCTATTGCAACATCATAGAAGGTTATCAAATTAGTCAAGCATGATTTCCCCTTGGTAAATCCATACTGACTGCTCCTGATCATCTTCTCTTCCAAGTGCCTAGAGATGACCTCCAGAAGGAGACGCTCCATCATTTTTCCAGGGATGGAGGTAAGGCTCACTGGTCTGTAGTTTCATGGAACCTCTTTCTTGCCCTTTTTGAAGACTGGAGTGACATTGGCTTTCCTCCAGTCCTCAGGCACATTTCCTGTCTGCCACGATTTTGCAAAAATTCTTGTTTGATCCTGTAGACTGCTCATTGTGGAAAAGCAGGCTAACGGAAAACCAAACACAACTGTTTTCAAAACTGGCATTTTAATTTCAGGCTGAAAATATTTGGGTGTATTACACATTCACATAGACCTTTATACCAAAATACAAAGGAATCAAGACAGTGTGAAAGCAATGTTTTGAGTAGGCTTAACTATGGTGCTTCACTTGCTTCCACTTGGTCACCAAGAAACATAACAGTATGTATCTGACGATGACATTTTCACACAAAACAGAGCTATTTCAACATTTGTATGAAGAAGCTGGCACCAGCAGTAGGCAAATTTGACTAACTGCAACTTTTCTCTGGGGCCATGACATGCTTTTTCCTAATGCTTTGGATCACGTCTCTGCTCTCGTAATGAAGAGGGGGTAAAATTGTGTATTATTCACATCACTGCAAATGGAAAGCTATATATAGTTAAGAACTACCTACTTTATACAAATGGCGATGCAACTGAAGTGTGTGAAGGGATGAACTGCCTCCCAAGACTGCTCTGGTCTTACAACAGAGAATAAGCCTGCATTTGTCTCTGAACAAAGTAGGCGTCCTGGGTATAAAACCTAGTGGGTTGGGGCCACTGATAGAAGAATGCATTGGACATGAGAGAAAATTCAGGAAAATACTATTTTAAATACCTTCAGTAGATCCAGGGAAGCTGTTGGAGACTAGAGAAGAGATGAGAGAGGGGAGATAGGAAAGGGTATTTGAAAAATCTTAACGTGAAATGCTTTCCTTTTTTTATTCATGAGTTCTCAGCAGAGCTTACAGGCCTTTGTGAGATTGCAAATTAAATCCTGAATAACTGTGACAAAAGTATTCTTCTCTCACAGAAAACAAAATGTCATGGAACTAAAGCTGACAACGTTGAAAGACAAATATGTTTAAAATTCCTCAGTTTCTGCGTCGGTACTTGTTCTGTGCTGTTTACAAAAGAGATTCTCAACAGCTTTTGAATCAGAAAAGAACATTCATATATTTTCATATGTCAAAAGGTCTCCACAATTCACTTCACTACTCCTTTCTCAATGTTCAGCTTGTTTTAAACATTTTCCCTCTCTTAAATTTTCATTTAGTTTTACAGTGGTTCCAGAGCTCTTCAGAGCACTTAAAAATACAAACGACCATCGATCATCTTATTGTAAATCGTTCAAAGAATATGCATTTTATGCATTACAAGTAATACCTGGGTTTTTTTTCTGTTAACAATGATAAACACGGTTACTAATTGTCATTATATTCCATTTCAGATCAAAATTCAGACATTTTAGGTAAGTCAAAACAACTGCAGCCTTACTGGAAAATACCCATGCGATGCCCAGTGTTGCTGACCTGTAAGCTGCCTTGCAGAGATGCATGCACTGCATTGCCACTCAAAATACTCTGGCCACGCACCCGGGCCGGGATGCATCCCTACCTGCTTCCAGTCATCGTCTGCTCCAGGCAGCTCCAATATCGTCCCGGCGGTGGTGCCCAAGGGGGCTACCCGCCGCCTGCGCCCGCTCCCACCTGTTCGGCCCCCAATGTGGCACCTCTCTCCGACGCCCACCCCCACCTCCCCGCTCCCCAGCCGACCATAGGGAGCTCGCATCATCCGTATCGCCCGCTGAGGCTCCAGCCAGCGCTCTAGCTGCCATGGGTGTCCCCGTCACCCCGCGACACGGCCCCGGACCCACGGAGGAGAGGGCTGCAAAGGGACCAAGTAAAGCGGACACACGCGGGGCAGGGCAGACGCATAAGAAACTCTCTTCCACTTCACGTTCCCGCGAAACAAACTTGCCGCACCCCACCCACCGCCACCTTGCCAGCCCTGACACGACCCAACTTCCCGAAACCTTCCCAAAGGTCCCGGAAAATCCACCCCAGCAAATCATCGGCCCCCGCGGCTCCGTTCTCGCTGCGGGCGGCGGCCGAGCGGAGCGGCAGCGGGCCGGTGCCACTCACCTTCCCGCGCCTCCGCCTTATCTCTTAGCTCGAGGGTAGCAACTTCCAGACCGTCCCCCAACTGCCATCTTCGGCCGGAGCGGCAGGGAAGGAGCGGAGCAGAGCGAGAAGGAAAAGTTGCGGCGGCCGCGGCTGCCGCGGGGATTAGGTGGCCATAGCGCCAGCGGGCGGCAGCGCCGGCGGCGGGACGATCCTGTGCCGTGTGCGGCAGGCAGGCGGGGCGGGGCGGCGGTAACTGGCGATGGTCTGCGCGCTGCGATCACAGCCCGTGGCGACGCGAGAAGGATTTACTAAAAATAGCCGCTCGGCTCGGCGGGGGGGTGGCGGGGAGAGGCCGTCGGGCTGCGCCGCACTCCCCGCTGCGGCCGCTGGGGGCTCAGCGGCCGGGCCTCAGTGGGGACAGCGCTGAGAGGCTTCTCATTCGGGCGGAGAGACTCTCTGGGATGCGTTTCGGACACGAAACCGTTGGCACTGTGGCTGCCGGGGCGGAGAGGGTCAGGCAGTGCTGCAGTCGCAGCCCGATGAGGGGAGCAGCTGTTCCTGGAACCCTGCCTGAGCCTTGTCGCCCCTCGCCGCCTCGGAGCTCTCAGGCTGTTGACACGAGCACGGCCCGGCGCGGCAGCCACTGGCGGCCTTGGCCACGGGCCTGGGGAAGGCACGGCCAACATGCTGCCCCCGCCGAGCCGAGCCTAGGCGCTGCGGGGTTTTCATCGCCCAGCCGTGAGCATTGGATGGCGGCTTATTGCGAAGGAGTCACTCGGTTATTTCACACCCCATGCCACCCTTTCCACTGGTACCCTCGCTCAGCCCTCAGGGGAGGGGGTGCACCTGCCTGTCATCTGGCTCACTTGTCACCAGCGGTGCCCCAGCAGAGGCCTGCGAGGCCCGGCGGGGTGGCCTGAGGACACGTGTGGGACGGACCCGCTGCTGCTTGCGCCGGGTCCCTGGCATTGGCCACAAGGAGCAAGAGTACAGGCTGCTGAGTACAGGCTGCTGAGTACAGGCTGCTGTGTGGTCTTCGGATGGTAGGTGTTGCTGTTCCCTTGGGCTGTCACATCCGAAGATGACTGCACATTTCTCTAGTGATGTTTTTTCCTTGTGGTCTTTATATCAGTGTTGACACTTCTTAATATCTTCAACTAGAGGATGCCAGTCTTTTGGCACCCACGTTAGATCTCTGGTAATGATTAACAGTTTCCAGAATTCCCATTCATACAGCATATGAAGCACTTTATGGAATCTGTCTCAACCACAGATATTTCTAATCTAAATTTATGAATAGATTTCATCAGTACTTGGGAGAGAAGAGAGCAGCTCTTTTTATTTCCCCCCTTCCAGGTAAAGGTTAGCCTAAAAGTTCTTGAAATCTAAGCAATCCAAAGAAAATGTTTAGCTGTCTTCCACCCAAAGGCTTTGGAAATTGCATTTGTATTTATATATAGTCATATTTTGGTCAGTAGGAATAAGAGTAAATGATGGATGAAGTATAAGTTTCGTGTTGTGTTTCACTCATTTTTGGTTGCTTGTAGTTATTTTTCCACTGTATTGCCAAATGTTAGCTTTTCTGAAGCACATGTTTAAAATTGTTATTTCCAAGAGTGGCAAAGAACTAAACTAAAAGGTAAAGCTGGTGGCTAAAGAGAGTTGGAATTTGGGCCTGAATGTCAGTGATTGCTCAAGGGATAAAACAGATGAAAACTCAGTGGTTTTCATGACCCTCAAAATAAATCTCACTTCTTAAAATTAGAAGCAACATGATGTTTGTGCATGTTTCAGCTTGGAGAGGAATCTCATGAGTTTGGTTTTGTTTGTGCTTTAGTTTGGTTTCAGTGGAATTGCTGGATGTTAAGTCATGGAACGCCATGTGACAGATCCGAGTCCAAATTGGCTAATGAAATCACAAGCAATTTCTCTGACGCATCATTACACTTCAAACTGATACATACATTCGTTCCATTATATACTTTTGTCCTCTGTCTACTCAGAGGAAGCATTGTCATTTTAATTATATTCTGAAAGACTAATGTCTGTTCTAATGCTATGTTGGGAACTCCTGAATTTATACTGTAAAATAATAGACATCTCTGAGACACCTCCATGTTTTGGTTGCTGCTGTGCTTGCTCTACTCATTTCCACTTGGTGCTAAAAAATTCAGTGAAGTGTTGCATGGTGGTAATATTGAGGCAGCCTTTATGTTGCTTTTGCTAGATTTGCTATTGCTGTTCCATTGCTACGTTATCTACTCCTGATCCTACTGACCAAAAAATGATTTATAGCCTTGACAGATTTGCTGGAGTGGGTATGTGTAGCTCTTCTTTCAGATGTAGCGTTCCTCATTTTATCACTGTCTTTCTGAGTTATTACAAACATTTACTGGAAGTCATGGGGGTGAGAAAAGAATGTGATATGCCTACATTATAATTTATATGTTTAATTTAGAAAACCTGAGATGAGGTGCTGAAATCCTTAAAACATTTTTATCCCTAAGAAGAGACTTGCGTCATCCTTGCAGCTTCATCTCTGCCACACTGTGACTGGTGTCTGCTGACCATTAGGGCTATGATGCCCTTCACATATACTCTAATTTACAATACCTGGATTTTTGAATGGAAAAAGCTTGTATATTTATTACACAGAAGATGAGTTAATGTCCTTTTGGGGAGGACCACAGAAGGTTTTTGAAACCATGCTGTAACAGAAAAATTGTCTTCTCTGTGGATCCTCATTTAAAGTAGTGCCTACTGAAGGCACTAGGAGAAAAAAAACAGAAACCCTTTATTCCCAGTCAAACAGAGGCACTGAACACATTGAAAAAACTAATACATACAAAACTCTGTAGCATTCAGCAAACCATTTCTCACACTGACATTTATTTTAATATCACTAATATTGTGGAAAATAGCTTTGAAAAGTTCCAGGCCTTCACTGGAAACTTAACTCTGGTATTAAAAAGGCAGTGAGGTGCAACAGCTCATCAAGCAGTACTTCAGATTCGTCAAGCAGCGAGCAATTCCCCCGCTATGATTCCCAAGGGAAACATGTAGGATGTTCTGTACTGTGTGACCATTCAAATTAAGATGATACTCAGCTCTGTCCCTCTCTAATCCAGTTAATAAACAGTTGTTTCACAAAAAGTGAAACGTGCTGAGATCAAAAGAAAAAAAGTCCTTAACAAGACCAAACTGTACCTTGAGCATATGCGTGCTTTTTAACAACTCTTGGATCTGAACAAGATGGAAGTAACACTTGCCCATGAAAACCATTGAGCCTTGTCTGCCCCATTAGTTGATGTTTTATGACAGCTCTTTGCTGAAACGATCAGTCCTTTTCAATCTTGACTACCAGACGGCAGATCCTTTTCATTATCTCTGGCATTCAGGAAGCTTCAAGTATTCTTCTGGCAGCAATCTTGTAACACACCTATGCTGCTAGTCACATCCAGAGCAGGCTGACAAGATGTACTTTACAGAGGTGATTCTTAAATTCAGTGTGAAGTTCAAGGAAGCCCACCTGAGTAAGATGCGTAAGTACCCCCAAACCTAGCTGATGTCTGTTCCTTAAGTTCTTGTTCAGTTTTCAATGGAACTCACAGTCCTGCTTTTTATTTTCTAATAAATTCATGCTGTACTTCTCTGTAGAAATAAATACCTGCTGCCTCTCATCTGTCACTGTATAGGGATAGATCATTCTGATGCTCCAGATTTTTTTTGACTCATACCTAGCACGTTACAGAGATCATCTGTGGACCATGTACCTAATAAATGTGGCCCTTCTAATCATTGTTGTGCCATTCTCTTTGTATCCTTTATTTATTTATAAATGGTTACAAGAGTAACTACTGTTGCATTTGTATTTTCTTAAGAATGTTTGCATTAAGCCCTTATCTAAACTTTCAGATTTGTGTTTCCTAAGAAAAACCTCGAAACTGGGGGCAAAGGAGTCTAACTTATTTGTGATATCTGTTAGTTTGGCTGAGAATTAGTTAAAAGGTCTTCTTTTGGGTAAGACTTTTAATAAGTCTATTAATAAGACCTTTAAAAATACTTTTTATAAGCCTTTCAATAAGTGTCTTGCTCTGTGGCTCAAAAGCATTGAAACTGTGCATGTTTCAGATTGGGTGTAATTGTTAACTTTGTTTACAGAAAGTGTTTGCTTTTTATGAGAAAAAGATCAACGGTTTAGGCTGATCAGACAGTTTTACACAATTTGTAAATAACCACTTAACTGCTACAGAAGTAGGCAATCTAAATACATCAGCGCAGATGCCAGCACTTTAAGGATAATAGGGATTTTTGCTCTAACATTAAAATAAAAGGGATAGTTTGTTATATACTTAAACATCTAATGAAACTCTATTTCCTCACACTGGAGATAATGTAATGTGTGATTAGCTCTTTTGGTGCCTGGGCTTTCAGGAATGTGTGCACATACCAACATTCGATAGGACTATTCAAGTGGTTAAAATTAAACATGTTATTGCCCCATTTTTTTAGTGCCAGTGGTTAGCCAATATTTGGAAGTTCGTGGGCTATTTCTCAGAAACACAAGAGTTTAGTGTTTTTTTCATCCCAACCTATTTGTATGCAGAGAATAAAAGCAAATCTTGTCTCCTTGAACACAGTAAGTCATGAAATGAGTGACCTGCCTGGATTACTTGCTCATAATGCCAAGCCTGCACAAAAACTGTACTGCAGGAGCACTATGTCCCCAGAGTGCTCACAAAACAAAGGTTTTAAGTGTCCCCCTCACAGTGTCATGAACTCTGCAAAAGTTGCAATCATTTATATAAAAAGGAGATCTCAGTACAAGGCTTGGGTGTCCAGTGAAGGATTTCTTGTTAGTTTCAGACTGGAGGGAGCTGAAGCTGAGCCCTGTCCTTGGTTTCCTACACTGCCTTTCACTTTTGATCCTGAGTCCTCCTCTGCCCTAATCTTAAACACCTCTAACTATTGTGGTCTTGCCTTTTTTTCCAGATGCTTATTTCCCGTTTTTTCTGCTGCTGAGGTGCCACCAAATTTTCTAAACTTTGTGCTCAAGACATTGACATGTCCTATTGTATTGGTACAAATGACCCTTCAGATGTCCTAAGTCTCGTCCGATCTCTGACCTTGTCCTTTGCTCATTTTGAACCAGGTGTCTTTCCCAGACTCATCTCACAATAGACTCCAGCAATTGTCTTACCCAGAGTCATGAAATCATAGAATCATTTCAGTTGGAAAAGACTTCCAAGTTTATTGAGCCCAAACATTATTTAACTCTCCCAACTCTGGGGCAAAACCATGGACCTCAGCAGCACATCTCTGTGTTTTTTAAACACCAGGGATAGGGAGGAGTCTATTCCAGTGTTTGAGAATCCTTTCAGTGAAGAAGTTTCTTCTAATATCCAATCTAAACCTCCCCTGATGCAACTTGAGGCCATTTCTTCTTGTCCTGTCACTTGCTCCAAGGGAGAAGATACTGACACCCACCTCGCTACAACCTCCTGTCAGGCAGCTGTAGAGAGCCATTGAGACCAGCAGCAAGTTCTGTCATTCTGGGCCCTGTGTACATATTCTTAGTGCTTTCTTGTTGTATCATCATTTTCCGATGTCTTTGCTCCTCACCGCACCAAAACGTATGGTTCCTCTAAGGGGCTCATTTGTATTCACACCTCATTGTACAAATCCGGGCTTACAGGACCAAGCACCTCTTCCAGCCTTGCCATGCTGATCCACAATTTGAAAGGGAGTTACTATTCTTTGCCATTACTAAGTTAGCAGGCATTAAAGTATTTCTTCACTTACCCTGAATAGAAAATGGATTTTATCCAAACAAGGATAGATCATAACTATATCAAGAACTGCCCACAGATCATAAATATATCTAGCTTACAAAATTCCAGTTGCATTAGCCATTGTGAAAGTGCTTAATAATTACCAAAATAAAACGCCTGGCCTTTGCACTTGGTGTGCCTTATTTGTTACTCATAATCAATATTAGAAGGTAGAGGGTGTTAGAGGTGAATTTCTTTAGTTCCTAGCTGAACTGCTCTTATAAGAACAAGCTATGTTTAAGTTAAGAGCAGAAGCTTTCTGAGGAACATCCTGTCATTAAAGCTGACCAGATCATGCTGGTTCAGGTGGACAGTTGCCTCTAGTTTTGTCCTGCAGTTGCATTATCAGATAATGTGTGATTCTGAATGAAAGAGTCAGCCTGAAATTACACAAAGCTTTCTCACTGTAATGATTCATCAGGTAGGATTTGTTTCAGTTTTCTACTTTATCTTTTTTGTTTTGTTATTATCCCACACTCTGTAGTGATGACAGCTGTGATGGGGAACAGGCAGAAGTAACTGCCGGGAGCCTCTGTTGATCAGTTTGTTGGAGGCAGCTTGGGTCTGATGATGATTCATTGATGATCAAGTGCAAGAAACAGCTCATTGTGAGTATCTGAGCAAGTAATTTTTGGGGGGACAAAACAATTTGGCAACATTGTTATTCCTTGTAATTTCTTACTTCTTGTTTTAAATGTCAATACCTGGTAATTTTTCTCACCTGAGATCCCATAGCTTATTACTAGGGCAGTATGAACCATAATGTCCCTGGCAGGAAAGATTTTCCTGCACAGTTCTCAGCCATGAGGAAAGGTTGTCATTGATGTGGTCTTGGCTTTTCAGACTGGGGTATTTGAGCTGTGCTGTCGATGTTTCTGTTGTCTTGCTTGACTTAAAGATAGATTCCACTGTTGTGGCTGCCCCACTGTTAATCAGATAGTTACACACAGACATAGTTTTGTAAAAGCATTTGATACTAACATTAAAATATATGTTTCTTATTATTGATTGACTTCTGTGACTATGGAAGGCTATGATGAAGCAAAAATTGACATACAACTCTGAAGCAGGTGGCAATGATAGAGGGGGGCTTAGTCCCCTTGTCTATTATGAACTGTTGCAGCTGCAGCATGTGCTCCCCACGAACAGGTATTACTGTCAGCCTTCATGGGCTACAGGCACCCTGCTATTCTCAGTTTCTACTTAGCAATAACCTTGTCAGCTGCCTTTTGGTATTGCTGTATTATCAAGCAAATAACACTAGTTTCTGAAAATGACCAGTTCGATTTACATTTCATAATCTTGTTGAAAGGAAAAACGTTTGTGACTGAATAAGAGAAGGAAGGAGCTGTCAACCCTGTTTTGTGATTACTGCCCACAAATGTTCTCACATTTTGCTTTTAAAAAGTGTTCTGACAAAAATATTAGCACTAATAGTACAGTATGCATATGTTCTCAAAATATAAATAGAGCAACTTCATCTCATGAGGTAACTCAGGGCTTTATCCAAAGACTTTAATGAGGTTTGAGGTTGCTCAGCACCTCACAGCAGGCGTTCAGACACAAGAGGTAGGCGACTTGCTAAACATGCTAATCATGTGAGGAATGAAGCACCATCAGTACTTGTCCAAGCCAATGGGAGTCACAGAGCCTTCATGCCTGCAGCATCAAGCCTTTCTTTCTTCAATGAATGTCAAAAAATGTTTCTATCACACTGTATCAGCATCATCCAACAGATGCATCTTACAAACAGCAATCTGTATTGGCATCCTGTTTTCCTAGAAGAAGTGAAACTCATGTGCCCTAACATAGGTGGCTGCATTACCCTCAGATTAGGTCAGGCAACAGAGAGAAATGCCTCCAGAGAGCAACTCTTCATTCAAATGTGCCAGCAGTTCGTTGGGATGGATCCCATCTGGGGTATCCGCTGTCTTTTATTCACTCTTTACAAGGTTTCTTTTTATTACATGATGTCTTATAGAGATTTTTCAGTCAAGTTGATGGAAAACAGCCCAGCTCATTTACAGACCACCAAGGAGAAATTCATCTACTCCTACATAAGCTTTGCAGAGATCACACATGTACTGTACTGCCTGAATGCCCAGTTTCTGAAAGCTTTCCTGCAACATGTTGAAGAGAAAAGTGGTTTTGCTCACTGAATAGCTCCTATTGTGTCAGAGTAAAATGTTCTGGGTTTTGGAACTTACATATATTTTGTTCTATTGATTAGTAAATAATTATGCAGTACAACATAAAATCATTATATCTAAATATATACATATATGTTTTATAATATGTATATCAGTCAAGGGTTAGGGCTGTGCAGGCCACTAAATAAGTGACAGATGCTCTCTCTCTCTCTCCCTTCCCAAAGAGAAAAAGAAAGGGAATAAGGGAGAGAGACTTATGAATTGGAAAAGAAAACTAAAACTACTTTAATTAAAATAACAAAATTAATTATATACAAATATATACAAACCCAGCATTGAACCCAACAGCCCTGATAGCAATTGGTCACCGTCACCACTGATGCTGTGGCAGAAGTCCCAGGCTGGACTCAGCAGTAGGTGGGAATCAAACTCAGGAACTGGATTCAGGAACTCATGGATCAAGATCAAAGGCAGAAAGGACAGAGTCCTCCTTGGATGATGGCCATTGAAGAAGAGGCCTGACCCTCGTGATCCCTCAGTTATGTCCTGAATATGACATATATGGAATGGAATCCCTTGTTGGTCAGATTAGGGTCACCTGTCCACTCCTCCCTGCAGGAGAACCCCCAAGGTAGTACACAAGATTTAGCAGTGACTTTGGCCTGATCCTAGATACTAACAGAAACATCAAGATTACCACTGCTACAAGCAGACACTGTCTGTGAAAACACATTGTTCATTTCAGGAAGTGCAATTACTAGGAAGAGGCTGAGCAGAAAGTAAAATCACTGAACAGAATTTGTTCTGTTCTGACTCAAACCAGGACACATATATATGCCGTATCATATATATGATCTTTATCCTACAGGTATATGCATATCATAATTATAAATAAGTATATATAAATTTATTTCAAATAATTAAGCATGCCTATACAGATATATTGCATGTTATAGTTAAGAGCTTGAAAGTTTTCCTCACCATCTCCCTTGCTGCATGAAGTAAGAATTTTTATGTGACCTTCCTGCGCTCTTTTTCCTGGAAAAAAGGAGTTCGGCAGAATAACAAAATTCACCTCAACGTAACCTTTGAAACTCCATCTATTCTCTGCTCTAAATCTTTTCTCCGTACAATATAGCTGTTAGAAAATATTCAGGTCTTTAAAAAAGTAAAACTAATGAAATAGCAGTAGTGTTCTTTGTTACAGAATTCGTCTAACACACATTTATTTGTATAAGCCTGTGCAAATGAAATATGAGTGATGTATTACGCACCCTAAGTCAGCACTGTAACTAAAACTCCACAAAGTCTTAAACCAGGAATCTGTCCATGTCTTCATTTACTTTAGCACTAACTAAAAGGAACTTGCACCCACATGGCTTTAATTTCTCCTTCTCATTGAGGAGGACTGTTTGGTTTCAGAAGGCCTCTGATACCAAGAGCAGAAATAGTGACAGAAGAGCATAATTGCTTTTTCCTAATGGCAGTGTCATTATCTAGGATGTGTAGGCCTCTAATGTAAGAATTTGGAGGTCAAGATTTTGAAGGGGTATAGTTTAGAAATGCCTATATCCCTGGGCATTGAGATTTATTTGCCCTGAAAGAAAGCCATTTAGTGAAAGGAGCCTTAAAGTGCTTCCATCTAAACATGGGTGTTTTGCTATTGCATTTTTATTTTTCCCAACTTCAGTCAATGGTTCCCTTACAAATGTTATCTGAGAATATGTTGCTTATTTTATTCTTACGGGAGATATCTTTCCTTTTTTTTCCCTGTAATTAGAAAATGTGAGTACAAACGGGAGAACAAGTCTGACAGAGCTTCAAGCAATTGTAATCCTGAAGATTAGTTACCTGACACTAAAAAGGGCTGAAATTGTTGGTGCTTCTAATTTTCTGATAGGCACCATCACAATCAGAATCATTGCCTAAAGCCATATAATTAGATGGTGTATTCCTACAACAAACCAATAACATGATACTTACTCCTCAAGTAGGTAACTCTTTTTTATTCTGAATGCATACATGCAAATATCACATTTCATGCAAATATCAGATTTCCTTATAAATAATCAAAAATGCTTCTCAAATAGATGAACGTTTTGTAATATTTTATTACCAACAAGATTTCATTGACTAAATAATTGAGAAGGAAAGACACTGGCAGGTAGAGTTTATTCACACTCAGTAAATCAATTTCTAAAGTCAAGAAGAGACATAAAACTCAGAAGCATAAAACTCAGCTCAGTAGAGAACTGGAGAAATAATTAAAAATTTGTCAACATGATACATTTTAGTAGTATAAGGGCAAATTAATGAGGTATATCTGAAACATACTGTAATCTTTCACCCTTTAAGAGTTTTTCATGCAGGTGAATAGAAGGAAAGATGCCTGGGAATATGCAACCTTGCTCTTGAAGAGCTCTCAGATCTACAATGCCAATCTCTGTTCTCAAAACAGTATTTGAATAGAGTATAAATGAACCAAATAAGTCTGCTGTTTTCCCAAATGGGGCAATAAAGGCTGATGTCTTGTAGCATAGAAACAGTACATTTATTTTCACATTTGTGAAATAGCAGGCATTTATTTGGATAGTGTCATTAGAGGTAAGTGAATGGTCTGTAACCAGACAGAAAAAGTAGAAACCATCCATTCAGAATTCAAGAGCTTAAGCTGTATTACTCAAGATAGAATTTCACAAATATTTCTGAATATTTTATGATATTTAGGAATGAACACAAGTTCATCTATCTGCTAGTTACATAACACTGTCACTCTCACAAAAATAGAAAGTACAAAAAACTGCAGCTCTGCAAAAGGTGTAGCTGCCCACAGCATTCCAGTTTATGGGTTCAGTCCTCCAACGCAATGAGGACTTTGGTCCCAGTCCAGCAAACTACTCAAATATCTGCTTAACATTATGCACGTGAATAACTCTATCATGCTAAACTGCTACTATAGATAAACAGAAGAGTCATAGATATCATAGATGACATCTCTTCTTCACTCTTTATCAAATGTTAACATTACACTTACCTAATTCACTGGAACTTTACACGCCACCATTCATAAAAGTTAGTCTGTAACGTGCCATATTCAAGTGAGAGGGCTACAAAATGGGTAAACAGATTTTTTTTTTTCCCTCTTTCTTCCAGAAAAAGATGCTTCCAGGAGCTTGAAGGGATTACTAGAATTTGGAACACAGGCTAAAGGAGCTATAGGTCACCCCTCACCACTAGCTGTATATAACAAAATGTATGCTCGACATCACCTAACTAGGAGATGCTGCCTCTCCCTTTCCCTCTTCTTAATTGACCTTCACAGCAAGGGTGAGTGCAAAATTTGTCACTATCTGTGCTGGTTAGCAGATTGAGGATGTTGCAGTAAAAAAGTCTTAGGTCCACACATCAAATGCAATACTGAGGCTGCTTCAGCATGCTTGCCCTCAGAGCTTCCAGAAGGTTCTGACAGCCAGCACTGCCCTCTTCTCTCTCTTCTCCCTGTGCCATTTGACCTCTTAACATCAGAAACAGTTTAAAATCCACATTAGGTTTGGCCTTTAATGACACCCAAGCAGTGTATCATCACATGAATTGTGCTTTGTGATGCACACTATTATTACTAATGCTTCATCAACGTTTTGCATGGCTCACATGATGAATGTGGGCATTATCCCATTTTCTGTGTGCATCATAAAGCTGCTCCCTTCAACCAGCATTGCTGTAATCTCTGTTATTTGCTTTCTTGCTATCTATCCATCCATGTATAATATGACACATTTTCTACTCTAATCTCAGTATGAAAACAACCACGAGCTTTAAAAATTTCATATAGCTCTGGAGCACCCTAGGTTACTTTTTACCTAAAACAATGTTCAGATGGCTGTCACAAAGACAGCAAAAGTGAAATGTCAGAAGCTGTAAGGATGAAAAGCTGCACATGGTAGATACAAGATTCAGTGCACGGTAACTCCCTCTTAATAAACAAGCAAAGATCTATTGGAAGAAAAAATTCCCTGCATTTGAAATTTAACTGCCAACCATCCACATCCTACACATAACTGTCAGAAAGAATGTCTAAATCTGTCCTCATTTATAACATGTGTTGTGACAAGATTTGACAGTCTCTGAAAGAGCTATAATTGCCACCTAAACATCCAGCATTTTGTCAACTGCGATCATGTTTAGGGAAAGCATTTATTTCACTTAAAAAAAGTAGCATTTTTTCTTCCTTCTGAATGAGATGACAGATTTTTATGTTTTTCTTTTCTCATTAGGGCTTGCAAGTCAGATTTAAGGATTTTTTGGTGTGTGTGTGTGTGTGTTCCTTTTTTCTTTTTAGTATTCTTCAAGTGACAGAAGTTGAAACTTTTCAGATTAAAAGAAGAATGACTAGCTTGAGGAAAGCAGTAGCAATATAACTGAAATACTGTAAGGATGTCTACCAAAATACTGACACCACTGAAAACTTCTGAATGTCAGGCTGGTTTTGAGTGATGCTCTGCTGAATATCACAACAGGAACCAAGGTAGAAAAGTGGGAAGAGTATCCCAGTATTTGCCTTTTTTTTTTTACTCTGAATAAATGTTATGTAGCTCTAGTCTGGTGCGTATAGTCATCCTAATGCAACCATGAACACTGCTGCAGGATACAGATGGGAGCTGTTGGTGGTATGCTCCCATCCTATGATGGGAGTTGGTGGTGGTATGCTCCCATCCTATGATGGGAGCTGTTGGTATGAGAGCAGAATGAATGTTTTAGATGAGGGAAATGAAACTTGTCTCTTGGGCATTAACAGACTATGTAGTTTGCACTGCAACTGATGAACTCTCCTGGGTCGGTGCTGGGTCCAGTCTTGTTGA
This sequence comes from Indicator indicator, assembly GCF_027791375.1. NCBI lineage: Eukaryota > Metazoa > Chordata > Aves > Piciformes > Indicatoridae > Indicator > Indicator indicator. The sequence continues at coordinate 23,997,316 of NC_072020.1, read as the reverse complement.
ACATCACTGACCTGGAAAAAGGGATAGAGTGTATACTCAGCAAGCTTGCTGATGATAGAAAATCTGAGTGGCTGACACACCAGAAGACTGTGCTGCCATTCAGTGAGACCTGAGCAGGCCTGAGACATGTTGGGTGGAGAAGGGCCTAATGCGGTTCAGCAAGGGCAAGTGTAGGGTCCTGCACCTGGGGAGGAAGAACCCCATGCACCAGTACAGATGAGGGGCTGATCTGTTGGAAAGCAGCTCTGCAGAGAAGGACCTGATGTACAACAAGTTCTATATGACATTGCAGGATGCATTTCTGATCAAGAAGGCTGATGGTATCTTGGGGTCCATTAAGAGTAGTATGGCCAGCAGGTAGAGTGACATTCTTCTCCCCTTTTTCTCTGCCCTAGTAGGGCCACTTCCAGAGTATTGTGTATGAGGAAAAACTTACTTACTTTGAAGATAAGAGAGTTCTGGAACAGGCTGGACAGAGATGTTGTGGAGTCTCCTCCCTCAGATACTCAAAATCTGCCAGGACATTATACTGGGCAAGCTGCTTTGCATTACTATTTTAATAGGTAGGTTGGACTAGATGATTTCCAGAGGTCCCTTCTAATCCCTATCATTCTGTGATTCTGAGAGTGACCAGAAGTACACAAACTCTTACCAGGCCTAAGAGTTTATGTCTCAATTGCTTTCTTGAAGTCCTAAACCCTACTTTCCCCACCAGTGTTGCTTTAATCCACTCTGGGAGCATTCATGGTTCTTCTGTATTTGCTTACCAAAATCCACCCAGCAATCAACTTTTATTCACTGGAACGTTCACAAAATTAAACTAAATCTGCATTTTGGAGAGCATTGGTAGTAGAACTGGTGCTTTTTCTTATGTGATGGATGCTGCAAGGACATGGAAGCAGGACTGCATGCAAAGAACAGGAGCCTTCAGATCCAGATCTACTCATGCTTGCCTGGCTGCCCTTGCCAGGTGCACTGCTGGTGAGAAGTATTTGCCACCTGGCATGTCTGCACTGTGCTACCACGGGGGCTTTTGAGGAAGAACATGGCAAACTCTTCGTCTGTTGGCTAGAGGGGTCACTAAATGTAATAAACAGTTCCTCCTGACTGGAGTTCAACTTGGAAACAGACTAGGAATCCAAAAGAAAAATATTTGTTGTACAAGTGAGGACACAAGTTTGCATTAAGTACCTTTATTCACCTGTACAGTCCTAACTGCTTCTATACACTATATTTTTATCTAACTGCCAGTTAATGACCTCATACACTCAGGTCATGATCATTGATTCCTCACACAGACAATTATCCATAATAGTTGTCCATAGTGACACCCCACTATAAACCTCAGTTTCAGTTCAAACAGTGAGTCATAAAATAATAATCTGACAGCCCCCAAATAGCCAGTTTAGAAACAGGAAGAAAAACTTTCACCAACTAATAACAGCTTTTAGCCAATTTCCTTAGATACAACTGAAAGGACAGTCCAACATCCATGAATATTGCATGGCATTCAGTAAGACATCAAAGATTATTAAATTCATGTATCTGTGAGCTTTAAATGTTTACACTGAGATGCTGGCAATTAGTACATTTTGTTAGGAGTGTCCTGAAACAATGGAAAAATTATTTCAGGAAGCAAGTCAATAAATGGATCTTAGACCTAAATTAGTTCTCTGGGCATACGAAATTATTACTGCTGGTCCATTTAGATTTGTTTAGAATTAATATCTGCCCATAAATCAGACTCAGTTGAGCAACTAAGAATCACAGAATCATAGAATGTGTTAGGGGTTGGAAGGGACCTCCAGAGATCATTTGGTCTGACCTCTCTGCCAAAGCAGGATCACCTAGAGCAGGCCACACAGGAACATGTACAGATTGGGTTTGAAAGGTTTCAGAGGAACTCCACAAACTCTCCGGGCAGCCTGCTTCAGTGCTTCATCACCCTCACAGTGATGAAGTTTCTCCTCATGTTGAGGTGGAATTTCCTGTGTTCTAGTATATATCCATTATTCCTTGTCCTGTTACCAGGTGCCAATGAAAAGAGGCTGTCCCCTTCCTCTTGACACCCACCTCTCAGATAATTATAAACATTAATAATACCCCCTCTCAGCCTTCTCTTCTCCAGACTAAACAGTCCCTGTTCTCTCAGTCTTTCTTCATAGCAGAGATGTTCAAGCTCTTCATTGGACTCTTTCCAGTAGATCCCTGTCTTTTTTGAATTGGAGCCCCTAAAACTGGATGCAGTATTCTAGGTGTAGTCTCACCAGGGCAGAGCAGAGGAGGAAAACCTCCGTAGACCCACTGGACACACTTTTACTATTGCACCCCAGGGTACCATTGGCCTTTTTGGACACAAGGGTACATTTAGGGGGAGTTGAGTAGTTTGGGGTTTTTTTTAACTGTTTCAGATTATATATCCTTTATCTGTTAAGATCTTTACAATATTCTCTTGTTTCAGCAAGAGTCTCCTACTCACATGCTCTTACTCCTCTGCTGTATATAATGCAGTAGAACTTTTGAGTTCTACCTCTAAGTAGCTATTGAGGCCAATGGAAGCTGGAAGAGACAATACTAGAATTATAGGACAAATTTAGATGCTGACATTATGGTCAGATAGCCAGCAGCTCCAAGTGCCTTTGTAACTGAAGACAGATGGATCTCTCAAGTCTTGCCAGCTAGTAATGCCTACCAAAGAAAAAACTGTTTTTGTTGTCTCTCTATTGGTCTGCAGTATGCACTTTTAAACGTTAGCATCCTGAATGACCTAAAAAAAATTGTGGTAGGGGGAAACTGGAAAAGAGAAATGCTATCACAAGAGGAGGGGATGGAAATATGTTCTTTGGAAGTGAGTGTGAGAAAGAAGCACCTAGAAGATGGGCAGAAACCTTGACAAGCAGAGGGAAAAAATGAATACTATTCTGGGATTCTAGGAAAAAAGGCAGGGAGGCTTGAGAGGGAAGTGGACTGGCAGAGGCAGGAGATTTGAGGAAATCCTTAAATAGATGGGAATGGAAAATGGCACACTGGGACCTCAGTACCTCGCTGATAAATGCAAGACTCAGCAACTTCAGCAACTGCAAAGTAAGTGACAGAAGCCCTTTGATGGCAGGTTTCATAAAACTTGATATTTATGGTCATATACATTATCAATGAGTATCTTTAAGGGGAACTGATAGAAAAAATATTTCAGAAATTGTAAGTATGTTGCCTTTCTTTTGAAGAGAAGAAAGTTCTGCTCATTACTGGTAAACAGGGAACTATTTAAAAATTTGGCTGAAGTTCACCTTTCTAATCAACTCAACACCTCTGCAGTATAGTAATTAAACAAATCATTAGCTTTTTTCCTCTTTCTTCTCTTTCTAATGATTCCTTGCATATATCTACTAATTCAGACAGAATCTCACCCTGCACTGGGAATAAATCCAGGAGATGACATCAAGCAGGAGTTTTTGCAAGTTTCCTCCTGAGAACATTACCCCACATGACTCTGTTAAGGTGTGGCATTAATATTAAACTGCAGATCATACTTCCAAGCCTTTCCAGGTACTATTTTGGCACTTCCCCTGGGGTATTTGTGTCTGGTTAGCTAAGTAGGGAGAAACATAAACTCTTCAGTGTTTGAACCTATGCAGCCAGGTCAAGGAGCACAATTAAAACAGATCCTACCCATCCTAAAATATACTAATTAGGGCCAAAGAAAGGGGCTTAAACTTGAATGTGAGCTTCCATTAAAATTTGGAATGTGTAGATATGAAAATTTTTTTTAAATTACAGTGAAAATTCCATTCCCTACTTGAGGAGACTTTTAATGGCTGCAGCTGCTAATGACAGAGGGTAGCTGTGCTAATGTTTATGTGCTTATAAATCCAATGTCAGAGACTTTAGTAATCAGTATTTGCATTTAGCTTTTGAGATCAGGATCATATTATACCATTTCTTCTGAGTACACATTTTTCCTAACATTGAAAAGCAAGCATTTCATTGTAAAAATGAGACTAAAATAGCTGTTTTGATGCTCTAATGGATGGAGTTGTGCAGCACTGACTGCTAATCAGCTGCAGGTAAAGAATGTTTCCTCTTGTGGGAGTTTGCTAAATGTGCTAGCTCAAGCTAAAAATAACCAGCTGACCTGCCCTTATCAAAATAACATTGTGGAACTTGTTTCTCCTTGCATGATTGAAGAGCAGGTGATATACTCATGCTTTTCAAGACAAAAAGAGGTCGTTTTGCTCATCTAGAAACTGGCTTAGTGCTAGAATAGCTTATTGCTAGGATATGTTGTTTATGTATCTGGTGTGGGAAACCTGCTTTGTGAATTTGTAGATAAAGCTCATTCAAACATAAGAGTCAGTTCAGGAACTCTCCAGTTGTTCTTTGTAACAAAACACCACTGTATTATCTGTACTTGGCATTCTCTTGTGTTGCTATGATACAAAGATGCTAACTTTAAGTGAAGTGGTGCCAGCTTGCTAATGGCCATCAGAGCAGAGTGGAGGGCCTGGCATTAGCTATCTTCTAGGAGGTCTATGGGAAGTCTGGTGTGGTGCTTGTCAGAGGCCTCAGCTAAATGTCCTTGCGAGAAAGCTTCACCATTTGAGATAAAAAACTGATGTTGATGGAAAGGGACAGGTAGACTTGCTCTCTAATCCTCACAAACATCTTGCAGAAGAGCAAAAGAATTGGGAAATATGTTAAAAGGACATCAGTAAGATTTTTGGATTCAGAATGAGCCAGGAATGAATTAATAAGGAAGAAACTGCATTTAAACTGGAACAAGTTTATCTGAAATGTCCATGTTTCTCAAATATATTTGCCCCACATGAAGTCCTTCATTGCAGGATAACTTACCTGCTGTCTGAAAAGAGTTTCACCTTCTGTTTACCCATTCAACTGCAGGGCATGCAGCTGTAGCTGTTCTTAATTGATGAGGGTGTTCTGTGACTATAAAACATGACTGTACAAATACACTGGCAACAAATTAATTTTGAATTCTGCTCTGCAGTTTTCTCTAAGGTGAAACTATTTCATTGAAAAGTAGTTTAATAGATATAAGAGTTCAGTTCATCTTTACCACATGCTCAGGTTTTTATATGAAATGTGATAAACTGGAAGTATTTTGACACCACATGTCAACAATATTAAGTGTAATGCAATTTCTGTTCTCTAAAATCCTACGGGTGTTACATTTTAGGAAGTAAAATATGTATCACAAAATAGATCAGCTGTGCCTTGTTGTATTTGAAATAGGTTTTGCTTTGCTGTTGCTCGCAGAAACCTCTAAAGACAAAGATTATACAACCTCCCATGATATCCACTCTAATGCTTATTAATCCCTATCCCAAGAGTGGACTTGCCTAATTTAAACTTTCTCTGCTGCTGCTTTGCAGAAGAGCTGAGGCAGTGTGGTGACTCATTGTCACTTACAAGAGGGACGCTTCCCTCTGCCTAGCCAAAAAACCTTCAAAACCACTATCTGACACCATGAGCTCCACGGTGAGCTTCTGGGCACTATCAGTGAATGCTGTGCAGACCCTTAGCTTACAAAGCATAACACCTACAGCTCAGTGCTTCCAGATTGCCTGCACACCATTTATTTACTAACTCTCTGTCTTTGATGAGACAGAACACAGTTAGTTTGCTGGTGGCCACATAACCCACCTTCCATGTTATATGAAAATAGAAAAAGCTGTTGGTAAAACAAGGTAAAAAAATTACATACTTTTTGTTTTAAGAAATTGAGAGACTCAGATTGTGGTTTGAAAGACTGGAAATAAAAAAATTGCATGTAGCATAAACCAAATGTTACCTACAATCATTACAGACTGTTCCTTTGGAAAGCTGCATATGGATATTTCATTGAATTCCTTAAATAACTTCTTCACCCTCCAGATTCTTTCTCTCTGTTGCTCCATATGCTCACATGTGGAATGGAGACTCCAAATTCGCACTTTGCCTACAGTGCTCCCAAATTAATGCTCTAATACATCGTCCTTGAGGTACTTAATATTCCACATATTAAATACAATAGAAAACATACATCTAATTATGCCAGTCATCTCCAGTGTATTTCTTGCTGGAGAACAAACACATATTGTTCGGATCCCCGGTGATGAAGCTTATGAGAAAGAGATAGTCTGTGTCTTGCCCAGGAATAATTTGAAGGAATCACCTCTTCCCCCTGTCATACAGGTATGTAGCCATTCATGTGACCACCCTCTCTCACAGGATAAGCTCCAGACTTCTTGTACAGTCACCAGTGCACATGGGGAATAATTCATCTCCTTCTTCTTTACAACACAATTCTGTGTATTTGTCCAGTTGGTGTCAGTGTATGAACTTGTAGACCACAATATTTTGGAACTTCTGCTGCTTTTGAGCAGGTGTTAACAACTCTTAGATATTTTTCCTGGTAGGAGACTCTAAGTGATTCAGTCTAATTAAGAATCGTACTCCCAAAAATCAGTTACTCTGTAGAGAGTGACTGAGTGACTGTGCAGTCTTAAAATACAAATCCCATGTAAATGTAAACCTTCATCTTTTCTGGAATTTCACTTGCTTCACATAAAGCTTACTGTAACTTTTGATTAAATACAACATATTTTCTTTGTGTTGAAATGTCTGTTTTCCCAAGATTGTTTCTGCAGTCTCTTCTGGAGACTGAGATTAAATAAATTCAATGGTATTTTCATTTTTAAGCTTAAAAAGAAAATTATGATCCTGACCTCTCAGAGATTATGCCCTATACTACTTGATAGTGCTTGCCTGTCCCCCAAGTTATCTGAGATTTCTTAGAAGGAATTTAGTACAGAGATTTGTTCAATTGTGAACTCTCTGGGGAAAGAAAGAATGTAATTTTCACACTCAAACAGGACCTTCCTGCAAACATGGCAAATTTTCAGGGATCAAATAGCACAAAATGGAGATTGTGCAGTTCAAAGTACAATTTCTTGAAAGTGAAGAACTCCGCTAGGAGGTTCCACAGTCAGATATGATAGCATTTCACATACAGCACAGAGCTTAACAGGCTTTGATTTATTTATGTGACCAAAACCATTTTATAAAAGCTGTAAACAAGTAACCTGATAGAGTAATTAGTTATGTAATACAACATTGCCCTTCCATAGTTTGTTTTCATCAGTCACATTAATCACTGCAGAACAGATGTATTAAGGGTGACCCAAGGTTAAAACGGAGGATACAAAATAACAAATGGGAGCAGCAGCTGGTAACAACAAGGAGAAGGTCATGGACCTAATGGAGAGGGTCCAGAGGATGGCTATGAAAATGATCAAAGGGTTGGAACACCTCTGCTACAAGGACAGGCTGAGGGAGCTGGGTCTGTTCAGCCTGGTGAAGAGAAGGCTCCAGGGAGACCTAATAGCGACTTTCCAGTACCTGAAGGGGTCCTACAAGAAGGCTGGAAAGGCCTGAGGTGATAGGATGAGGGGCAGTGGTTTGAAAGTAGGGAAGAGTAGATTTGGGCTTGACGTTAGGAACAAGTTCTTTACCATGAGGGTAGTGGAACACTGGATGGAACAGGTTGCCCAGGGAGGTAGCTGAGGCCCCATCCTTGCAGATATTCACAGTCAGGCTCAACAAGGCTCTGGGCAACCTGATCTAAAGGAGGGTGTCCCCGTTCACTGCAGGAGGGCTGGACTAGATGACCTTTGGAGGTCCCTTCTGACCCAAACCACTCTATGATTCTGTGATTCTATAACCTCTTGATTTACAGTTCTGTGAGAGCCTGGTGTAGGTTTCAGCATCAACTTCATGCAAGTCTCCTTACCTTTTAATCAGTCAGTCTCTGATCATGGTGATGTTTACTTTCCATTAATTTTATCTGCTTTTGGAGGTAATGTAACTGTGATAAGAGCCAATTAGTTTTGCACCATCAAGAAGGACAATGAATTGTGACTTGGCAAAACAAAGATAAAATTAACCATTTGCCTAAATGGTGCTTTTCATCGTTGTTTTCTCATAAGGCTTTTCCTGCAATGTTCAGCTTCATGAACAAAATAGCTCAGGATATGCAAGTTTACCTTAAGTAAAACATGTTCTGAAATGAACACTACACTAAAGTATCAATGCTGTCCAGTAATTCCATGCTTATTTTCCACAAGCCATTAGATCTGTCTAAGGATTGTATTTCCCACACATGAATAAATGATGCAATGAAAAATAAGCTAGCAGTTCAGTTCTTGAGGCTAAGGATTTTTAAATAAGAAGTAAATGGAATTGGCTGGGGAATGTTTTTGTGACACAGATGTAACAGCATTAAATAATATTATTACAAGTCTTTATTAGAAGTAAGCCAAATTACATGCTGGAGTGAAATCACTGGACATAAAAGTTTACAAACATTTTTTAATTATTATTAAATTAATACTTATCATGAAGGAATCTCAACACACAAGCAGCTTCACAGAAATGTAACTATTGCTTCTATACAGGGAACATGTTACTCATATTCACAAGGAAGAACCAGGTATTTTAGAGGTGATTTTAGAGCAGTGTTATAGGCTGAGAGATATGGTTGATAAAATCATAATTATCTAAGGAAAGCTAAGACAAAAAATGACCAATCGAAGGAAAAAAAAAAAACTAATCTAAGATCAATCTAAGGAATAAACCCAAACTTAAGGAGAACAGGTGTTTCTCAAATAAATGATACTAATACAAAAGAAAAAGAGGAAATGGAAACTAGGTTAATTTGTAATTATCAGCGTAAAAGAGCACAGATAATGGAATCACAGAATGGTTTGGGTTAGAAGACACCTTGAAGATCATCTAGTTTCAACCTTCCTGCCATGGGCAGGGATACCATCCACTAGACCAGATTGCTCAAGGCCTCACCCAACCTGGCCTTGAACACCTTCAGGGAGGGAACATCCACAGCCTCCCTGGGCAACCTGTTCCAGTGTCTCACCACCCTCATTGTAAAGAATTTCTTTCCAATATCCAGTCTAAATCTGGCCTCCTCAGGCTGCAATCCATTCCTTCTTGTCCTATCACTACAGGCCCTTGTAAAAACGTCCTTTCCATCTTTCTCGTGGGCCCCCTTCCAAGTACTGGAAGGCTGCTATAAGGTTTCTCCATAGCCTTTTTTTCTCCAGGTTGAACAACCCAAACCCTCACAACCTGTCCCCATAGGTGAGGTGTTCATCTTCATGGCCCTTCTCTGGACCCGCTCCAACAGTTCAATGTCCTTCTTGTGTTGGGGGCACTAGAATTGGACGCAGTATTCCAGGCAGGATTTCACAAGAGCAGAGATCTACAAATAAAATGACAAAGTACCATTATTTTACAAGCAACATTGAAGTGATGACTAACTATTGCTCTGCTACTCAACAAGGAAATAAGAGCTAAGAGGTACATCCTATTCGAAGGCGAGTGGATATGAGTTAGCAGTGTGACGCTGCTATGAAAAAGCCAAACATCACACTAGAATCAATTAACAGCAACAGAGACTGCAGGAGACCTGGCATAATATTCCTGCTCTGCTCTGACAGATTGATTAAATCACCTCCCAAGGTTGCCTCTCTTCCTCTTTATAATCTTGCCAGGTGCACTGCTACTGTACTTGTTTTATTTCAGCAAAATCACTTCTGTTTAAATCATTGGGGTGTTGATTTCAGACTGAAATTTTCAGGAAGGCTGCTGTACCCCACTGCTATGGAATTCAAAAAGGTTTGGGGGCTGATGATTACTGAGAAGTTCCTGGGATGCTTGAGAACCTGGTGACTGCATAATTCAAATAAAAATGATTCTCTTTTTAGAGTTGAAATGTTTTAATAACTAATACTTGAATTTGCTCAGATTTTTTATTTTTTCTTAATTACCCTTGTTTGTGATATATTCCTGTAGTCCAGTTCAGAACCAGACTCCTTTGGGAATCCACTTTTGCTTTTCTGTAAGGATAACAACTATGTTTTGGTCAAATGTCCCTTTGCCTGAAAGCCTATGGTTTTTGGTAACTCCAGTACTTCAGAGAGACATTTCCTTCTCCCTTTATCTTTTATATCTAAACCAAAAGTTTGCAAGTGCCCAAATTCATCTTTATTGAAACAGCTAATGTCTTTTATTTTTAGAACAATACATTATTTATCATTGAAAAGGAATATTCTGAAATTATTTTTTTCAAAAGCTCTTGGACTACTTATGTATCAGAAACTTTTGTATCTTCAAAATATCCTTGAGACCAGTAAGAGCTTAAAGTCACATTCCATAGCAACTCTTAAATACAAGTTATGAACTGATATTAGGAATATTAGCCAAAAAAGGGGGAGAACCAATCCACAAAACTATGACAGGCTTTAGTTTGACAGAATCTTTTCACCTAATAGGTAGATAAGCTCTATTACAGTTTCTTATTGTCATACTAGAGGACAGAGGATTACATGCAATGGATAGCCAAATGCTAAGAGCATTGATATGGACAGAGGATAACAGAGCATAGTGTTTCTCTAGTGATGTCTAAAGAAGAGAAGAGAAAGCTATCTTAGGTTATAGACTTAATTTGTTCTTTTAGAATACAGAGAAATTTTCCCCCTAAATTTTATTCATAATGGGCATGCTCAAAGAACAAGGCTTCTTATTGCCACATCTTATCCCTGGAAGTGTTTAAGATCAAGCTGGATGAGGCTTTGAGCAACCTGGTCTAGTGGGAGGTGTCCCTGCCCATGTCAGAGGGGTTGGAACTAGATGATCTTTAACGTCCCTTCCAACTCAGACTGTTCTATGATCTGGAAAGCTATCTGAGGATGTGCAGCTCTGGGGGAATTCTGCCATATGGGTAAAAGTACAGTGGTAGCTATACTAAATATGTTAAGCACAGGGGCAGAAAGAGAGAGACTCCTGTTGATTTCGGCTGAGTTTACCTTTCTGACTTTATTCCTGGGTATTGATGACAAGTTCTTAACGTGCTTATATAGCAGTGTGAAGTCAGGGAGTTCCTCTGTTAACAGAAAATGACATTTAGGGAAAAAACAAGACAGTTTAAAATGTAGAAGACTATAAAAATAACTGCCAAGTTACTTTAAAAACTATTAACTTTTCCATGGAGATTTATGCCTTTCCTAGCTAGCCTCTTCTAGCAAAAAAAAAACCCTCAAACAAACAAAAACAAAACCCCCAAAACAAATCACAACAAACAAAACAAAACAAAAACCTACAAACAAACAAACAAAAAAATTGCATTCGGTTCTTCATATAATAATGGAAACACTGTGATTTCAGCAGCTGAATCAGTAGAATTTGACATTGTTTTGATGAGTCATAATAATGATTAAATGACAAAATAATTGTAATTAATATTAATGCTTAGAGTGGTTGTGACCTATAACTAAGTGCTTGAACATGAGTGCATGAAATGAGACCAGGTCTGGGCCCCTTGAATTCTGCTTGGTGATAATTGCAGGGAAATCCAGTCCATGGTAAATCGTGGTTTACCATCACACTTTCTGTTATTGGGATGAAGTTTCTAGCACATCCCATGTAGACACACACCTGCCAAAACTTAGAAAGAATCATTCAACAGCCTAAACTGGCCCATAGTCTTTTTCATAACCTGTCTTTCTGAGGAAAAGATGAGATGACAGTATGTATACCCATGTAAGGAAGGCAATCATCTGAAGGAACTAAGTGAATTCCTCAATCTGCAAAAAGAGATGGAAGAAACCCTGGCAACAAAGTCCTTGTGAGGCAGAAGCCTGAGAATTCAGGATTTTGATATTTTCACCTCAAAGGTAAGAGAACAAAAAAGAGCAATCACTGAACCTCAGGAGGCACTATACCATATGGAAAGCTTTCAAAGGCACCGGACCAAACTGCCAACCTTTTTTAATGACACCATTATGAGAACACAAGGTGCTCTCAGTGTTCAGTAGGCATGAGAGCAGGCCTCCATGGCCACATAGATTTCTTGCTGTCTGCTGTTTTAGTTGGTTGTAATGAAAGAGAATGGGGACTTTGAAAAGAGAGATAATTAATCATTGTCCAGAGGGAGTTAATGATTAAAGGAGATTGTATATCTTGCCTTGACTTAAATTGTCTTGAGTTAAAAAAAGACAGGAAAGCTGGTTTTAGGCTTGATAGATCTTGTTTTAGGTAAAATTGGCAAAAGACCCTCACCTCTTGGGTGATGTCTTAACTATATTGTGTGAGATAAAGTCTAGTCACATGCATTCTTAAGAACTGACGTGCTTGTAAAGAATAGAGAAAGACTTTTAAGCTATAATTTAAAGGGTGACACATTTTTTGCTTAGCACAGAGGCACTGCTGCTGCTTCAGGTGTTTATTACAGCCTTGTGTCCTGGTGCTCTGCCCCCAAAGTGAAAAAGTCAGAGTGCGGCATATGCACGTGGGTCTCAGCTGCTCATCAATGTAGGTTAAACCACCGTGGTCAGCAGTATCACATCAGGTAGGCAAGCGTGTTCCCATCTGCTGTGGGAGTGAAAACTTTCAGAGAAAGAAGTAATAAACAGGAATATTCTGTAAACATCTGAGCTGTATTTCTTAGGCTGTGTTTGGGCGAATAATGCATGAGTGCAGGTCCATCAGGATTTGATTATCAAATCTCTACTGTGTGGACTTTGGTCACTGCATACAGAGTTACAGAATCACTGGAAATTAGGTTAGATTTTAGGTACTCAACATGTCAGTTTGGTGCCTACATCTAGGCCATCTAACTCATGTACCGTTTAATATGCCTACAAATAGAGAAAAGACATTGCTGTACAAACTTGTTTAATTTAAAATTTCCTGACTTCATTTAAAGCACTTAGATTGTGTGCAAGGGTTTCAGTGGTCATCTACAGAAAATTTCTGACTCAGCAAATGAAAAAAATAAATTGCTGGGACTACTTCCCATATTCTCCTGGAGCAATCTATTACATTCCTTAGTCATCACACTCATCTTAATTAGACAAGGGTTTGGGACTGGATATCTCTAAGTGTGCAACACTCTGTTTCGAAATGATAGATGTAGCTTCCCCAAAGCTTAAATTATCTTCATAAAGCTATTTAAATTAAAAATTATAAAATGTCAGTCTTATCAACAAAACCCCATCTTATGTAACAGGATTGGATCAGCTGCCATGCAGACAGGGACATGGTTCCTTGGACCCCCTAAACGTTTAATCACTTTTCAAAGCCATACTTAGCTTTTGAATATTTAGCTAATTTTAACAATACTGAACACCATCCCTGGCACCAGTTCTGGGTCACTGTGCAGCCACTTTCAAATACCTGTGTGCAGCCCTGTCACAGCTCTTGCCACTCCAATAGCAAGCTACAGGGATGCTGGGAACACAGAGACAGGCTGCACCCTGGGAACTGTGACAGCAACAGATCTCTCCAAGGCCCTGATGCACCTGAGGGTGGCTCTCCTTGTCCCCTCAAGCAACCATCACATCCCTGATCTGGCTAATTTCAATCTCCTTCAGTTTCTCCTTCCAAGGAACCCACAAGGAGCTTATTATGAGCAAGAAAATGACATTTCAGTGTATGCTGGGGAGTTTTCCCCAGTCAACACTAAACCAAGCAGCTAGCACATGGTACACCCTGCATATGGAGCAGGTGGAAGATACACACATTTAGTCCAGCCCTAGTTAAAAGGTGCTGGAGCTAGTGAGACTCATCTGGCCACAGCTGATGTCACTGGTATCAGTTTTAGCAGGATACATTGGTTTGCTACTGAATCAATTTAAAGCAAAACTAAAAACTCTGGTTCCTTTTTGACTTTTTAAATTCCTTCTCAAGCTTCTACTTCCAAAGTACACCAAGTTACTGCTCCTCAACTTAACTTTGAACATTTTCTTTTAATCCTACTTCTTGGCTTCCTATTCATTCTTTCTAAGACCCATACTATGCATTTCTTATTTTTGCTCAGGTATCATCTATTCAAGTTATTTCCTTTAGTGAACCATATCATTCCAAGATTTTGAGTATTTATGTAGTAATTTATGTGAAAGGAGTGTTTAATCATCTGTAGCTTCACACACACAAGAATTGACCAGGGTTCGTGCTTGAGAATATACCATATTGTCTATTGACCTTCTCCCTACAATGATCAGATGAAATCTGAAGCATTCATCAATTTCTTTTGCCTGCCCAGGAGTGAACATTACAGCATCTAGTCTGATCTTATCTGTGTGTCACAAAACACACTTTCTGTGACCAGGGAGTCTCTTGGCCTAAATTTTGTTTTAGTTCATCTAACTTAGCAGATAGACCAGCGTGTGGTCCATCAGCAATAACTACTGGGGTTTTATTTACAACAGGTTATGTCCTTCATCTGTACCTGCCTGTCTATATTTTTTATTGATGTTTCCCATTGTAGATGGTTTTGCAAAGAAGTTCTGTAGTGATAGTCCCAGCTCATTTGGTTTTAAATTTTCGTTTTCCAACCACAAATCACAATTCACAGATTGCATTGGGCTGGAAGGGACCCTCAAAGGTCATCTTGTCCAAAATCCCTGCAGTGAGCAGGGACACTTCCAGCTAGATCAGGCTAGTTTATCATCTCTAGGGATGGAGTCTCAAAAACATCACTGGGCAAACTGTTCCAGTATTTTACCACTCTTGTAAAAAAATTCTTCTGTGCCTCACCTAAATCTACCCTTGTTATAACTCTTGTTCATTGCTGAATTGCAAATATACCTGAAGTATCATGGTACATCATTTGAAATTGTTATTAAAATACTTCATACAATTTAGCTGTATGGAAGAGAAAAAGGTAAGTCTGTTTAGAAGGAAATAGTCCTTGTATCCTTGTATGTAACACCTAATAATATCCATGGACTCTGAATTATGAGCTGTACTGTCAGTCTGAGAAAATACTTCCTGGTAATATGAAGGATGTCCGTTCCTCTCCTTTGGTTTTCTTTGCATGTGTAACCCAACATCAGTCATCAGTCTGCAAAATGAACCTCTCAGCAGAAAGCAGAGTAACCTGGCCTGATTCCTGGCTGACCCTGCTTTCAGGAGGAAGTAGGACTAGAACCCTCCAGGGCTGAATTATGTTGTGGTCCTATGATTTTCTTCTTCACATGGAAAAGTCCTTTTTACAACTATCAATCCACTGGTGCTTATATTTGTTTTCACCTTATCAGGCCCATCTGAAACCACTTTGGTGTCAAACCTGTATGAGGATGAGCTGAGCAGAGCAGTTTGTGTGAAGTTTTGTGGAGCTCAGTAGAGAATATACTTTGCCTCATCTCCATTACGCAACCCAGACAGATTGCCTCCCCAAATGTGTAACTGCATTTAGTGGCATCTGCAGTAAACCTGACCTCTAGAAGACACTGGAGTAGAGCTTTCATCTACTATGTCAGTGTAGTAGCATTGCTTATCTAATGGTATCCTCCTTGGGATGGATTTATGTGAGCTTAGAAGACTCTGCCTGTTACATGACAAATAGTCACCACTGCAGAAGGTGAAGAGCAAAACTGGAAGAGCCAAACTGGTGCTGAAAGCTCATTATCTTTTGCAGTTCCAGTGACAGAGAAATCTGACAATAGCTTTTCATCACAGTGCCTATAATGAACCACTCCTAGCTGCTCCAACTGTCCTTTTTTTATTTCACTTTTACTTCAACATGTCAATGACCTGATCAGAGTACCTCCAGAACTGCACTGCCTGGATCTGGTAACCAATGCAGTGCTATTACACCATCACATAAGAGCTTCATTCCTCCTCAATTAAATTTATTTCCTTTGTCTTAAAAAAGAAGCAGTTTTATAAAAGGTTCAGGAAATGTGTATTGAGTTTACATGGCAAGTTTTTGGTAGCAGGGGGCTATAGAGGTGGCTTCTGTGAGAAGCTGCTAGAAGTTTCACACAGAAATCAGAAATCACAGAAACATTCAGGTTGGAAAAGACCCTCGGGAACCTCAAGTCCAACTGAGAACCCTACCCTACTAAGTTCACCCCTAAACCATATCCCCAAGCACCACACCCAAACAACCTTTAAACACATCCAGGGTTGGTGACTCAACCACCTCCCTGGGCAGCACATTCCAATGCCTGACCACTCTTGCTGTGAAAAAATTTTTCCTAATGTCCGGTCTAAACCTACCCAGTCACAGCTTGAGGCCATTACCCTCTTGTTCTGTCACTAATTACCTGTGAGAAGAGACCAGCATCAACCTCTCCACAACGTCCTTTCAGGTAGTTGTAGAGAGTGATGAGGTCTGCCCTCAGCCTCCTCTTTTTCAAACTAAACAGCCCCAGCTCCTTCAGTCACTCTTCATGAGATTTATTTTCCAACATTCTCTGATAGAGCCAAATGCCAGCCAGCTCCAAGAAGGACCCACCACTGGCCAAGGCTGAGCCCATCAGCAATGGTGGTAATGCCTCTGGAATAACATATTTAAGAAGGGGGGAGGGAGGGGGAACTGCACATCAGCAGCCAGAGAGTGGAATGAGAATATGTGAGAGGAATAACTTTGTAGACACCAAGGTCAGTGAAGAAGGAGGGGGAGGGAGTGCTCCAATTGCTGGAGAAGGGATTCCCCTGCAGCTGATGTTGAAGACCATGGTGAGGCAGGCTGTCCCACTACAGCCTAGGGATGTTAACAGTGGAGTGGATATCCCCCTGCAGCCCATGGCAAACTGCACGCTAGAGCAGATGGACACGCAAAGGAGTCTGGAGCATAGGCTGTGACCTGTGAACCTGGGGAAAGAGGAGCCCATGATGGAGCAAGTTTACTGGCAGGACTTGTGACCCCATGGGGACCTATGCTAGAGCAAGCTTTTCCTGAAGGACTGCAACTCGAGGAAATGACCTACACTGTAGTGTGGAGGAGCAGGAGAGAAAGGAGCAGCAGAGACAACATGCGATGAACTAACCACAACCCCCATTTCCCATCCCCCTGTGCCACTGAGGGGGAAGAAGGTAGTGAAGTTAAGCATGGGAACAAGGGAGAGATGGGGGAAAGGTGTTTTAATTTTTTTTTCTCATTTTCCTACTGTGATTTGATTGGTAATAAATTAATTTTTCCCCAACTCAGGTCTGTTTTTTGCCCATGACAGTAGCTGCTAAGTGATGATCTCTCTGTTGTTTTTATTCTTTTTCTTTAGTTTTATTCTTTTCTCTGTCCAGCTGAGAGAAAAGGGAGTGATTGAGCAGCTTTGGTAGGCACCTGGCTTCCAGCCAGGGTCAAACTACCACAAAGTGCAACTATACCAAATAGTTTGTTGTGAACCAAAGGTGTTGGGTGCAGATGGCTTGCAGAAAGCCAGAACAAAAGGTCAAACTGCAACAGTAAACACCCCAGCAAGGGACTGCAAACACAGAATTATCAGGGTTGGAAGGGACCCCAAGGATCATCTAGTTTCAACCCCGCTGCCATGGGCAGGGCCACCCTCCATTAGATCAGGTTGCCCAGAGCCACATCCAACCTGGCCTTAAGAGCATCCAGGGATGGGGCTTCCACCACCTCCCTGGGCAACCTGTTCCAGTGTCTCACCATCCTTATGGTGAAGAACTTCTCTTGACACCTAATCTAAATCTACTCTCCTCTAGCTTGGATCCATTCCCTCCAGTCCTATCATTACTTGAAACCCTAAAAAGTCTCTCCCCAGCTTTCTTGTAGGCCCCCTTCAGATATTGGAAGGCCACAATAAGGTCTCCTCAGAGCCTTCTCTTCTCCAAATTGAACCACCCCAACACTCTCAGCCTGTCCACACAGGAGAGGTGCTCCAGCCCTCTGGTCATCCCCGAGGCCCTTCTCTGGACAGTTTCCAGCACCTCCAGATCTTTCTTGTAGTAGGGGCTCCAGAACTGGACACAGTACTCCAAGTGGGGTCTCACGAGAGCGATGTAGAAGGGGAGAATCACCTCTCTCAACCTGCTGGTTATGCTTTTCTTGATGCAACCCAAGATACAATTGGCTTTCTGGGCTGCAATTGTACACTGGTGGCTCATATTGAGCTTCTCATCTACCAGCACCCCCAAGTCCTTTTCTTCAGGGCTGCTCTCAAGCCAGTCAGAGCCCAGCCTATATCGGTGCTTGGGATTGCCCCAACCCAGATGTAGGACCTGCACTTGGTCTTGTTGAACACAAGTGCAGGCTGCTCAGGCAGCAGCAGCAACCTATAACAAGTACCTAAAGTAGCAAAAATAATAGAGACCAATTTTTCTTGGTAACTACTAACTGGTTATTTCCCAAAATTGGTAAAAGAAGAATTGGCAGAAGGTTTCTGGAGTCAGAACCAGGCCCTTCCCATCTCAGATTTATAGAAAAGACTTTTCCTCAGGAAAGTAAATATTTGAATCACCCTCTAAAACTCATTTGCTCAGTGACCCAGCTACAGAAAGAAATACACTATAAAAAAACCTCAAAGCTGCTGTTATTGCAGCTTGATTTGCTGTCTCTTTTAAGCATTTATAATGCTGCATTTACAAAAGCTTGCTGATCAATATGCTCCTGCTAAGTCTGCATTATATATATATTTTTCAAATGATGGAATAAACTGCCACCTAGAGTTAAATCCTTAATGTTAATATTGGGTATATTCAAGGTAGACAGCCTTAGTATTGCAATATTCAGACCCCAGTAATGAGCATAGTCTTTCAACACTGGTAAAGTGAGTACAGATTTGTCATAGATAACAAATTAAATCTGATGATGTGCTTCATTTCTTGATAGATATCAATCTATTTTAAAGCCACTAAGGAACTACTGATCATTACTAGCATATGTTATATTCTCACCCTAATAATGATGATCGATAGACTGAGCAAGTATTATTGATGACAAAGTACCATTTTTTTTTTCTCAAGAGTCACTTTCAGTCCATTTGGGACTGCATATATATTAGCAAGTCTCCATGGATTCATTAACAAATTCATGGATACATTTTAAGGCCAATAAATATCTACCATTCTCTCTCCCTTCCCCTCCTAAACTGGATAGCAAGAGAAAAGATGGAAAAACAAGAGTCAAGGTAAAGGCACTTAAACACAAGAAGCAAGGGCTGCACATGGAAGCAAAGGGGCAAATATAAAAGAAAAATATTTACTCTCTGCTTCCCAGAAGCAGGTGCTGTCCAGCCACTTCCTGGGAAGTAGGGCCTTAGTATTCACAACTGTTGCTTGAGAAGGCAAGTGCCTTAATAACAGGTGCTCCATGTCCATCATCCCACCCTCCCACCCCTTAGCTTTTATTGCTGAGCATGATGTCATACAGTATGGAATATCCTTTTGGTCAGTTTGGAACAGGTGTCCCAGCCTCCCAAACCGTTGTCCACCCCCAGCCTGCTGACCTTGGATTAGACAGAGTTCAAAATGACAGAACAGGACAGAAGGTGGAAATAGGGAACTGGCATGGAGGAAAGCATGGCAGAATGCTCTTCTTCTTGGAAATCAGCACAACTGGGCACCTTCCTAAGTGCCCGGACACTCACACACAGTGTGGGCAATAAACAGGAGGAAGCAGAAGTCTGCTTGTAGCTGCAGGACTACAGTTTCACTGTACAGGATCGTACGGATATGGTAGGATAGCTCATATGAATGGAGAGATGGTGGATACAAGCATTTCAGGAAGAACAGGCCCAGGAGGGCAAGGAGAGAGAGCTGCCCTTGGTGTGGGAGAGCAGCAGGGATGCCTGGAGCTCTGCCCTGGGATGGACAGTAAGCCAGCTGGAAGCTTATGGACCAACATGGGCTCTGTTGTGGTTTGTGTCTGCTACAGGCTGATCAGGGGGAAGCAGATGAGGTCTCTTCAGACAACTGAAGCAGCTTCACATGTGAAGACCCTAATGTTCATCAGGAAGGACTTGAACCACTTGTTATCTGCTGAACAGGCAACACAGCAGGGCACAGCCTAACCAGGAGGTTTCTGAAGAGCAGTGGTGTACGAGAGTACAGGACATGAGTAACTGTGTCTTCTTTACAGGCAACTGAGGAATGAAACAAAGCAGGTGGGTACTCTGCTGGACAAACAAGGAAGAACTGATTGGAAAGGTGAAGGTTGTGAGTAGCTTCGGCTGCAGTGATCATGCCATGTGGAGCTTGGGATCTTGAGAGGAGGAAACAAGGCAAATAAGAATCACAACCCTGGACTGAAAATCATTACAGAAAAACTGTTGTTGTGTGTGGGGTTTTTTTGTTTTGTTTTGTTGTTGTTTTGTTTTTGTGTGTGTGTGTTTTTTGTTTGGTTTTTGTTTTCCCTTCAGACAACTGAATACCTGCAAAATCTGGGTTTCTAGCTGATCATTTGTGAGGAAAAAAAAATCTATGCAGAGGCTAGGTTCTAAATATTAATACCCCAGGCAGCCTTTTTTTTCCCAATAAGCAGCCTGAATACTTGCAAGAAATAGGAGGTATAAAAATAAACTGTAATGACCCAGTTCCACTATGAGT
Organism: Indicator indicator; assembly: GCF_027791375.1. Taxonomy (NCBI): domain Eukaryota; kingdom Metazoa; phylum Chordata; class Aves; order Piciformes; family Indicatoridae; genus Indicator; species Indicator indicator. The sequence goes on along the minus strand of NC_072020.1, from coordinate 23,976,949 downwards.
AAACACAACCTATGACCTCTGCAGTCTGGAATTTGGAACCTCAGTCCCATCTTGGAACACAAGAGAAGGGGTGAAATATCCATGTGTCTACTTGCCAAACACTGTCTGCTTTGCTGCAGCTGAGTTGATTCACACTTTGCCAACTTTATAAAGACCACTGAAATCACAGAAATGACACTGGAAGTGGTGATGCACTGAAGAAAAATGCTTCTTCACTCTGAATTTGCCTCTGGCTGCAGAAACATTCTGTATAGCAACTTGGAAGTCAAACTGCAGATCTTAGTTAAAAGCAGCAGTTAATAACCTGCTCATATTTCTGTTGTTGGTGACTAGGCTAAAAGAGAAAGCTAAGTTTACAATTAAGAACAATGAATATCCACACATACCAAGTTTTCCTTACAGTCCTTCTTCAGAAATTCTAATTAGTGCATACACCAAATACTGATTGAGATGCAGAATTAGTTTGGATAAACTCCTTGCTTGAGGGAAGAAGTTATTATGTCTATATTTCACAAGCTAAGTCAAGCTCTGTTTCTCCAAGTACCAATCAGTAAAGTGTTCTCAGTTAATAGTGGGTGTTTTTATTTGGTAAAAGTCATACTTTCTCACAAAAAAAGAACCTGAAACGAATGAAATCAATAAAATGTGCCTTAGTTGGTACTGAGCTGGGGTAAAATATGACTTGAAGGAGCAGAGTCATGGCCCTGTTTCCCATCCTACAGCCAAACCCGGGCACTGCCAGCCCTGCTGGGCATCCCCAGAGGGTGCTAGCAGAGACCACAGCACCAGCAAGTGCAGCAGGAGGGGGAATGGCTTTTGGAAAAAGTCCTTTGCAATAAAATCAACTAGATGTCGTAGAAACTGCAGCTGTGTTTTCCTGCCTTTGCCTGGCATTTCATAGATTTGGAGTTGCTGTCTACGACTGACACAGAGCAAATGAAACCAAAACATTTATCCTGAGTTTGCCTTTCAGTGAAGAAGTAACATATAAAATACATTGTACTTCTTGGATATGCAGCTGAGTTCTCATCTGCTTGAATATTCCATAAGAATATTCCATCTATGCTTCTCTTGTAACTTCCAGGTTTCGTGCTGAAATGATCCCTCAATGACAGAAATTAGATTTGCTAACCCAAAATACCTTTGGCACCTACAAAGCACTTCTGCAGGAAGCAGAGCCCTGTTCTCAGAAGAGATAATTAGGTTCTACAATTTGACTTGCTCTACTGAAGTGGAAAATTCATCTGATGTTCTAGCACATTTCTAAACAAAACCTTGCACACTTCACAACACTTCTTGCAGAACTGCACATGGTAAATGGAGCAGTGTGACAATTCATAGCCCAAATATAAAATCAACTGTCAGATGACTGAATAACCATCCAAGACCTTCTTTAAACATAAGGAAGCATCCAGTACCTTCAATTTCCATGCAATGCATGTTCTTGCTTATTTTAGTCATATTGATTTCCTCATCCCTCCTTCCTGCATTTTCTCGCATGCTGCTGTGAAAACTGAGATCAAGCAATGATATAGTTGCAGACTTTTAGACAGGCAACTTGTTTTACTGTCTCTATTTTGAGGTGTCAAGCAAGAAGGCTTCAGAAGAAACAAGCTGGTAGCACACAGGGAAAACTGATAGCTTTGGCATAGTTCTGCATCCATTACAGTCAATGGTGAGGGCTTTAAGTTTCAAGTAAGAGGCAAGACAACGTTTTACACCTAGATTCTCCTCATTGTTATACTCTAATACCATTCAGCAGGCCAAACTGTATATTTCTTCACATAGAAATAGTACATTATGCTATCCTCTGCTACAAAACATTTTTCACTTTGTTTAATATATGGTAATAAGCTTGAAAAAGCATCACAGTATATTAAGCTGACAACTACATAAATGATTAGTAGTTACAGCTGGGAGAGAAAAGTAATTGCTAAGTTTGTTAATATTTCTTCACCTTCTCAGATTAGCAGAGACCCCCCTGTATTCCCACCATCACCAGGCATAGGTAAAGTAACAAATTCAAGTTTAACCCACAAACAGGGCTGAAAAGAGGTACGTTTACAGCAGAGCTCAAACAGAGCTTGATGACCTGGGCCAGAGCTTAAATGGACATCTTGGCCCAGTCACACCAACTGTAAGGTCCCAGGTGAGGCATCTCACAGCAATTGCAGCCTTTTTGTGCACTTGAGGCTATGACATGAACCATCCATCTTCCTTTACCACAAGAATTGCAGTTATCCTGATGAAAAAGAATTAACTCAAAAATATTGCCTGGAACAGCTCAACAGATAAAATTAAACAACCAGTGAGCTTCTGACATCCTCTCAGAAAGAGAATCATCCTAAAATATAGTTGAACACAGGTAGACATTTATAAACCTTAGCAACAGCAGCTGGGACAGACTGGAGAAAATACTCACTTATTTTCCATTTGTTTTGACCTGCATTGCAGCAAAGAATGAAATTTTCAGTCTTCAAGAGACTTCATAGCAGGTAATTGCAGTGATGAATAAAAGACAGCAATTATTGAAAACATTTTGTCAAAAATTTTATAAGAACTTTGGGGTTTGGCATTGTTGTCTGTTTGACAGATAGCAACTGTATTTAGATATTCTTTCTGACTTTTAAATAACTTTATCAACCTATTAGTATCTTCCTCATTTGATTGCAGAGGGCTTTACTTTAAAGTTTTAGTCAGTTCTTCAGCTAAGCATACAGGTAGAGCCATCACTGCAGAAAATATAATGCACTAAATTAGGTCTCCTGGGACTCATACAGGGAGGAAAAAAGAGAAGAGAACAAGATTAAGGAGAAATTCAGACAGATTGTTATAAAGTTGGCAAAATAAAGAATCTTACGGTATTCCTGCACTAATGTTAGAAGCTTGGGAGAGCATCAGAAGATACTACAGATTTTCATGAATAAACATAATTATAATTGGATTGACAGAGACAATGTAGAACAAGCCTCACAACCGAAATGCTCATCAGTAATGCCCTGTACTCAAAATCTAGACAGAAATGGCAAACCTAGTGTTGAAATGGCAGGGCTACTGTATCATACATTTGAAACCATATATTAAAGGGTCATCCCTGAATATATATCCAGGGAATATGATCTGACTTCACATGAGACATTGATTCAGAGGCTCGTTTTTCTTCAGCATTTGTTCATCTTCCACTTCTTTAGTGGATCAGAATCATACAATTAACCCAATATCTCTACAGGAGTCATAGAATGGTCTGGGTCAAAAGGGACCTCCAAAGGTCATCTAGTCCAACCCCCTCTGCATTAAGCAGGGACATCCTCCACTAGATCGGGTTGCTCAGAGTGCTGTCAAAGTGCTGGCCTTGAATATCTCCAGGGATGGGGCCTCAACTACCTCCCTGGGCAACCTGCTCCATCCAGTGTTCCACTACCCTCACAGTAAAGACCTTGTTCCTAACATCCAATCTAGAGCTACTCTTCTCTAGTTTGAAGCCATTGCCCCTCGTCCTATCACTACAGGCCTTTGTAAACAATCTCTCCGTCCTTCTTGTAGGCCCCCTTTAGGTACCAGACGGTCACTATTAGGTTCCCCTGGAGCCTTCTCTTCACCAGGCTGAATAACCCCAGCCCCCTCAGCCTGTCACTATAGCAGAGGTGTTCCAACCCCTGATCATTTTCATGGCCCTCCTCTGGACCAGCTCCATCAAGTTCTTGTCCTTCCTGTACTGAGGGTTCCAGAGTTGGATGCAGTACTCCAGACCTCACTCCAGGTGAGGTCTTGCCAGAGCAGAGCAAAGTGGCAGAATCGCCTCTCTCAATCTGCTGGCCACACTTGTTTTGATGCAGCCCAGGGTACGACTGGCCTTCTGGGCTGCAAGCACACACTATCTGCTCATGTCCAGCTTTCCATCCATCAGCACCCCCAACTCAATGCATTATGCTGAAATGCATGGGCTTCAAAAAGAACATGCTCAGAATTACTTGTATACAAAAATTGCTCGTGGTTTTCATAGTAAGAATGCTACAGAAAAATGCTGAAGAGAGGTAGAAAGTTATGTGAATTTTTAAACTTGAATTTGTCCTTTTTTGTGTGTGTGTGTGTGTGCATTCCCCAGAAAATGAGGGTTATGAAATGGTTCAGTAAGTAACTTTTCTGGTAACTTGAAACCTAGTAGTATCAGCGACAACAAAAACACTGAAGTTTCACAGCTGGTGTACATCCTCAAGTTCAGCAGAAAAAAAAGTGACAGCTGGGGGAAGAAGAGAGCTGCTACTAATGCTCAGTGGAAAGAAAACACCAAACAAACATGAAGATTCCAGACACTTTACATCCTATTGAACAGAAGCACTTGGATGATCTACATACACTGGCCAGTCAGCCAGCATGAGTAACTGAGCTAGTCACATCATGTGCTTTGTCTTGTAGAGCCAGCAGGTAAAATAAGAGAGGTTTAGACTGTGCTGACTGCTGGGGTATTTGGGTTATATTTGCAGATCATGGTGGACATTGGAGATACTGCTAGGGAGGAAGTCAGCAAAGGTCTTGGAGAAGATCAGACTTTTCCATTGCTATATGGACCTGGGGCAACACAGGATTTACCTTTTGGCTTTCAGTAAATATGTATTTAGTTATAAAGCAGCTTAGCTATACATGTATTTTAATGTTTGACCAATGGAATACATTCACAGATACATAAAAGTCCAAATAAAAACTTTCAGTATCAGTGGTTTTCTATATGAGTTTCTATAGTAAAATATTTTACAAATACCACCATTCCTAAAAAGCTCCATAAAAGGTCATGAAACTCCATAAAAGCTTCTAGTTTTTTTACTATGTATGTATACCACCACATGAAAAAAAAACCTACATAATCCACTTATTTTTGACTGCTCTTTAAAGGCCTTTAAGCAACAGTTTCACACAGGGATGATGATTCATTTCCCAAAATGTCCTCCATAATTAATTTAAAAAAGGTAAATAGTTATATTTTCTTAGACTTTCAGAACCTGGGAAATCTATTTTCAAATCAAACACCCATTAATTAAGAGTAACAATAAATCAGTCTCTTCTCCTCCCAGTTCCTATACTAAAGGCAGTTTCACAGAGAAGAAAACTTTAGTTCTTCATCAAACATTTTGAATATATTTGCATATAGAATAACCAGAAAAGACCAAATTACAACTTAGAACACATTTTTATAGTAGAGTCATATTCTATGCCAAGTGGAGAGTGCCTTTTCTAGGCTACAGCAAACAAAAAAACCTAAAAGTGGTAACTGTAGCACTGCTGTTGCTAGGAGTGCTCTGGCATGTCCCTTTGACTTCTTTGTCCAGTTAAGATACACTATTAATATACAAGGACAATACAAGGAGACTCAAAATCATGACTCAAAATCATGAGACTATTCTATAAACAATCTGAGATTATTTTTATAAGAGCAGGGTTGTGGGGGTTTTATTTCTTTTTTTTTTTATCATTACATCACATCTTGAAAGTTTTTTCTTCAGCTGCAAAATTAAGAAGCATTTTGTGGGAAATTGTTTTTAAAAGAAACTCAAGATCACGTAAAAATAAGTACATCTAAGATCTTTGACAGAAGTACCTGAGACACATGAGACTCATGAGAAAGGATAAATTTGTAAGTTGCCACAGACTATTTTGCTTGGAGGTATCTGGCAAATGGGAATAAAACCCCAACCAACAGAACAAGCTTCATGCATTTTCACCTATGTGATCTAGGGCTCTGGAGACCTTTGAAGGTGGCTGGCAGCCACGACTAGTCCATGGCAATTGGCCTTTGATTTCACAGGTGAAAACAGGCTGAGAAACTTTTGCAAATCCTTTGTTTAGATATCTCAGATAGCTATCTGATGGCAGAGTATTTCCACAAACCATAGAAGAATCCTACAGGGTAGAAGACAGGACCCAGGGGCTTGATGTATGTTCCTGTATCAGGCTCTGCTTCCTTGGTGCTGCTGTCTGCAGCAAACATCTACACAGCCTGAATTCAGGCAACAAATATCCTTTAATACTCCTCAAGTAGTTCCATGAAGCCAGGTTTTCTAGAGACTTATGTCTGTAACAAAGGCTACACGTGAAGGGAGGACTTGGGAATACTCCCAAGACTGATAAAGAAAGAAGAGATAAAACCAGACAGCTCTGCAAGATGACATAACATGCACCACCCAGTTTAGGCACAGGCCAAAAAAAGTCCCTGTTTGCCATATCAGAGGTATTTATATGGGGTGTCCTCAAGGTAGATTCTCTAATGTTTAATAGTGTAGTTCTTACACTACAACTTATCCTTTAATCAGAACACTGATAAGACTTCCTTATTTTACTTGGCCATTCTCCAAGCCTTGTAGAAACATTTATTTTTGGAACTCTGGTCCCAAGTTAGTTGGAATTTGCCAAAGGGCTCAAAGGTATTAATGGAAAACAGAGGGGGAGAGAGAGAGAGAGAGAGAGAGAGAAGCAGACGTGCATGCATGCATACTCATACACATGCATACACACACACAACTTGATCTTAGAAAAACCACTCTGAAAATACAATTTAAGACAAACCCTGCAGCAGTAATTTGCATGGTGTACAATATCAAATACATTAAAAACCAGCTGACTAATTATTGGTTTGGAAAATTCCTCCATCCCTCATGAAAAACAACACTGAAATGTAGCATTAAGCTTATATAAGAAAAATATTCTTTTTATTGACCCAGCATGATACTTTAACTATGGACAAGTCCTAGCACAATGAAAGATTCCCTATTTTTCAAGTAATGGCACAGTGGTCTGTAATAAACACTAATATGATCTTGCTTCAGTCCTAAAAGACACAGAACAACTCATGAAATCATAATTAATGTTTTGATTTCATCCAAGCAGTTTGTTTAAAGCATTTTTAAAGATATGTAGGCATTTTGAAGTAAACAATTTTCTGAAAGCAAAACATGAAATAAGCCAGTTCCCTGTCCTTCCTCTTTTTACCTATGTTTTGGTATTATATAGAAAACACTTGTCCAACCTCCTATTTCCCTCATCACAGTTTTCATGCAGTACTACTGTCAGCTGTGTGATACTGAAGTGGAAACAGATTTCTTTTCCATAGGTCTTCTGCTTTCTGCTCAGTGTCACATAAGCTATAACATGATTAAAATGCATGGTCTTTTAAGATGCAAAACTCCAACTTACGGTTTTGCAGAATCAGGTCATGATTATACAGTCAGTTTAATGTCATTAAATCCTGATGATGAAATGCTGCTGTCAAATGGGTGGTGTGTGCACCTTGGCTTGCCTGACTGCACCCACTGAAAAGCCTCAGTGCTTGTACCAGCATAATAAGGAAGATGATGGGAGTGAGCAACTGGGCACATGGACAGACAGTCAACTTCTGTCAGGTTCACCTAAGTATGTAGCCAGTACTACAGGGCTTCTATTTGCAGCTCAGCAGTAGAGAGGTAATTTTACCTATTTCTATGAAGCATTTCATGCAGTTGGAGTAGTTCAAGTGTTTTTTTCCCTTGTAACTATTGTAATTTTAAACTAAACTTACAAATATTTGTTATGCAGAAAATACATTTTATTGGTTCAGCCACTGAATTTTAATGAGAAAACTGTCAACTCCATGCTAACACCTGCACACCTCAAATCTGACCTTAGGACAATTTATGATCTTCATAAAAAGCTGAGTTTCCCCTTGCTTTTCTTGAAGAGAAAAGCCTACCTCAAATACCTGAAGTCAGCAAAGATCTAAAATCTACAGTTTTCTTAATAATCTAGAAATACACATAAACATGAAGCAAAAATAAATTTGTGGTTGTGATTTGCAATAATAAGTAGTTTTATGCATTGTCTACCTTTAGCCCACATCCAGGGTTAAACTAGGACTGTTGCTCCATCACCTGATGACCCTTCCCCAACAGAGAAGAGGAACTGGGAAAAAGAGAGAAGTTCCAAATGTTCAAATGAAAACAGATTTAACAAAACAGCAAAACTAATACCAATATAAAGTATACAAAGTTATACTTGGCCCAGTGAGTGTACAGAGGTGACAACAAATAGGAAGACAATCCTCAGGAACAGAATGGTAAGAAAGGTACTTCACAGATGGAGAGAACAAGAAGCAGGAAAACCCCCAAACAGGAAGCTCTGGCGTCTTCAGCAAACGTCCCCTTCATGATGAGCACAAATGGTGCTCATTATTTATGGTCTGGGATACACCTGTGAGCCACCTCAGGTCAGCTTTCCTGGCTTTCGCTCTTCCCAGCTTAGGCCCCTGGCTGACTGCAAAGCGCTAAGCGCCTGCAAACCATGGCTGGCCTGGAATTCTTTCACAGCAAAACCTGGGTAGACATTGAAACTGAGAACTACTGAAGGAAGATACAAGGGAACATGCAGCCTGTTCTGTGCCTAAAATCCTGACAACTGCAATCACTGATCACAGTACTAGGCATATGCACTTGATGCAACAACATGTTACCTTGCAAACGGCTCAACTCTTAAAATTAAATGTCATTCCTAATTGGAAAACAAATCACAAAGTGCCACTCTGACTATTTCTTTCTGTATGTTTAAAAAGGTTTTTTCTTTCCACATCCCATCCCTTTTGCAATCTTTTAATCAGCATCTGTGTACTTTACATACACGATGAGAATGTTAACTACAGAGAAAAAAAAATGTTCTGTGGAAACAGATGTCGTTTGGCTTTCTCTAATTCTAGTGCAGCAATCCAATTTGTTCTAGATTCATTCCAAGTCGTTGTAATTCTTTCCACAATTGGACCTTCTCTAGATGTAAAGATTTAAGAAGAATTTCACAAAGCTAAAACTGTTTTTGTGTAACTAGCCCAGTCCTAGCTATGTGCACCCCAAAGAATGAATGCAGTTCTGTACACAGCTCTTATCTAAGGGAGGAAAAGAAAGATATTTTCCTTTCTGTCCCAGAAATAAATGTCCTTGGGGAACAAAGCTCTGTCTCTTTATAGTTATTTTTGGTTACAAAATGCTGAAGTGATAAAGAGGTCTTCCGTATTCTGGAAATCTCCAGATTTTGGAGAAGAACACTGATGTCTTTTGAAATATTAACATGCTTATGGACCACTGTTTGGAACAGAGCTACCCAGTCATAACCAGTAGGCAAGTGTCAGATGTCTCAATGTGTTTTGCTCACAATCCTAGACACTTACAGATGTTTGGTTTAGCTCTGTGTGATATAATTGAGTGATTATAAAAGTAGCAAAAGTAGCAGATTAAACAGTTTTTGAAGGCTCAAAGCACTAGGAGTAACAAAGATGTAGGATTTTGAATCAAGGAGTATCTGTATCACAAACCAGAAATGCATCTTCTACACTTCCTTGGTTTTCTGAGGCTTTAGGATTCATTATGTAAGCAATTCTGTGTCAAGAGGAAGGACAAAAACTTGCTTGCTTAGAGCAGAATCTTTCATCACCATGTGGCTCAGGCACATGACTCCACAGAGGGTGGTTTTAGGTGAAGCAACAAAACCAACCCCAGGACCTGCTATAATGATGAACTCTAATAGTGTTCTATGTGTCTTTCTAAGGCTGTTTCATACTTACTGAAATGCTATACAGTTTAAAGTTACAGAGCAGACATTTCCTTTCCCTGTTAGAGAGAATGACTGACATATTGGATCCAGAAGTGCTTTGGGTAGCTATCATTAGCCTTATCCCAGTGCATTCCAGAGCACCTTTCCTCTCAGAGATAAAAGCTCATTGGCTTGAGAGAGAGGCAGAAGATGGACAAAGTCTGGCAGCTTGCTCACTCCTCTGGAACTGTACCCTCCCCAGGTGCAAAGCAGAAGACATCAGCCCATATTCATGCTCAGCCATAGACAGGTACTTCTGAAAGGAGTGTGGGTATGTTGCCACACTAGGGACCTGGGAGCAGAAAGGAAGAGAGAAGCGTATTTCCAGCATGAAAAAGGATGAACAGAAGAAGTATTAAGTCCAGATATTGCAGGGAGAGGAACTGAAAGAACAACTGGGTGAGCAGAGAGGCTATGGATGGATGAAGGTGGATACTAAGAGACTGTGCAGGGCAGATGTTTGTTTTCTACATCTGGATATAAATGGGGCTGTAATTTTTATTTTTTTAATCTTAAAATTGCACAGTAAGTATATAACTTGGTTTTGTTTCTTTCCCCTGAGATGCATTTTCTAACTGTGTATCATTGGACTGCTTCAGAAGGTGCAAGAAAATATCTTGTGCAGTTGTTTTATGTTTTGTAACTATAAAAGCTCTGCTCCAGCCTTGTTTTTAGTCACTGTTGCCAGATGATTTGGAGATTAAATTAGATAACTAGCTGCTGTTTGGGTTTAACTCTGGAAATACTTGAAGATACTAAGTTTTTAAGTAAATCTGGTGTTGAGGCAGAACTTGATGTAGCTAATATTGTTCTTAACTGACAAGTTTTTAATTGAATATATAAGTTGAAAATAACAATGTTAAAAGCAGTCATCTATCAGAGTTGGACAGAATACTTCTTCTCTCCTTCCTTTGTTTCCCTCCAAAGCACTGGTGAGTTAGGAATTTTGGGGGTGTTTTTTGGCAGCTATATTGTATCTCAAAAGCAAAATGGTGATCTTTGTGGGAATCTAGGAAGAACAGGTTAATAAAGGGCTGTTAATAAAGGGCTGTTAATAAAGGGCTGCACAAATCCAAATCTGTTATCAGTATGCTGACTAAGCAGATCTGAATTTCAATTCAAAACTGCATTGCAGACTCCTGTGCATAGCTGTTTAAGAGGATTTAGCTTGGTCTGTTACTTTGCAATCTCAACTTTGACTCTAGAGTAGTCAGGGTCAAGGGATGCTTACATTCTGTGTTTCCAAGTAAAATCTATGTGATTGTATCGTTGGTTTAATGTGACGCTGTAATTTCACTGCAGCATCTGTACTGCCTGTAATAGAAGGCATACATAAGCCTTAAGTACTATATGCTCAGCCTAAACAAAATATGATACCCTTTGCTAAACCCACTGACGTCAAGGAGGAAAGGAAAGATGAAACATGTATTTTAGTCTCACAAATCCTTTTTCGTGTTGGCATTTCCAGAGAAACTATTAAAAAAAAGAGGAATTATCAGGGAATTCTGGGATTTAATATGGAGAATCGGACCATCCTACTTTAGGATGTGCCTTTTGTTGCAAGGATTAATACTCAGGTGTGTGAGTCACTCTGCGAAAGCCTATCTAAGATTATGCCTTTACTGATCCTTCATGACCTTAGATGTCTTGCTGATGTCCTCGTGTCAGCAGCAGTGGCATACTTTGTCCAGTTCTTTCACAACGAACTGTGGAGAAACCTGTCTGTCTTTCTGTGAACTGGATGTAAATTGTGAGGACAAGTGGCAATTAGTCCTTCTGGTAAAGAAAAACCCAGACAGCAAAGCTGGGTTCCACTTCACGTCTCTCTGTCTAGGTGGCTAAGGTTGGTTGATGAGCCACTTGTGGCTGTTAAGGGGAAGGGGAGTACTGGCAACATATGAGCAGGGATTGAAGTTAAGAGTGTAATGATCCTTAATTTAATCCTAAATGTCTTGCAGTGATATTGCAGAAGGTCTCCCAGCTTGTATAGGGATTGTTAAAACCAGAAAGAAAAACAAATTCAGAAAGTAACTTTAAAAAAATATCTTGGGAAAAAATTAAGGGGAAAAACAGACTCTCAAAGACAAAAACAAACAAAAACTCAATCAGAGGTATCAAATCTCAAGACATATTTTGGGACATATTTTGGGACATTCAGCGGAATTTTGGCTTCTTTGATCACGGGGCAACTCTTACTGCACCTGACCTGCTGGACCAAGTTGGGTTGAATTTATCTAGAAAGGGTAAGAGGGTGCTGGCACTGAGCTTGGCAGGACTCATTGGGAGGGCTTTAAACTAGGTCTGAAGGGGGTGGGTGTGGAAACCAGTCTCCCTGGAGTGGAGGGAGGACCACATAAACTGGTGAAATCAGCAGCCCAGCTGAAGTGCATGTACACCAATGCACGCAGTATGGGCAACAAACAAGAGGAACTGGAACTCTTGGTTCACCAGGAAGACTACGATGTAGTTGCCATTACAGAAACGTGGTGGGATGATTCTCACAATTGGAGTACTGCACTGGGGGGTTATAAGCTCTTTAGGAGAGACAGGCAAGGGAGAAGAGGAGGAAGGGTGGCCCTGTATATTAGGGAATCCTTTGATGCCTCAGAACTTGAGGTTGCAGAAGAAAGGTTTGAATGCTTGTGGGTTAAAATCAGAGGGAGGCCACACAAAACTGACATCCTGGTTGGAGTCTGTTATAGACCACCCAACCAGGATGAGGAGGCCGATGAGATATTCTATAAGCAGATGGAAGCTGTCTCAAGATCATCAGACCTTGTCCTTGTGGGAGACTTTAACCTACCAGACATCTGCTGGGAACTTAATTCAGCAGAGAGGAGAAAGTCCAGAAGGTTCCTAGAGTGCATGGATGACAACTTCCTGATGCAGCTCTTAGGTGAACCTACCAGGGGTAAGTCTCTGCTTGATCTGCTGTTCTCAAATAGAGAAGGGCTGGTGGGAGATGTGATGGTTGGAGGCTGTCTAGGGTGCAGCGACCATGAGATAGTGGAGTTTTCAACATGCAGGGAAATAGGGAGGAGCAGTAACAGAACCCTCACTTTGGACTTCCGGAGGGCAAACTTCAGGTTGTTCAGGCAACTTATTCAGAAAGTTCCCTGGGTAACAGCTCTTAAGAAGAAAGGGGTCCAGGATGGTTGGACCTACTTCAAACAGGAGCTCCTAAAGGCACAGGAACTGGCAGTTCCCACATGCCGTAAGACGAGCCGGCGGGGAAGATGACCGGCCTGGATGAGCAAGCAGCTCCTGAAAGATTTAAGGGAAAAAAAGAGGGTTTATCGCCTTTGGAAAGGGGGGGAGGCAACTAGTGATATGTTTAAGGATGTTGTTAGATCATGTAGAAGAAAAATTAGAGAGGCAAAAGCACAGTTAGAAATTAAACTGGCCGCTTCCGTGAAGGACAACAAAAAGCATTTTTATAAATATATTAATGCTAAAAAGAGGGGCAAGAGGAGCCTCCACTCTTTATTGGACGTGGAGGGTAACATTGTGACTAAGGATGAGGAGAAGGCTGAGATTCTAAATACCTTCTTTGCCTCCATTTTCAACAGTAAGGCAGGAGGACTTCAGGATAACTGGCCTCCTGAACTGGTTGATGGGGTCAAGGAACAGTGTTGTACTCCTGAAATCCATGTGGAATTAGTTCAAGACTTGTTGAGTCACTTGGATATTCACAAGTCCATGGGACCTGATGGGATTCATCCTAGGGTGCTGAAAGAGCTGGCAGATGAGCTGGCCAAGCCTCTCTCCATCATTTTCCACCAGTCCTGGCTCACTGGAGAGGTCCCAGAAGACTGGAAACTGGCCAATGTGATGCCCATCCACAAGAAGGGACGGACAGAAGAACCTGGGAACTACAGGCCTGTCAGCCTGACCTCAGTGCCAGGGAAAATCATGGAGCAGATTGTCTTGGGGGCAATCACTGCACACCTGAAGGATGGCCAAGGGATCAGGCCCAGCCAACATAGATTTAGGAAGGGCAGGTCCTGCCTCACCAACCTGATCTCCTTCTATGATCAGGTGACCCGCCTGGTGGACGTGGGAAAGGCTGTGGATGTAGTCTACCTGGACTTCAGCAAGGCCTTTGACACTGTCCCCCACAGCAAACTCCTGGCCAAGATGTCAGCTTGTGGCTTGGACAGCAGCACTCTGCGCTGGGTTAGGAACTGGCTGGAGGGCAGAGCCCAGAGAGTGGTGGTGAATGGTGCCACATCCAGCTGACAGCCTGTCACTAGTGGTGTCCCCCAGGGATCAGTGCTGGGCCCCATCCTGTTCAATATCTTTATTGATGATCTGGATGAGGGGATTGAGTCCATCATCAGTAAATTTGCAGATGACACCAAGCTGGGAGCAGGTGTTGATCTGTTAGAAGGTAGAAGGGCTCTGCAGAGGGACCTTGACAGGCTGGACAGATGGGCAGAGTCCAACAGGATGGCATTCAACAAATCCAAGTGCCGGGTGCTGCACTTCGGCCACAACAACCCCATGCAGAGCTACAGGCTGGGGTCAGAGTGGCTGGAGAGCAGCCACACAGAAAGGGACCTGGGGACACTGGTTGACAGCCACCTGAACATGAGCCAGCAGTGTGCCCAGGTGGCCAAGAGAGCCAATGGCATCCTGGCCTGCATCAGGAATAGTGTGGCCAGCAGGAGCAGGGAGGTCATTGTACCCCTGTACACAGCACTGGTTAGGCCACACCTTGAGTACTGTGTCCAGTTCTGGGCCCCTCAGTTTAGGAAAGATGTTGAATTGCTGGAGCATGTCCAGAGAAGGGCAACGAGGCTGGGGAGAGGCCTTGAGCACAAGCTCTGTGAGGAGAGGCTGAGGGAGCTGGGACTGTTTAGCCTGGAGAAGAGGAGGCTCAGGGGAGACCTCATTGCTGTCTACAACTACCTGAAGGGAGGTTGTAGCCAGGAGGGGTTTGGTCTCTTCTCCCAGGCAACCAGCACCAGAACAAGAGGACACAGTCTCAAGCTGGGCCAGGGGAGGTTTAGGCTGGAGGTGAGGAGAAAGTTCTTCCCAGAGAGAGTGGTTGGCCATTGGAATGTGCTGCCCAGGGAGGTGGTGGAGTCACCATCCCTGGAGGTGTTCAAGAGGGGATTGGACGTGGCACTTGGTGCCATGGTTTAGATAGGCATGAGGTGTAGGGTGACAGGTTGGACTCGATGATCTTTGAGGTCTCTTCCAGCGTTCTTGATTCTATGATTCTATGATTCTATGATTCTATTCTATATTTTGTATATAAAATCTACTCAGGTGAAGATTCTTCATAATGGCAGTCTGACTGTGCATCTGAGGAAAAGGAGGACCAGAGGAACAGGTTTTTCTGGTGAAGGAGGGACTTGCTAGTCCTTTAAATATATGAAAAACACATTGGAGTTGACATAGAACCAGTTTTTACCCCTTCTTCAGGGTGAGCAGCAACTGACATTGTGAAGTACATAGGGGAGATTATTCTGCATCTGGTTTTAACAGAAGGGAAATGCCATTCAAATAAGCAATGATTGTTGTACTCTGTGTTATCCTCTTCCCAATACATTACAAGCAGCATTTAATGTCAGGAGTTTGGATTTCCTGTGTCTCTTTCCAGTGATTAAATTAAATCTCTATATTTTGTCAAAGTTTTATGCATCAGTCTCTGTTACAAACTGCTCTAATTGGGCAACAAAACAAACTACCAAAAGGATGAAAACAATCTGCAAAGTGACCTCAAAGGTCTGAGTAGTGAGAGCTTCATCTCTGAGACCATATGCAATACTAATAAACTCCTTCACCTGGAGAGCAAAGACAAACATCAGTGATGCACAATGCAGAAAAGTATAATAAGCCCTCCAGTCCCCTCACAGTTTTTGCCAAATCCTACAAATTTATGATAACTTACAATATTTAGCTTATTTCTTAAAGTTTATGAAGCTGCATAATTCAGTGCAAGAAATGCACTTTAAAGAGTCTTTGCAGCCTTTATGAGTACAAAGCCTGAAAATATGACTTGCCTGCTTCTCAGAGATTCAAGAAACATGGAAAATGTAAACAACTTTCACTTCCAATGTCATGATTCCTAGAGCTTGGCTAATGGCTTTGAACACCTGGGGTGGTTGATACTGCAGACAATATTTATTTTACTCTTAGCTATTCCATTTTTCTCATTTTCTACCCCTGTGTTGGGCCCCCCTCCCACCAAGCAGCTAAAATAGTTTAGAACATTTGTTGATTATGGATTAGGCATTTAGGACTCAGGGAAAACATAATTTAAAGAAAATAAAAGTTTCAGAATCACTTCTAATTCCCTTCTTCTCAGTGGTTGGTTGGTTTGTTTGTTTTTCAAATAGATTTTGTAACTAAAGAACACCTTGCATCATATGCTAACTGCAGTACAGTTTGTCAGATTTCTCAGACTTCTCAGGATGATATCATCTTCCTGGATAACATAAAGAGGACACCATTGACACCAATTTTTCAAAATACAAATATGGTAAATTAAGCTATATTTTTTTAGTGCACAGTAAATAGCTTTGCTTCCTACTTGCCTCTCTTTTGCTAGTTGTGAGTCTTATTATGTGAGTATTTTCCACCAAAATGTTTTAGATATAATACATTTTGTGTTCTCCAAGCCATTGAATATCTTCACTTTGGCCTCAAGTCACTGTCAGAGTTCAGTATCACCATAATGCTTTATCACAAGATCAGTACCACTGTAATGACTATTAAAGCAGTGTGAAAGCTGAAAATTCAGGCCCAGACTGCATCTGCTTGTGACACACACTTAATCACAGAATCACAGAACATTAAGGGTTGGGAGGGACCTTAAAAGATCATCTAGTCCAGCCCCTATGCCAGAGCAGGACCACCTAGAGCAGGTCACACAGGAACGCATCCAGGTGTGTCTTGAATGTCTCCAGAGAAGGAGACTCTACAATCTCTCTGGGCAGCCTGTTCCAGTGTTTTGTCACCCTCGCAGGGAAAATTATTTTCCTTATGTTCAGGTAGAAGCTCCTATGCTCCAGCTTGCACCTATTGCCCCTTGTCCTATCATTGGACATCACCAAGAAGAGCCTGGCTTCATCCTCCTGGTACCTGCCCTTTTCATATTTATAAACATTAATCACTTCTCAGTCTCCTCCAAGCTGAAGACATCCAGATCCCTCAGCCTTTCCTCATAAGGGAGATGTTCCACTCCCTTCATCTTTGTGGCTCTGTGATGGACTCTTTCAAGCAGCTCCCTGTGCTTGAATTGAGGGGCCCTGAAGTGGGCACAATATTCCAGATGTGGCCTCACCAGGGCAGAGTAGAGAGGGAGGAGAAATGCTGAGAAGGATAACCATGATAGAATTTTAAGAATTAAGGTGACTTTTCTAAACAATTTTTTATCCTATTTGTTCCTCTCTGCAACAGCAGTGTACAAACAGCATAGGAAGCCTTCTGTCTGTGTGCATTATTCTCACAGACGCTAAGTAGCTGATAACTAACCTCTATGTCACAATTCTGAGATGACTCTAGTCATGTCATTCTAGACCTCTGAAAGAGACACCATTATCATTTTGAGAGAGTTTCCTTTGTATTAAGAAATGTAGTTTATTCTAATACTTGCTTAGACAACTTGGACTAAGATGCTAAGGCAAACAGTATCCATCCTAGCTGGAGACAGATGTTTGAACAGCAGAAATTTGACTACAGTGAAGACAGGTAAGCTGGAAATACCTTTGGAAGAAATTGGAGCCTCCAATAATCAATTCTGAGAACATGAACACTGGGCAGCTATTGCATCCTTAGTGCAGAAGATGAAGCAGGAATTGCCCCTGATGCTTCCTCAGTAATCATTTTTCTATTGCCTACATTCATATATTATCTTGAGTAGCCCTTTCACACACACCACATGCTGTCTGTGCTGCATCTTAGGCCAATGCTGAGACAGCAGAAAGTGAACGAGATCTTTAATTTGAATATAGAGTTGTGATCCTGAGCAGATGTTTTGCTTCTAATCAGGCAACTCAGACCAAAGATCTTAGAAGAGGCAACTTCCTGAAATGACAGAATATTCAAATTTCACACACTAAAGATGCTCCAAGTTCCCTTTCAATCATGTCACTTATGTACACTTTTGGGCTCATCTGATCTTATTTGAAATGTAATGGAATGAACTGCTTTCAAACATTAATACTTGACACTGGAAATGTTTATTGACGTACAAATTTCTCTTCCACCTCACCTTCTCCTCCCCCCCAAAAATGAATCACAGTCTAAACAACCCTAAGCAAACCCCAACCATATTGCCAGCCTGGGCTACAACAACTGAAATAAGAGAACAGAAGCCCAACTTTGGTTTATATAATTTGTTTATAGACAACCAGAGCTAGTTGTAGTATACAGAAGTAATGCTGTAAAAGATCTTTGCAAGATCATAGAGAAAAGTACAAAAGTTCAGGCTTGCTGATGAAGAGTCTCATAAAGGAACTGCTTAGTAAAGCAAAATTGGTCAGCCCAATTCATCCCTCCCCCAACCCTGCCTGTAGTTTCCCTTTCCCTAGCCTTCATGTATATGTGAGGAGAACATATCCTCTTGCTTTCCAAATGCAGGTTACTGCTGTTTCAGAGGTTACCTTAATTAGCTTGGCAATTAAGTCATTGATTTAATTTTTCATAAGCTGGTGAGCTAACAGTTATTTAGGTTGTGGGACTGCCCTCTTTTCAGGGCTGGAAAATAATTTGTGCTCTTTTGTGCTTCGCTGGAAGTTGGCACAGTTGCTCTTTTATTGCTGTGCCCCTTCTGTGTGTG
Source organism: Indicator indicator (assembly GCF_027791375.1). Lineage (NCBI taxonomy): Eukaryota > Metazoa > Chordata > Aves > Piciformes > Indicatoridae > Indicator > Indicator indicator. The sequence continues at coordinate 23,958,558 of NC_072020.1, read as the reverse complement.
CTCTGTCCACCCCCTCACAACCGTATTTTTGTCTCTGAGCCTGCCTCTTAAATTAGTACACACACTATGCTTCACTTTACAAAAATCTTCATAAACTTCTAGATGGAGAACCTGCTGGTGCTATCCCTAGCTCCTCTTGCTCTGTTTAAGATTTTAAATCTGCATTCCCCCATAACTTTGGTAGACACCCCTCGCAACTTCCAGTGTCTTCAGTGGGATTTCAAAATGTGGATCTACAACATTAGACAACTTACTTTGCTCATAGTCAGTGAAAACTATAATAAAAGCAAAGAACACTCAGATGTTTGGCAACAGGTAGATAGGAGTTGTCTTATAAATATGAAGGTATTTGCAGCCATCACCATTAAGGTGCTCCTTCTAATTGTATTAAGCATTTGGCTAGGCCTATGAGAAAGGAAGTTACCAAAGTATTTTAGGGATTGGGTGCAAAAATTTCCTGCAAGATTTCTGTTGGATTACAGACACAGACACACACATATATATATGCACACATATATACACATATATATACACACACATATATATACGCATATATATACATATATATGTGTGTGTGTATGCATATATATATAAAACGTATAATATACTTTCCCTAATATACTAGTGCCCTAGCACTTCTTCACAGAGTGCTTGCAGGTTTGTGGAAGTGACATGAAAATAAGGAGTGTGCTGCTTTGCCTGGGTGAGCACAGTGCTAATGTGGCTGCACTGCTTCCTTTAAGTGTACCAGCTTGTGTCACTGCCAGTCCCAAGCTGTATGTGTAATGAATGCACAAGGAGAAAATGTAAGGAATAGGGATGACTCATCAAGTCTAAGAGCATTAGTGTCACTTGAAGATGGGCTCAGGGAAACAAATAAGTATTCAAGTGCTTCTGGCCTACCATTGATAATCTTTTCCATTGCAGTTGGAGCCTTGTTTCTAGGCCTGCTCACATGAATTTAGAAATACTCTCCTTCATAGAAAAAAAACAATAATTAAAATAAAGAGTTGCACTTACATTTTTTAGTTTATTTCAAGAACAGGAACAGCCAATGTAACTGTTTAATTCCTCAGTAATGGGCAGCTTTCTTTTCTCTTCCTCCTTTGTGCTTCTTGCAGCAGACTTCTTCACACCATCCTTCTTGCAAGTTACTAAGTCTTCTCACCTCTCCTTTACAATGCTGCCACCTCTTCTGCCTTGAATCTGCTCTTGTGTGGTTCAGTCTTTCCTCACAGCCTCGTTCTTGCTGTTGCAATTATACTAACTTGCCCTTTTGGGTGTTTTTAACCAAAAAATAGAACAATTGATTAAAAAAATTATTATTTTGCAACAATATTAAGGCTACGTGGACAGGTGTAAAATCAGAGAACAGTTTTCAGGAGAGGTATTGGCAGGTTTATTGCAGCAGTACAGAAATGAAAGGTGCTTCCTTCACTGGTAAGCTGTTGGGCTGCCAAGTCCCAAGCAGAAGTAGTGGCAAATTCAAGCGCAAATTGGGATTTCATCTTGTTGTGAGATTTGCAATTGATTTGCTCTTCTTTTACCTTTAGCACACTTAGGTTGTACACAGTTTTGCAATAAGTTTTCAAAGGTTATTACTTCTTTTGAAGAACCCTACTTGATGTGTTTAAACATAGAAGGAAAGAGGGTGCCAAGAGACTCTCCTTTGCTAGACCATCATCTTGCCTTACGTACTAGGATTTACATGTATATTCAAAAGTATCATGAGACTTTTACCTCTGGTTTACCCTTTACAGTCTTATAAGATGGGTAATTTATCTTATCAGTGCATGATACTGTGCCTTGCCCAGAGAATGTATTTATGACTAAGTGACATGGCAACCAGTTGGTGTTCTAAGTGTTCTGTTTCCTACCTAGCTAAGTATGTGTCAACGTTTTTGTATAATTTACTGAGCACTTTGCTATATTGTGGGTCCCTTCAGGGTTTTCTCTACCACAGAGCTGAGCACAGGGTATTATTTGGCTGAATCGAAACGTGATGAAAGCCATGAATAGAGAACTACAACTACATATATATATGACTGTCTTCCAAATAAGTGTTTACAACATGCTGTAAATAAATGTTAGAAGACAAAAGCAATAAAATTGGTATTTCACAACTCTATTGCTCAATGTTTCTGAACAATTTTTAATTTATCAAGATGGTGAAATACCATGTACAACACAACTGCATGGTTCTGTTACTGTTAATCCTATTGTTTAAAATAAGAGTTGTGTGTGCTGTGAGATTTGGATGTTCTCTGAGGGATCATCTTGGAGGAAAGAGTAACGTTAACTGGAACCGTTCAGAAATAGAGAGTCATAAGTACAAACCTCACCAGATTCTTGGGAAAAAAAATGAATGTTTTGTATTATTTTGAAAAGGCAAATAAGTGATTATGAATATTGCAGGTCTGTTTTATTGAAAGGGCAATCCACACGACTAACAGCTGGGTCTCTGGCAGGGGAAAAACTATTGTATGAGTAAAACTGAAACTCAGTAATACAAATAAAACCAAGAAGTGGGCAACCTTCAAGCGCTAAGTTTTTAACAAACCTGGGGAAAATTACAGAATTTCTACAAAATCCACCAGCCTTAAAGGCTGCCTAATACCCTTTGCCTCAGCATGAAAAGGGGCTTTGCTTCGAGAATATAATTGAAGAAGGCTGTTTTCTTCACATTATAGTACAATCATAGAATGCACTGGGTTGGAAGAGACCTTTAAAAGTCATCTAGTTCAACACTCTTGCAGCAAGCAGGGACATCCCCAACTAGATCAGGCTGCTCAGAGCTCCATCAAGCTTGACCTTGAATGTCTCCTGGAATGGCATCTCCACCACCACCCAAGTCAACCTGTTCCAGTGTTCCACCACCCTCATAGTAAAGAACTTCTTCCTAATGTCCAGTCTAAGTCTAGCCTTGTCTAGTTTAAAACCATTGCCCTTGTCCTAGTGATACATGCCTTTGTAACAGTTTGTCCCCAGCTTTCTTTTAGGCCCCCTTAAGCTACTGGAAGGACACTGCAAGGTCTCCTAGGAGCCTTCTCTTCTCCAGCATGAATAACCCCCACTTTCTCAGCCTGTCACTAATAAAGTGTTGCATTTCCTCTATCTTCATGGCTAACTATTACTACTTCTTTGGTGTTTATTTTCTGTTATTGGCACTGAAGGTTAACTTTGTAACTCTGAAGTCTGGTTAAAAAGCAAGCAAGCAAGCAAACAAATGGACGCAGAATAGGATTTAAGGAAAAAGATTCATATGGGAATTTTTCAGTATATTCAGACACTGAGCTGTGAGCTTGCACCACCTCATGAGCAGGGAGGGCTCTCTGGTCTGCAGCAGACACAGCTCTGGTTCTGAGAGGTATTTCTCTTCTACAGCTTATGCCACTGCTTAACACCGTAGGTAACGGACTTATATATGTGTCTTCTTAACATCTAGAGCAGAGAAAGACAAGCAGTGCTGGTGGATCAGGCATGCTGCTTGGTCAGAAATTCGAAAAAAAAAAAATATTGCAACTGGCATCCTGAGAAGAGCTGCACCGAAGAGCTCAGAGACAAGACACACCAACGTCTCGTGGGAGAGAGGGCAGAAAAACCCCAAACCCACAGCAGACTGGCTTTAACAACGTTTCAACTTCTGCTGCCTTCAACTTCTCCCTCCGGGCTGTGCAGTGTTTCAGGGCCGCTGCACCCGGGACAGGCGCCGGCTCCCCCACTGACTCCCCAGACATACGGGGTCCCTGGATTCACCAAATCGCACAGCCCCGGCGCCTTCCTGGCCGCCACAATGAAACCCTGAGTCTGGACCCTGGCACAGGATCTCCTGTACTCTTCACGGACCCCCAGCACAGGACAAACGACGGGTCAGGAGAACGGCGAGGTGGCTCGCGATGGGGCGGGGCGGGCAATGAGCTGGCCCCGGCAGGGGCGGACCCGCGTCCCTCAGCCCCAATGGGCGGGCGCGCTGGGCGGGGAGCGGCGGCGCTGGTGCACGTAGCTTTCTCAAGATGGCGGTGTCTCCGGACCGAGCTGCGAAGGCGGCTGCCGGGCTGGGGGCGGCGGGTGGCCGCTGAGGAAGGCGGCAGGGGGCTGGCGGCGCTCGCCTCGCCTCCCAGCAGGCTGAGGGGGAGTTTTCCGCGCGGCCGCCGGGCTTCACCATGCTGCGGGGCTAGAGCCGCCGAGGCGCCGCAGCGCAGCGGGTAATAATGTTAGCAGAGGTAAGAGCTCTGCCGTGGCCGGCGCGGTGCGGGAGGGGAGGGAGCGGCTCTTCGTCCGCTCGAACGAACAGCTGCGCTCCGCGGCTGAGCCCTTCGCTGGGGCCTCCGACCTACTTAGGTAGCAGACAACCTCCCCCTTGGCCAAGGTAAGGACAGAGGCGCCGGCGAGTTCACTCAGGGCAGGGCCGTGCCCTTCTTATCACCACTCGCTCCTCCCCAGCCGGGCGCTGTTCTCTGCCGGCAGGGCGAGACGAGAGGGGGACGTTCCATCGCCGCAGCGGAGCCCGGCCCGCCGAGCTTGCTCCGTACAGCAGCCGGCCGGGGCGGGCCCACTCACGCCCGCGGTCTACCGGCGGCTGAGCTTTCCCGGCCGGTGAGGGTCAGCAAGGCCTCTTTTCTCTGGCGGGCCCCGTTTATGGAGCAGCACACCTGGCGAGGAGGGAGTCTGCCTCGCCCCTAGGCCCCGCCGGAGAGATGTCGCCGCCCGGGCCCCGACCGCAGGCACCGACTTCAGACCTTCTGGCCTTCTCCTCTGTGGTAGCTTCGTGAGGGCTCTGTGTTTGCTTTCTGCTTAAACGGCTTAAATCGAACAGTTCTGCTATTGCAGGAGTTTGTGGTTGTAGGTAATTGGTAGAAGTTAGCTGCTTGGGGTGGCCGCTCCCTGATAAAGGCTTTCTGTCCCAAAGCAGCTGGGCATCTAAGCTGTGAGGCAAGCAGGTATTTGAGGATCAGCGTGGGCTGGAAAAGGCTCCACTGTCCAGAGATGCACTTAAAGGGGCAAATGAGACTTTCCCCCGTACTCACTTTTCTTGACAAAGAACGATTGATTCTCTATTTTTAATATGTCAGCAAGGTGTCTAGCATACAGCCACTTTTCCAATGTGATGATTGCATTGTCTGTATTTTATAATTTGTCTTTTTATCCTGTGATGAAGGTTATTTGCCCCAAACTAAATTTTCTTAAATTTTGAAGCGTGAAGGCTTGCTTTGTGACACGGAAAATATTTAGCTTTGATTTCGAGAGTGATAACTAAAAAAGTATCCTAAAGGTTTTAATTTGCATCAGTTCAAAGTTTAAGGGTGTAGAGGAAGTGACACTGTAGTGAGGTGCTCTCAGATTTCCCTGGGAGAATGAAATTTGCCAAGTGTGTTAAACACGTAAAAACGCACGACCTAGTTTCGCATGAAGGGTATTTGGTGGATGGTCAGGATTAATAATCTGTGTTAAATAGTGTTAGTGAGTGTGATGCATAAGCATTAGCCCTAGTAATTTAGGTTATTTTAAGGGTGGCATAGAATGTTCTGGGTGGGTGCCTCATACTGGACTGTGTGTTCTGTTTCATGATGGCTGTAGCAGTGTGGAAGGTACTTCGCTCTTCGGCTTTTTGAGGTAAAAACCTAGTGCTTACACGTGATGACCGGTTATGACGCTTAATCTTGGTGTTTGGAGGACTAGGTTCTGATGTCCTTTATTTAGTTCCTGCATATGAAATATTTGTAGACAGAGTGCTTCAGGGTGAAATATTCCAGGCTTGGTCTCTGCCAAGGAAATAAAGTTTTGTGGAGGTCTAGCAAAGTTGCAAGCTTTGCTTACCGGTCTGAAAAACAGTTGTGGGGAGTTCTTCAACCAGACAGCTCTTGGCTGTCAGAGGACCAGCCTGAGATGTGAACTAGGAGTCCTTTCCAGCATGTTTTTTGGGTATTCCAATGATGACCTGGTACCTGAAGTACCTTGTAAAAATTGCATGCAGTTGTGCCCATAAACCCTTTCCATAACTTGCAGGAAGATACAGATTGCTTCAAGCCTTCCAATATATGTATAGTATTCTAGAACAGCCTAGATCTCACACCTTTTTTTGGGGGGGGGTGGTTTTTTTTTTTAATATGTTTTCATTGGTTTATAGGTGAAAAGTGAGGTGAAATGTGTGTCAGACCTACATTGGAGTAGGACAATAGTGAAAACTTGACAAGTTTGTAGGCTGCTAAATTTATCTTCGTAACTTTAAGGGGAAAATACTGAACAGCCAGCAAATCTGTTAGGTTCCCTCCCCTCAAATTGACCATTTCTTTAAGAACATGCAGTGAAATTAGATTTAAAAAAAAATCCTGGATACTTGCAGGCTTGTGTAGTTCACTGCTGTCTAGAGTGGCTAAGGCCAATCTCATTTTTTGGTGTCATTAAAAAATCTAGAAACATTCCCCACTGCTACAAATGTTAGTTTTGTAATTTTGCAATGTAGGCAGCATTCTTAAATACTTTTAAACGTGAAGGAAAGGCTGAATCTTGTTCTACTTACGTTATTTCATGCAGTTGAAACGTAACTTAGAGTTTCTCAAGATCAGTTTCCTGCATCCTTTGACTGTATCCATATATGCAGACCCCAGCAGATTCAGTCCAGTTTTGTGTGGATGCAGGACCTTGTAGTCAGTAATTTCAGGGGAAGATCGCACTTCCCGACAGGAAAAAATACCGGGTGTGTTTTTTATTTGGTCCATACTGCAGGTCGTCTTATTTTAGTTGCATTGGAAATCATATCATTGCATGCCAGGCATGTTATACTTATTTGCCTACTTAGCAACACCATTCCCCAGTTTTTCATCACCTTGGCCACTAGAACTTTTTTCTGCAGTCATCTTGAACACATTTTGTCTGCATGTGTTCAGAGTCTTGCTTCAGCAATCATTTCCCTAGTCTGTTGTGTTGACTTTTCTGTGTCTTTTCACTTCTTCCTCTTTTCTCGTTCATCAGATGTCTCCTTTGCTTTTCAAGACCCAGTGTGGCCTGTTTGCATGTGTCTTACTGTTTCAGCACTTTCTTGTATGGTGATGCCATGATGGACGCAAATTGCAATGGTCTGTCACTGGTGTTTTCAGTCAGCTGTCTTCACCATTCTTGCCTCTTGTGCTGTAGCCCTGACTACATTGAGGCAGCTGGTGTTTTACAGCTATGGCTTTTCCTGGTCAGTGATGTCTTAAATTCTGATGGGAACAAACATTAAAAAGGATTTCATTTGACTTAGTTTACAAGAAGTTTTAGAATGTCTTTCAAATTGATGACCTGTGCTGTCAGCATTTGCAGCCTGTGTTGTGTCTAAAGAGGCCACTTTAGAAAAAGTGAAGAATAGATTTTTTTTTTTTTTCTCCAGTTGCTCATTGAACTGCTTTGAGATGCTCAGCAGGGACTTCCTTCCCAGCACCTAAATTTTGAGCAACTTAATTCTCGTTTTAACAGGAGTATTTTGTTGCAGTACTAGTGACAATTGAGAAGACTTTTGAATATTGGTAATATAGGAAAACAACTTCTTTTCTTGTCCACAACTAAATATGAGCTATACAAAATGAGCTCTGACATGCTGGTATGTCTTCTTACTGCAACTGGTCAAGATAATTCGCTAAGTACATGTAGTACTACCTGTTTGTTAAATAATCTACTTTTTATTTAGAAGAGATGCTTAACAAATTTTGATAGATACTAATCATTGAGAACTGCTTTTGAGTGAAACTGAGCAAATTAGCCTGATTTTTAAGAATAAAGGCTGACTCAGCAGTTTGTTTTAACTTGCTTTAGAATAATAATGAATTAGCCTTACTGCAACAGTAGCACATTGTAATGAATATGTTAATCCAGCTCTGAAAGATGCAGAACAAAGTCAACTGCTTCATATGCTATAGCATTGTTGTGTTTTTTTCTGTACCTTTGTATGTGGTAGTTGAAGGTTCATGTGACTGAACTGTTTTGCTGGTAGAGACAGCTTCAAACGTGTAGGCAATTAGCAGGGTGTGGAAAGAAACTACTTTTCTGTCCTTCTGTGAAACTTGTGTGCTGGGGCTTTGCCTGGCCAGTGTGTTGCCAGAGGAGATCTAACTGGAGCATGAGTTACAAACACTTGTGAGGTAAAAAGCTTCCATTTCTTCTTCAGTATACTCTGTAAGCTGCTCTGTTTTGTGTCCCTAAAGAGCTGTCACAGCAACAGTTAAATAACTCCGTATTTTGTGGGGTGTCAGTTAAAAGTAGTGAAGCTTGGTAAAATCAAGAAAATTAGCCTTCTTCAAAGAATGGATGTTATATATTCCTAGGTTTTCTTTTTTAAGTATTTGCTCGTTATTAGTAAAGCATTGTGCTCAGGATTATTCTTGGAGTCTGTATTTGGACCTAAATGTCTGAGACTGGATGCAGAGTTCTGCATCATTTCCAAAATGTCAGTCCGGACTGTTCCCCAAAATAGCATGTAAGAGAAGTGTAAAATTCCTTAGTTCAATAAAAATAGCTATAGCTTGTCTGGTTAGATAGCTGAAGGAGCTCCAAATGATGATTTCCGCTGTCTGGTTGCACTCCAGGGAATTATCTTGGTTTTAAATATGTGTGTCCCTTTCTCCCCACCCTGACTAAGATGACAAAGCATGTTTTACTTTGAACTAGCATTAGGACAGTGGCTGTTACTAGAAACAAGACACCGTTGGCATTGTAACTTACTGGTAACACTTAGAGAATTAATATTTTGAAGTTCCATTAGCAATTTTCACTTTGCTCAGTGTGCCAAGGCTGAAATAATAGAAACATCAATTGCAATTGACACTTGCAGTTAAATGAGAGAGTAATTTCAAGAACTAGGAGGCATCATGACCGCCAATAGTCAGCCCCAGCATGTAGAGAATGTGAATTCATCTGTGCTTGCTTAACTTTCTTTTAAGTCCTTTCCTGCATCACATGGCCTGTATGATGTCCTTTCTGTGCCTTGACTGGAAGAATTTTTGGTAATCAGAAATACTATCAAGAACTATTTTTGTTTCATTTTACAAGTGCTCAAGTAAGGGGGTAATGTAGGCTAATTAGAAGTTCACAGACACCTATTGAGCAGGAGGGCAACCTTTAAGCATTTTCTTCCCAAGGACATTAATGAATTTGGGAGTTTCACTTTGAAGAGTATTAGTTGCTTAAATGCAGCTGTGCTTTTGTTCCTCTGCCTTTCTTCCCTTAACATTATGCTTCTGGGGGGGAACAGGGTGATCCTAGTTATGTTTTGTACAAATCTGTTTGTGTGAGAATGCTATTATTTCATAGATACCACTATTTTAAGAGGATGCATTCCTGTTCTTCAGTATGTTTTTGCAATTCTAAGAAATAACTGTACTGTAGCCTTCTGCTGGTGCCTCTGAGCAGGCAGGTTAGGCAGTCCATTGTGATGGAGGGGAATGAATTTACACAGGAAGTTTGCATTGCTACATATCGTGGAGGCTACTCTGCGTTTCCACTCTTCCTGTCAGTGCTGTCAGACTGGGCCAAGTAGACAGTACTGTAGAAGTTCATCATGAAATTCTTAAGGCAGCTAACCAATTGATTATGAAACAGTGCATCAGACTTGGGATAATTACTCTCATATCTCTTAATTGGCACTGAAAGCAATGGGGGAAAAAAAAGGTGCCTGAATTCCCCAGTCATCTTGCATTCAGCATCTGGCATCCCAGGCTCGCAGATGAGATAAAAATCTGGTGGTGTTTATGGTTCAGAAAGTAAGTATCTGACCTGTGTAACTGTAGAAAGAGTAATTGCTTTAAAGTTTTGCTGATCATCAAAATGATCTTGGTTTTGTTTGACTTGGAGACCTGAAAAAGCCTTGCTCATGGCCGTGCTGCTATTTCAGTCACTCCTGCTGCAGACTGGAGAGAGAACTCTTGAGTCTCAGGTCCTATCTTCTGTGAGTGGCCTGACACCTTTTCACGTAAACCTTTGCATTCTATGTCCTTCATAATAACTAAAAACCTTGTTTATTTTTGGTTTCCACTACTGTTGTATTTGATAATACTGTACCAGCTTTTGAAGCATATGGAATGTTTTTTGTGATACCTGGAAAATAATAGGATCAATAATAATATGTATTCCTTAGCCACTGAAGGAACTGTATGTGCTTGAAATTGCAGCTGCATTTTGGTATGCAAATTTTTAAAACTTATTTTATCCCTAAAATGCTATAGTTTTCCCAGTAAATGTTGGCATGTTTGTTACTGATGGATATCTTAATTTTTGATATCTCTGATTGAGGTAGATAGCCTTTTTTTAACATACTTTAAACTAAATTTTTTATTATATAATTTATATGCTTAAATATGATTTGATTAACTTTGTAAAGTAACATCATGTACTATATAAATCTTAAATCTTGTAATTTAGGGTCTCAGATTTAATCTGGTATGTACAATTAAATGAGAATTCCTTATGGTTCATTTACTGCTTAATTTTAAAAGTCTTGTGGAAAACATTTTGTGTGAATATAATTTTCATTGTTTTGATTACTTTTCTACAACACTTGGCTAAGAGAATGAGGCTTTATTTTAAGTTTTCACTCTTCTTACAATGGTTTTCCTTTTAACAGTCAACATTTTTTTCCTAAATTGAGTACTCTCCTGTAGTCATGTTAAATGCGATTTACTCTCACGTTCTCTTTGTACAACAAGCATTTAGTACCAGCACCTTGCTTTATGGTCTTACAACTATATTCTCTCTTTTGCTTCATGCGTGCATTAATTTGTCTTGCATGTGTGACTCAAGCCCTGGAATAAGTTTGTTTTATTTATGTTGACTTAAAGGTCTGGACTTTAAATAGTATTGATTTTGTGTCTTTCAGTTGGTGGTTATCCTACTACAGCCCCTAAAAGAATTCTTGAGAAGATTACAAGTTAGTAATAGTGAGACCAGAGACAAACAAATCTTCCATTACTGCATTGGGTATCCTTCTTTACTAAATTCTCCATTTAATGGTGGTCTGCTTTTGCCCATTACTGTTTTTGTGTTTTATTTTACTGATATGCACTTTTCTTTTGATTTCTACTGGAAATTATTGAAACAAAAAAAATAATCTTAATATGATGTCATGTTTCCCTGCTTCTGGATTTTCTCTCTGGATTTCTAGAGATTTGCCCATAACTTTTATGTCTCTCATTCTTGTATTTCTTTACATGTTACACAAAGCATTTTTCTGTTTCTCACTGATCAAAGTAACAGTAGTGCTCCTGTATGGAACACTGTACCTGGGTTAGTCTGTAAATGATTCCACCTTGCTATTTATTCTTTTGGTTTATTATTTGTTGCTTTTGTTTTGTTTCCTTCCTCTATTTTTCTTCTATATATATTTATCTTTGTTTTCCTGCTGTTGCCAGTGGGTTGGCCATATATTTCTCTTTAGATATCATGCATACATCAAAGGATTTTGAGACACCAAGGATACCATTTGACATTCAACTTAACTAGATCTAGTAGTTTGGGCTGCTACTAAAGAGGTTTTTCTCCTACCACCAGGCACAAGCTGATGTGATGCTACTTCTTGTATCAGGTCTAGCAGCTGTGTGAGGAGTTGCTTTGTTTTGGTGAGAGGTTTGAGGGTGGGATCACAGGAGAAGTTGCCAAATCAACAGCTGCATGATCTGGTGTAAGGGAAGTGTGTAGTACTTTCCTGCATTTTCTTCTGTTAGATCTAAAGTGAATCAAAATGCAAAATAATTCCTGTCCTTTTGAAAGCAGGGAATGCTGTTCTTGAGCAAGTGACATTGATTGAGGTTTTTAGATATCATCTGTGAACTTGCCCTGAGAGCTGGTTACTCAAATGACTTAATTAGTTTCATCTATAATTAGTTTCAGTCTATAATCTTGATGTCTTAGTGGCAAGACTTGATGTGCCATTTCTGTGGTTTCCTTCCTCCTCCCCCCCTCCAAATTAATTGGAATGTTCCGTGCCCTAATGTTTGAGAATTAAGTGTTCCACTGAGTTCACAGAACTACCCCTTTAAGGTGCAGAAACATTTGCAGATGTTGATGCTTGCTATCCTTAGTCAGTGTCACTAAGAGCAGGAGATACTATATGCACCTGGGAGATACACAGGGAGTAGTTGGCACAGTAACTCTGGGCCCTGATTTTATTGTGAGGAAGGAGGAGATGACTACTTGAGGTTCAGTCAGCTAGGATACTCAACAGGCTCTTGGCTTCTATAGAGGGGCCACATGGACAGAGGTTGTGGAGCAAAAGCTTGGAATAAATTGTAGAAGGCTCCAGTCTATTTGTTCCTGAGCTTCGCACTGAGCAGCGAATCGCTTGGATAGAACTTGTGGAGTTTCGTAGGAGTTGCAGAGGCAGCAGGCAATACAGTTTTCTCAGTGGCAGTGCTGAGGGAAAGGCAAAGGGGCACAATTGGAAAGAGTTATATTGTAACTGTACTTTCCCATACAGGATGAACCAAACACCTTTCGGTAGTGAGTGGGTAAAGCAGACAAGAAATAAGGACTCAATGAAGGACGTTTTTCTGCCTTTAAAAATTTTTTTGTTGTCCATACTGTTCTTCTGCATCAACTACTCATTAAAGAAATTTCAGTCTCCTTTTGATAGTGTGAACTACTGAATGATTTTGAGACACTGAACTAATGTGTTTTCTTTTTTTTTTCCCCTTGCTTTATTTTATGCAACTGGGCAGTAGTCTGTCCAGAAGAACAGTTGCAAGGATCTGGAAGTTCTGAGCCTTATTATAGCCTTTTAAAGGTTTTTGTCATTTTGTACATCTGTTTTCACGATTATTTTGTCTTCATCCAGCAAGCATGCTTCATAGGAAATTGGCCTTGTTAGGAGTGAGGCTGACTGGCGTGTGTTTTTCTTCCTTCCTGGCCTGGACCTTCCTTCTTGCAGATCCTCTTCTGCTGCCAGTATAATTTGACAAATCATTTATGTTGGCTTTGTATTGAGCTTTGGCTTTCTGAAATCTGTAATACTGGTTGCAGTACTGCCTGTAGTCAAGATGCCATTTGACATTACAGCTGAGAAATTCAGTGTGGTTTTCCTTTCTGAGCTCTATGCTGTTGTTTATCCCCCTTGTTAATGAAGAAAAAAATATTTTTTTTTTTTCTGGAGATCTTTTAAAGATGTTACTTCACTTACCAAAATACCTCCACATAGAGATGTGATACGACTTACTGTAGTCTTGATCACTAGGGACAATGCGGGAATTAATTTTTAGTCTTTTTGAGCACGTCTGTTACTGGAGGACTCCTGACAATTATGATAGATAATGTGAAATAACTTTTTTTCCACTTCCCTTCACATTTGTAACATGACCTAATAAGGCAAGTAGCTTCTCTTTATATTTAGTCCTGTCTCGGATAAAAATATTTTAAATTCATGTTGTTAACTTAATATTTTTAAAGTAACTTTCATCTAGAATGAGGAGTATTGCTTATTTGGGCTATTTTAGATTGTGGTATGTACTTCTAAAACAGTAAAATGCCACAGTAAAGTACTATACTGTATCCAAAGCAGTTTATTCTTAGAGTTGGTGGCATAATGTTGTAGTTCAGAGGACCCTGAAAATTGTGCTCTAGGTAGCAGATGTAATAGTACCAGTGGATTAGAGAAATAAAACTCTCAGGTGACAAATTTTATAACCTCAGGAAGCAAGGGTAATAAAAGATTATTCAGAAGTTAGTGACTAAATCTTTCTACAGTAAACTGAATTCTTGGCTTTTGTGTATGAGTGTGTGTGTATATATATATAGTGTTTATATATTTATGGAATTACATAAAACCACATGAAATAAGTTTATTTCTCAGTAAAAACCCACACACATCCTGCAGATAATCATCGAAACATAGTTTTCCAGTCTTAGAATCTGTTTGTTGTAAGTTTACTTAAAAGTAATTATTTGCTTATAGAGGCTTCTAGACAAATCACATGGTAGAAACAAAAATTTGATTCTTTTTCAGTATAAAATTTGAAGGTGTTATCTGCTTTTTCACATAATGAGTTGTTTAGGAAAAAAGCACCATAACTGCTACTGCAATTGTATGTAACCTTTGTTTTCTTAGTAAGTATGAGCTCATATAAGTAGTGGCATAATTTCAGCATTATGGTGGAGATTTGAGTTAAAGGAACAGGTACCTGCTTATTGCTTGGCCCAAAGTATGCTCAGCTGAAGTTACCACTAGCATGGAATATGAGTTTAAAACTAAAGAAATCTCTTTTCTACCTTCAAAAAGCATAGCTGTCAAGATAAGCATAAACTTCTTAAAGTCTTGTACAGTTGTTTCTGCAGTAGCCTTGAGCTCTGCTTTCAAGTTTTTTAGTTAGATGAGAGTTAAGTAAGATACAATATATTTCTGCCAAGATAAATGTTAGGAATTTTAAGTGGTAGAAGCAAAGTTGATGATTTTTTTGAATTTATTTAGTAGGATCAGGTTGCTTTAACAATGAAAGAAAGAAAGCAATGGTGAAAGGAACTTTAAAATAACTCCTTGCTGCATTTTTAGGCAAGAAGTACAAAGCTTAAAATGCTGCTTGAGCAATAATCACAGACGAAATATGCAATACAGTTTCTTCACTATGTGACGTCATTATTTTTAGCTTTTTAGAACAAATTGTTTTAAATCCCCCCCCCCCCCAACTTGATAAAGGTTGTAGGGGCTTTCCCTTCTCTTCCCTTTAGCATAACTTCAAATAGATGTAATCTGTTTATCCAGAGGCTTGATCATCTTATTGGCTTCAATTCAAGGTAGAGTTAGAGGGATTACTGTATTTTCTCATTTTGGATCACCTTGGTTGATCCTGTCAAGCAATAAGGTGATCCAAATAGGGGCAAGCTTAAGAGATGCAAAATACTTCAGTCCTCCTTGTCTGATTTCTGTCTACATGGATAAACTATGTTGGATAAATGTCAATATGGATTGCTACAGAGAAAATCACTTTCTTTGAAATTATGTTAAAAATGAATTGCTTCAGTATTTAAGAAAGTAGGCTTGCATCTCCGATTTTCCATCATCCAACATGCTCAAGAGCTTCTTTTAAACTTGACCAAAACTCCACATGCTTTTAAACTCGAATATGGTTCAGTGTGGGTTTTAGTGCAATCATTTTATAAGGAAGTGTGTGTGTCTGCGAAGGTGGCCCCTTGTTTTTTGTAGGAAGATAAATACTTTTTCCACTTTGAAAATAAGGTTGCATTAAATGAAGCTTCCTGTCCCTTGATGATAATTCTGCTGTATAATAAAATAGCTGTTAGCACTGAAAAGTTAGTAAAATGAAGGTCAGTTTAAAATTAAAAAAACCACTTCCTAATTTCATGTTGTGATCAGCAATGCTGGCAGAGCAGCTGTTGGAGGGTAGAGGGGGAAATAGTCTTGACTGTGAATTCAGGCTGAATTTTACTTTTTGTTTTTTTCATGCAAAAAAGCTTAATGTTGAAAATATTTCCCACTTCTGGTAGAACAAATATCAGTGTTAATCAGAAGACTGGTCTTCATCAGATTTATTCCGCAACCAACTGTATCAAAACATGGAACATAATTTTTCTGTTTTTGTTATAATGGTAATAGTTTGACTACTGCAAACAGGCAGGTTTGTAGCAATAGAATTTGTTGCTCTCTAGATAAATGCTGAAAGTGAACTAACATGAGCAATAGCTTTTAAACTTTTTTTAGTTACATTCTTAAATTACATAATACTGAAGTACAGTATATGTCAGCATATGTTTTCATTTAAAGGTTTGCACTTCTAAAAATGACCCCAATGAATAGTCGAAATTGTGGTTTTAGAATACTGATGAAAAATTACTGCCTGTCCATTAGAGCTTTCTTAGATCACTTTGTATAACAACTGTGGGGGATGGTGGGGGGAAATGACTTTTGTCATTACGAGCTTTTGTCTCGTATTGTGAGGAGTAGCAGGAATATCCAAACTAAATGCTGTCAGACATGATTGCACTTGAGTTAATCCAACTGTTAACCGATTAATCTGTTTGACATACCAAGAGTGTACTGAGTGGAGGAGGAGTAGTAAGGTAGAGAGGAGACAAATCGATTCAGATGGCAGCAGAGGAGAGGGGAGTTTCTAGCCTCTGACCAGGAGGGATCAGCAGGAATACTGCACTTATCCAGAAGAGACTTCACTGGCCTAACTTCTTAACTCTCACTGTATAATTAATCTAATATTTAAAAAATATGTATTTGTATACTTTAATATATATTTATATATATTTTAACCTTGCTTTGGGGAAAAAATAAGTCTAAGCTTAGAACAATAACAGCAAAATAAACTATACAAAATTTTAAAACCCCAACAAAACTCCAGATAGTTTTCTTGAGTATCACAGTAATATGTTGTATAGATTCACTACAACTATTTGTACATAGTCTGAAGTAGGAATGGAGCTTAGGGTTTTATTTTGCCTTGCCATTTTGGGTTAAAGAAAGAAAAGAGCTAAAGGACAAGAAGGAAGAGGTTGAAAGGAGACCTTTAGGGATGCCGGGAAGCAAGGGTATGCAGAACTCTCTTGAAAATCCCCTGTGACATGTCTTTTACTTTGTTCCTGTAACTTTGGCTTTGGTTTATTTCACAACTGTTAAATATTTCTCATAGTAGTGTAGTGTAACAATTTCACCACAGATTAATTTGGCACTCCAGTTGATAAAGCTTTCCAATTCTACTTGTCATGCTAGTAAAGAGACAGTAATTCGAATCCTAGAATAACATTTTTAATCACTTGACAAAAATGACAGACACCTTAATTATAGAAAGGTTTATACATGAACACGTTCCATTTACACTCAAAATGGAAGCCAAATTAAAAGGCAGATGTGTAGAATTAACAAAATTAAACCTGACATCTACTGTATGTGCAATTTTAATTTTTTTATTTTTCTAATGCGAGCCCAGAGGTGGCATTAAACACATTTGGCAAAACATCATATTAAAAAAAAAATAAAAAATTGTACTCAAATGGCAAAGAATAGTTTACTTAGTAGCTGGCCTGTCCCTAACTAGACACCAATGTCATTTAAAAATATTAATGTGCAAATGTAATTGGATATAGACAGTAAAAGACTTGTGAGCAAAAAGGAATGAGTTTGCTTTTAAATGACACTGATCTTTCCCTGTTTGGATGATTTTGTTGCAACCACAAAGTCTGAAAACAATCACAAATGGCAGGCCTCGGAAATTGCTTGGGCTTATTGGACGTGACATCTTAAGACTTAAGTAGTATTCTATTGAAGCCCTAAGATTGACAAGTGGATGATTTCTGACCTTAGTATTCTTGTAACCCTGTTGTGGAACTCTGTCTCCAAAGTTGAAACCACAATTACTCAGTGTGTGGGGCAATTGTGAAGAGAGCAGGTACCTGGAACAGAAGCTCATGGCTGGAGTGGGAGGATGGTGGCAGCCAGAGCTGTGTGAGAGGAAATGTCTACTATTTGGTGGAAAGGGAAGGAGAAATAGAAAAAGAAAGAAGAGGACTAGCTGTCAGCTGGACCTCTGGAGTAACATAGGTTTGGCACTAAACTAGAAATACTTGCATGCCCTCCTTCTAGTTGCAAGCTAAAAGTGATAGCGCCAGTTTAAATCCAACCAACCTATAAGCTACCTTGGGGAACTTTCAGAGAAAGGTGTATAAGGCTGAGAATTTTGTTTAAAGATGGAATAGAGGAATAGAGGCAAATCTCTGAAAACATGTCAGCTGGATTAAGTGAACAAGGAAACTTCTGAAGCTACTAACAATGAGACATAGTTGTGTGCTTTTGCTGGAGTAAATAATTGCTGTTGTGATTGGTCCATTAAATACTTGCTATGCTCCCACTGATTTGTCTGTGAAATACTCTAACTCATAACTAGTAAATTGTATGAATCTGCATGCATGCTAAGTTACAGTGGGACTTTTCTCCTAACCTTAATTTAAGACTGTGTGGCCTTAGTACACAGTTCCTGGGCAGTGGATCTTTCGGATTTACATAAGCTCCTGTCCGAATGGTCATGTTAAGTTGTGTGTATCAGTCTTAGCTCAGCACTGCTAGCCATAACAGTATGCAGTTGGAACCATCAAAATGCTCCATTAATTAGAAAGCAGAAGTCAAAAGAAAGGAAAAGCAGATGTGTGTAAAAGAATATGTGCTCTCAAAGTCCGTAAGACTATAAATCACTAATCTAAAGTACACAAGAATGGGGGCCAATGTCTGTTTTACTTTCTGCAGTGTAACAAATTGTGTGAGTTTTAAGAAATCCTATTAAAATACCAAATGAGATTTAAATCTCAGTAGCAATACGCTAAATTTCAAAACTGGAGCATAGGACAAAAGGTCGCTGTTTTATATTTATTAGAGTTAGAGAACTTTCTTTGTTAATTATGCATTCATCCAACTCTGAATATGCATTCTGCTATCTACTTTAAGTTTTTTTAAAAGTCATTTAGAGTGTTTATCCCATATTTAGAACTTAAACTTTTTTAATAATGCCATTAAGCTTACTGATTATTTTTTTTGCAAATGCCATGATTAAATGTTATCTTTTATGTGTGTATCTTACTTTTAGTGCTCTGTGGAAGTTTAAAAATGTATTTCTGAGGGCATGAATATGAGGAATCCTCTTTGTGTATTGTAATCTGGATGTATAATGACAGCTCATGTTTTTAGTTAACTCTGCCAGTTTTGTAGGTTTTTTTTTTGACTTGTGTCTCTATCTTCCTCACCCTCCAAACAGTTTGTCTACAACAAAATCTACTCAGCTGTGGCAAATTTTTTAAAATTAATATAACGTAGCACCCATCCTTTAACATTTTAGCTGTGTGGATTCTATGGTTAATATAATTTAATATCATATCTTTCCAGCTTAAAGAGAATTGAATAATTTACAATCCAGTTTTTAATTGTAACACTTTAATTAAACATAACTTTGTGAATGAATGTAATTTTTTCCGGCCTCAAGCATCCAACAAAAAAGCTGGTATAGCTTCTTCATGTCTTGCTAAGAAACTTTAATTAAGAAGAGATAGAATTTTATCTTCGTGTTCCATAAAACTTATAATAAAGGAGGAAGAATTAAATTATTCTGATTACTACAATTTACATCTATGAAACAGTTTCTCCTGAGAACTATGATTATGCTTTTGGCCAGTTTGATGTCTTGCTCTCAGAAAAAAACCTGAAGCCCTATGTAGGAGGCTTCCTATACATAGGAGCCTTATTTTATATTATTTTTCATTATTTATTGGATTTTTTAGAACTTTTGATTTTTCTGATTCCCATGCCCAAGGTAGAACAATGAAAACTAAACAGTCCCCTCAGAGAAATAAGATCTGTAGTCAGGCTTCCCATGTCCTTCATACTAAAAGCTAAAGAAGGCGCTCTGCAGATATGGTGCTCAATCTCTGCTTGTTTTCTAAATGTCAAACTGCAAGACGAGTTTATTTAAATACTTGTAGTGTTACTTGTTGACATAGCAGTTGTCTGTGTTCCCATTAGAGTGTCATTTGATCGCTGGTAGGAAAGGTGTAAATTAAACAACAAAAAAAGAAAAGATGAGAACCTTAGAGCTGAAACAGTTTTAGTGGCGTATAAATACTTGTCATCATCGGTTTCACACTCTTGGGACTTGGCTGAAACACATTTTCCATACAGAACTAGAGACTAGATTGAATTAAATTTATATAACCTTTGCTGACTTCATTGCAGCTTTGCAAAGGTCTAAAACTATTGTAGCTTAGTTCAGTCAGGTGTTCCCTACCTTGTTTTTAAATTGCCCTGCATATATATATGTGTGTGTATACACATGCATCTCTAGTTCTTGGTACGGATCTCTCTAGATAGATCCAGTCTGTAAGAGTGTGTGTGTGTCTATATATATGCATGCACATATCTGTGAATGCGCTTACACTGCAACCTGTATTGGCACAGTAACCTGAATATTGCTGCTTTTTTCATGCTTTTGGTGAATCCACCAGTGAAGGTGAAGTTTTGCTTTCTGTTTTATTTGAGACACCAGTTGTAAAATCCCACATGCCCAACAGATGCTTCTGTGCTGACCTTAGTTGCACCATGGACTTCCCAAACAACCTTTGTCTTCCTTTAGTCTGGAAGTATCAGTCCTGCCTGCTAAGCCAGATCTCTTCTAGGAACATGAATAATACCTGCATGAAGAAAATACTAATCTGGGAATCTGGGTATTCTGTTTTTTAAATTTCCTGATTTTTAAAACAGAATCGTAATAAGATACTTCAAACAATTGTATGAATTTGTTAGAGGTAGTAATCAGTTTAAGTTTCCCTGTCTTGTATTTAAAGGAAAGACTAATAGTAAACTTGCACCAAATAGTTGGTGCATCTGTTGACCCATTTGTGACTTGACTGGAGAAAGGGACACTTTTTAGGTCTTGCAGCTGCCTTGATCTAGGGAAAAAGCAGTGGTGCTTGGTTGTGGAAAGTGATATGTTTAATTGGGTTGTATTAATTTCTTCCTGTTCTGTTGTGAAGCCTGTGTTTGTCTTGGAAGCAGTGGATGATTTCATAAAGAGAAAAATAAATGGAACTCAAGAAACAGAGGTGCACAAAATAAGAATGGAGAAGAAAAAGAAATGAACCATTAAAGGGTTATAGTTACACCTGAAGTGAAACATCAGTGAAAAATGCTCTAATGTTGGCTAAACTGGACTGTTGGCCCACACTGATAGTAACATGCTTTTAAAAAAGAAAGCAAAACTGTTATTAGTTAACATATATCAGGCTTTGTAGAAACTACAAATACTGTTTTAGAGACTTGAAATTATGTGAATATTGTATTAATGATTACTTTTCTCTGTGTTCTTGTTTACAGACCAGTCTTTCCATATGGGGATGGGGAAGTCTTGGCCTTGTGCTTTTTCTAGTAACTTTTGGACCCTTCGCTATATTTTATTTTGCGTTTTATATCCTCTGCTTTGTGGGTGGGTAAGTATGCTACTTAGTGTTTTGTATAATTTACTGGGAAAGTAAATTCTCAATGTGTATTTTAGCAAATAGCATGCTCTGAAAAATCTGAAGTGAATTCTATGTGATAAATATTCCCACATTTGAGCAGCTCTGTTTCTGTACTCTTTAGCACCGTCATTATAGTGCGTATTATATCACCTGCTTTGTAACCATTAAGGCTTTTATTTTTTAATGCCAGGTCCAAATGTATTAGTGAGGTATTCTTTCTTCCTCTGTCTCAACACTAATCTGCAGGACAGTAACTTTTCTAGGTTTTCCAAAGACATGCTTGAGTTCTAGCAGGGTGGTTGGACTGTTCTTGTTTTCCTTCCCCTGAAACACTCTTTTTACATTCTTACTGAATATAGTACAGAATGTAAGTATATTCATGTATGTCACATCAAGAAGTGTAATAGTTTAGTGGCTGGAATTAAAGCTGCCATACTTGGGGTTTCAGATATATTATACTTAGAATTCTGTCTCTGAAAGTAGTTAGTCTAAAGAGAAAGGAATTAGTTAAAATAAGGGCAACTTAAGTAAATGCTTTTGTGTTGTAAGTCTTGATTCATGTATGATCAGCTTATTTTGCTGTCTGTTTGTCCAGGGCAAAAGACTCAAGTGTTCATCCAAAGGGCAAGAGTTCTTTCATTTACTGTTACCGCTTCCTTAGTATTTGTAGTATGAAAGCCAGTGTGGGATATAATCATTTCTTAAAAGATTATCCCTCCTTCTTGCCCAATTTCAGTTGCTTGGCATTTCCAAGCTAAACAGTCAAAGCAGTCTCTCATGGAGTATCTGAAGTCAGATGCACTCTCACCCTCATTTCTAAATCAGCTCTACTTTGGTTCATTTTTGTGGTTAGTCAGTGAATACTGATATTCTTAAAGATATGCTACCCCAAGATGGATTTATCTGTAAAAGCAGAATCAGTATCTATCTCCCTATTGCATGTTCACTTCTGTAGATAGAGGTGAAGTCTCAGCCCTTCCAGTGAGTCTTTACTTCATTACTTCAACATACACAACCGTTTTTTTACACTGTTAATCTTTTTTGGAGTGTCATACCTACTCTTAAGTTTTAGCATTCAGCATGCAGAACTGTGAGTGCTAACTAGGTAAAATAGGTTTATATCTAAATTATTGTTGCTGCTTTTTATTTTTGAATCAATTCCCATGAAGTTAGGCAAAATACTTGGTCATCTTTCCTCTAGAAGCAAATTAAATGAAAAAGTTATTTCAAAACATTATGATTAGCAATTACATATTATAATGTCACTTATCTAAATTTATAAAACCTCATTTTGGTTTATGATTGTAATAGTGTGCTTAATACTTACTGTACTGTTATCTGGAGTAAAGTAACAATTTTGGACATGAATTTTTATGGAGGAATTTCATGTTGAAACTTGAGTTCTTATGCCATTTATCACACAGTCTTCTAACGTTTCTAGTGGCTCAAAAATAGTGGCCTGTATCAATAGTTTGACTTGTGCTATCTGGGATTCCAATTCTGTTCCATTTTTTGCAGTTCAAGCAAAAGAAAATGTTGAATTGTAGCTGGTTGCATTCTTAGTATTGACCTAAGCATTTAAATTGTATGCCAGTGAGTTGTGAAGGAAAACAATGGTGGTACCAGAGTTGTAGCAACATAATCAGTCTGTTTATACAGTTTCACTTCTTCTGTTATGTGCTATCTAGTTCCTTCTGGTTTAGTCTTAAATATGTGTTTGCACAAATAGCTTGTGGTTGTTCTATTGTTTGTGTACACCAGAAGGATCCTAAACCCATTTGTATATATCAGCGAAAGCTTCAAGTCAAAAGTTCTGTTTCATCTCTTTTCAACACTGATTTATAAATTGTTAGGTGTTTTGGATTTTAGTACATCAGTGTGGTAGCTGGTAACTCAGGCACCTAGCTGAGCTCTTTCTTTGGCCTCCTGCTGTTCATAGATAGATATTGTTTCTTTAACCTGTGCAGCCAAGACTATTACAAGGTGTTAATGAAGTTTTTTGCCTTTGTCAGGTATTGGTGCAAACCCCTTAACCTGAGTGCTGAGCCTCTCTTTTACTATCTGCCTTTGCTTTGTACTGTGAATAGTTTCTTACATTGCTGTCTCTTCTTCCCTCTTTCAATCCTAAGTAAAATAAAAATTGTGTATTGTGGCTATACCAACAGCGTTTGGCTTCTGATATGAGAACTGAAATTTCTTGCCTCATCAGTTGCTTTATCATTTAAAGGAATTTGCTGTGTCATCAAAAAACATAATTATCAATACTTAATCACATCCCTAGTGACTGGCTGCCTACATTGATGATTCTAATTGCTGACTAAATAGGGAAGCTGCTTTTTGACTTTCACAAAGCATTCAGCTGAGGCTGTGACTTTTCAGACTTGAGGGAAAACTGACAAATCTGTAGTCTCCGTGTTTCTGTCTTACACCTTTGTTCTATGTGGTGGGTTGGAACCATTGTTAATCTGTCCCTGTGGAAGGTGGTCTTCCAATAATCTCTGGAAAAACTTAATAACAAAAATTTAAGTAAAATACAGCAGAAAAAGGAAGAAATTGTATTTATTTGGATGACACAAAAGTGATTTCTCATTTACTGTATTGAATATCCTCTTGATGAATTAAGTGTTTACACTAGAAGTTTCTGGTTAGCTAGCAGGTACTGAATCCTTCTCTAATGTACATGAGATTTTAAATTAGAGAATAAAATCTAATTATTTCTGCTGGAAAGGCAGAAAACTCCTGGCATTTCCAGTTCAAAAACAAAGAATGCTTAAAAGCATCTAAAAGGATGACCATGTATTTAAACTATATTGGTAGCATATTAGTATTTTGAACGAGTCATTACCTTTAAGAGTGTCATAACATTTGAGATAAAACAGATGTATAATTATAGCTACTATTTCTAAGGGTTCAATCCTTTTGAATAAAAGAGATGCCTGTCTCTTTTCCTTGCCTCCCCCAAAGTAGCTGATACATGTTGGAAATAAAAACTGATTAGGAAAACAAAAGGCATTTTGGGTATGCTGCTGCTTAAGACTGAATTTTCTAATAGAAAAGTGATAGATAATAAAAAGAAAACATGAGATTTCCTGCTTAACAAAAACAACAACCCAACAAAAATGGCCCCCTCAAAAAAACCCCTGAAACACCCAAACAAAATATCCTCCACATAAACCAAAATGTCAATTAACTTTTAAATGGAATGAAACTAATACTGAGATTTTTCTAAGCAAGTTTTTGTCCTTGAACTGAATTATTATGATGCCACTAGAACCATTGGTGTTAAGCTACTGGGAAGTATCTGGAGCAGCAGGGTGTTTAGACCTACTTTTATCTTTTATTCTCGTATGTAGAAAGTCCAGATAAAGACGACTGTAACTGAATCAGAGTATTGAATGAAACTTCCTTCTGCATTATCAAATTACCATTAACTTTGAGTATATATTTAATTTTTTTCTATCCTGGAGTTGTTCAGGTGTAAATGACCACTTCCCTGGTTTGAATTGCTGATCTTTTCGAGTGCTTAAAAAGAACGCTTCCTAGTTTGGGAATTAAGACCTTCAAATGCCATATTTTACCCTGGTTAGGAATTTTTCTCTAATCATATAAGTAAAAATATTGTATACCAATAATGTATCATTTCAGCATGGTTCAAGTCTGGAATAACTCTGTGAGTTCCTCTGGTCACAAATGTTGGTCAGCTGGCTTGTAACTGTAATGCTTTGAAATTTGGCTAAGAAGTGATGCTTGTTTAGCCATAGTCGGAGCAACATAAGTGTGTTGTTTTTTTTTTTTTTAATGCTTTACTTTTCAAAGGCTACATACTTTGCTTATGGTACAATTGTCACAGCCTTTAGCTTTTCACCCATTTTTTAGTAAAACCAGCTTTATATTCATGTGGGTTTGTGCCCTAGTGTCATGAGCTGCAAATTGTTGCTGTTGTAGCAGCAGACTGGGGTTTTTGTTATAAATAATAATAAAATGAACTCCTGTCCTGCTTAACTATAAGCCATAATTTTAATACCATTGTGGAATTATGAAGGAAAAAATCAAAGAATTTCTGATCTGACATACTTTTAAAATAAATTGTCTAAGAGTGCATTTGTTTAGGTTTTGTATGCTGAATTAATTAAAGGCAAAATAAAAGAAGCCAAAAAACTGTCCAAACCAACAACACAGCCTTACAAACTGCTAAAAACCCAACGCCTTGTGTTTGACTTGAGTTATCCTGTAGATCTTTTCATCGGTTTCATAGAAATTTTTGGTCTGGAAGGGCCCTCTAGAGATTGAGTCCAATCCCCCTGCCAGAGCAAGATCACCAAGGGCAGGTCAGACAGGAAGGAATGTATACAGGTGGGTTTTTGAAAGTCTTCAGAAAAGGAGACTCCATTAGGGAGGCTGTTCCAGCATTCTGCCACCCTCACCATAAAGAAGTTTCTCCATATGTTGAGGTGTTCCAGCTTGTACCTATTGTTCCTTGTCCTATCACTGGGCACCACCTGAAAGCAACCATTGCCTTCATCCTGACACCCATGTCTTGGATATTTATAGACATTAGTAAGATCCCCTCTCAGCCTTCTCTTGCAACTAAACAGCCCCTGTCTCTGTCTTTCTTCATAGGAGAGATCTTCAAGTCCCCCAATCATCCTTGTAGCTATTTGTTTCTTCCTGTTCTGTGTTTTTGTGATTTCAGCTACAATGCAGTGACGTGAACGTATTGCTGAGGAATTTGTCTTCACTATGTTGAAGTGAAAGAATCTTTGTGTAAATACATGCAGAGCAGATAATGCTTGTGCCTGTCTTTCTGTGCATTAATGTTTGTGAGCATAGGTAGTGTGCCATCACGGGTCCTTCTCATGCAGGAGGCTGTGTAGTGTAGGGTGTGCTGCATGGATCTGTGTGATAAGAATATATAAAGTTTGATTATCTGAAACTGGAAAATATCATACTTAGTATTGTGAAGTTATTTTGAGTGACAAGCTACACTGTGAAAGAGCACTGTATTAGTAAACAGTGAGAATTGTCATATATTGTCATAACTTTCTGTGAAATATTTTCAAGGTGGGGGGAGCAAATGGCTGATGTTGTAGCAGGTCTCTCTTTTTTTAATTTCAGGGGGTTTGTGGTTACTCTTTTATTTGGAAAAAGCAACTCGGAAAAGTATCTTGAGCAGTGTGAACATTCATTTCTTCCTTGTACATCAGTTGGGATCCCAAAGGTAAGGAGAGTTTATTAGTCTTAACTTCTAGATCAGATTTTATAATTATAAAAACCCAGGATGTCACAAATAATCTAAGAATTGTACCTATTTCCCAAAGTAAAAGAGCATGGGTTTGTGTTTCAATTTTCCCTTTTTGAAACACAAGTTTTTAAACATTTATGGAAAGTTTGTTTCAAGTATTGTTTCTGGCTTTATTATGATAAATGAGTAATGTGTAATTGGCTAGTATTACCTGTGAGGGGATCAGTGAACACTACTTGTGTGTTGGGGTTTTTTTTGGTGGGAGAAGTAGCTCCTTCTAACTTTATCTTGTAAGATTGTCATGACAGCATAGGATTCTTCCGTCACTGAATCTGTAGTCTCTCCAGGTTTGAGTCTTTTGATTGTTTGTGGTTAGGAAGATGCTTGTTTGACTAAGAAGTAATTATGTCTTGACTTACAGTGCTTCGGGAATGTAGAAGTTACCTTTGTCTACCTTTAAGACCAAGGAAAAGTCATGGGGATGCTTAGGTGTAGAACAGCAATGGGATCCTCTTTTCAACTCTTTTTCTGAATTCTAAACAGACATTTTGGTTGATTGACTTAAATTCAGGTTTCCTAAGTGGATAAATCTGTATGTGTTTAGTACAGAATAAATTCCTAATAGCTGATACGTGTTCATAGAATTCCTGGTTTATGAACCAATATATCTTGGCAGCTCAGAAGTTTAGATATATATCTGTCTAATCCATTTGCACTCATCAGACTAGAGAAAACACTTTATCCAAAGATTGCTAGTTATGTTATAACTACTTTCACAACTGTTTTGACTGAAACATCCTGCCCTGTCTTAACTGTCAGGTCACTACACTTCATGTTGTCTGTGAAGGGGAGGAGGGGGAACTGTTCAGCTTTCTTACCAGTACCACATAGACATTTATTTTGTGACTCAGCAGTATGGTTTCTAATGGCAGAACTTATTTTGTGACTGGTTCATAGTTCAGTTGGTAAGTGGCCTTTTCACTTCAGTTTTGCGATCCATTGAGATAGATTTGGAACTTAAATATATTCTAAACCATACAGCAATGTTACTGATCCAAATGAAAAATAGGAAGTTCAGGGCTGAAAAAGGGCAAGTCAGCAGTCAGCTAATGATTCTGTTCTTTTAATGAAACCTCATTTTAGGAGATTAAGGTTCTTGCTGCTATATAGACTTTAGTCTGTATATTATATGGGTGGTAGTGTCTCACGCTTTGAGAGCTGACTTAAGTTTTTCTATCTTTTAAAATTTCCTCTGTATTTCTGAAAGATATTTTTTACTGATACCTTTTTTAATGTTGCTCTTTGACATGAGTAAATATGTATGCTCTGGTTGCTTTGTAAAGGAGTAAAATTTTTTGTGTAATCCTTGCAAATTCAGTAGTTTGACTTCTGATTTGAGTCTGGGTTATTCACATGTCACTTCTCAAATGTCCTTTCTTGACTAATCTTTGGATTTATGTTTTGTAGTACAAAGGTATTTATTTTTAGCTGGTTTACCAAATGCTTTTTGAAGTTGTTCTTCATCTCAAATCTGTTTGTATTCTGCAAAGTGTATTATAATTATTTTTCCCGCATTGTATTAAAATAGCATTAGCTAGTTTTGGTTTTGATTAGGACTTAAAGGTCAGCCAATGTGTGGTGCTTGGAATTCCTGTTTGCCATTTCTGATAACTTGCCATTATTAGAAAGTCTCTTTTTTTTTAACTTGAAATTGTTTTCATGGCCTGAAATGGTCTTGAACAACTGATGTTTCAAATGGCTAGTGTATAGGTTATGCTTCTTCCATGGACCAAGTGCAAACTGAGCTCACCTTAGTGTGAAGTTACTTCGTGATGCTGTATTTTGAGAAACAGTCTGATGTGATACAGTTTTTATGAGAAGCTCTTTTCCCCAGAGGCAGACTTTTATTGATTGCTTTGAGGGTTTCTTGTTATTTGGCATTTTTTTTTTTTAGGCTAAGATGAATTCAGAGGCTTGATTTTGAAGAAATTGATTATAATTCAGAATGCCAAATATGTGGTTGGAAATAATGTGTAGAAGTTACTAGCTGAAGGTACAACAGAGGATTTGGTACTGATATGTTTCTTTGGTTGCTGCTTATTAGTGAGTGCCTCACATTAAGGAGAACTAGTTATGCACTTGATGGAAGATTATACACCTTTCTGCAGTTCTTTTTTTCTTGCTTGCAGAAATGCAGGAGGCTAAAAATTAGGGTAAGACTTGCTTTTCTTTTTGCAAGTCCATTTTTTTTAATGTAACTTTTATGTCAGGAATGTATTTGATGATGCCATAATGTACTGGCTCTAACCAATACACAATTGTTTGCAGGCTTATATTAAAATAATATTGAAGGAAAGGCAAATGTAGAGCCTTCTGAACTGGTAAATTGGAATACTATTTTCAATAAAATGATAGATTCAGTCTAACGTTACCAGAAGTGTGGAATGTTTGGTTATTATCATAATTGATGTTTCTTATTCTGCATTCAAAAGGCAAGGAGCTTCTGTGGGCTGGGTACAATATCACCAAACTACTATCAGGTAGCAGTGATAACAATTTAGGTGTGCTAGCTGTGTATTTGACCCCTAACTAGTCTCGAAAGCTATTTTTGAGTCAGTTGTTCACATGCAATGTTACAGATTTGATGCAGATGTGTAAATATCCTATGTCTTGTTCATTCATGAAAAACAGGAGTATATGATTTGCTGATTGGTTGGACTTGATGATCTTGAAGGTCTCTTCCAACCTGGTTGATTCTGCGATATGGAAGTTACTAGCATAGTTTCAAAAAAGGACTTAAAAATGCCTATTACTGCAGTGAAGCAAAAGTCTGTCTACTTAGTCACTGCAGTTGTGTGCTGCTTGAGGAGCCTGGGTTTCTGTACTCTGTGCTGCCTCTCACTTTGGGGAGTATGTCCCACATTCCTCTTAAGTGCTTCCTACCTGCCTAAAATGAAGTAGGTAGGTGTCAGATTTAACAAGTGATACTCATTTTTCCTGATGAATGGTTTAATACTGGTAGAATATGTCAGACTAATATTGTGTGTGAAGTCACAGTCAAATAGGATGGTTTCTTCCTGTGAGTTGTATCTTTCCTTTAAGTCAGTCTTCTAAATGTCTGGAAAGCCAGGCTTAAAACTGGTAATGCTTTCTAAGTGAGAGCTTGGTCAGTTGTTGTAGCTACAATGAAATAAAAGCAGCTGCTCTAAATTGTAGATGTCTTCAGACATAATCAAAAGCAGATGAAATTATGCTGCATGTATGTAAACATCTTACTGGAGGAAAAAGAACATGAAAGAATGGTCCAACCTCTTTGGCACTGTTTGGAGCAGGAGATTGGATAAAGTGACTTCTGAAGTCCAGACCAAAACCTGAATCATAGGAGCTGATGTAAATTCATATTTTTACCAATTAACCTTACCTCAGGTATTCTCTCTGTGACCCTCGCTCTTTTTTTTTCCTTTTTTTTCTTTTTCTGGCTGCTCTTTTCTTTGCTGCTTTTTCTTCTGTATTTTTCAGATGTGGTTTTGTGCATGCAGTCCTAAAACTTCAAAACTCAGTTTTAAAAATTTTTGTTGGGCAGTTTGAATTATGTTGTGCTTAATATGTAATAATTGCATTCAGTATTAGTTTGGTGTTTCAGACACTGTCAACACAAAAATACTTCGCAAATTCATTGGTATATAGCTAGAATATTGTTTGAATAGGAGTCAACTTTATTCATTAATATCAAAGTAGCATTGAGCAATTCCCTTGTCCTGAAAGTTAGAATAATTACAGATTTCGCAACAAAATACTTTCATGGTGTGATACAGAGCTGAGTAGTAGGAGGAATGTTTTCTGACCTCAGGGATTTCACTTGTGGTTTGAATGACAGTTAAGGACAATCATGTAGAATAACAAACACTGGACATATGCTTTATAATCTTTTTCATTTATGTTTTTTAGCAGTTCTTCTATGTTGCCAATACAATCTTAACTTTCTCCATCAAGGATTAAAATAACTTGTTTTTTAATTTTTTTTTAACAATAGTGTGGGTTCTTATTTCTATGAAAAAGAAAGGGTTTATTGCAGATTTCATTTTAAGTTCATAGAAAGACATTGTAGTAGTTCACTCAGAGAAGCACTGATAAAGCGTGTTCTTTGTGGTGTCACTTTCCAAAAGTCAGCTCTCATGAAGTCATTCTTGGAGTTAATCGCTTTGAGTTGCAAGTCCTTCTATAAAATAATTTAGCCCCTCACCAATTAGCTTTTAAAGACTAATCTGTCAAGCAGCGATGAGACCAACAGTAATTTCTCTTCTGGTGCATACAATAAAGTGAGATGGTTAAAGAAATTGATAGAAACAAGTAGCCAACATAACTGCCTGAGGTGGTGCAGAAAGTTCATAATCCAGTGTAGAACTAGGGTCTTGCCTACAAACTATCTGGTGCTGCTGTTGCGTCCTCTCTCTCTCCTTTTATAAGTATTTGAGTATTATTTCCTTCTATTCTAGTATTTTAGCAAACTTGCTACTTTACAGTAAGCAAGAAGTAGGTTTCCAGGTTGCTTCTTCACCATTATTCACCACATAGTGAAAAACACAGATAGTACTGTTGCCCACAGAGGTGGTAGATGTTCCATTGTTAACATTGTAGGTCAGGCTGGATGGAAGTCTGAGCAACCTAACCTAGTTGAAGATGTCCCTGCTCACTGCAGGAGATTGGATTAGATAGATAATTTTAAATGGTCCTTTCCTGCCAAAACCACTCTATGATGCTGTGATTATATCTTGTCTACTGTAGTAATAGGGAACAAGTTGTATGAAGATACTACTGGCAATATACATAGCATAATCATTAGAACTGATTTTTAATTATAGTTAAATGCTGCAAAGTTACATTTCCTAATCTTTTGAAGTGCATAGAAGAAATGAAACGTGAAGCCAGACCTATTAAGATTGACAGAAGGCTGACGGGTGCAAATATCATTGATGAGCCTTTGCAACAGGTGAGTTCTAACCAGGACTATTAAACCTAGATTTCTTTTTGCAAGTATTGACTGTAATATCTTTCTAATGGAGAGACAAATAGAAGTTGAGAAACTTTCATCGTATTTGAGAATGGTAAGTGAAAAAACATTGAGGATGGGTGAGAATTTTGGGCAATATTTGAGTCTGGTTTGTGTGTATTGTAGTTCTCCACAGGAATGGATACAAACAAAAAGAGGTGTCAGTAAGTGAGTTGTATTGCTTCACTCACCATTTCATGATGGTAGGGGAGTATGGTTCACTATGTTAACCTTTTAAGAAGACTGCTGTTGTGTTATGGGATATGAAAAGCTATTTTATATTTTGTCTTTTGTTCATTAGTGCATCTCTTAATTTTTCCTTTCCAATTTCAGGTAATCCAGTTTTCCCTGAGAGACTATGTGCAGTATTGGTATTACACACTAAGCGATGATGAATCATTTCTTCTGGAAATCAGACAGGCTCTTCAGTATGCACTTGTTCAGTTTTCTGCCAGGTAAGATTGTTTGTATTTGCACTAGTACACTGTCTAAGCAGGTGGACAAATATCTTCATGGATTGGGTAGTAGTAGATAAACGTTTCAGTGCATTTTACAGAGAGAACACGTCAAACATTAAAACGTGATGGAAGCACTACAGTCTTTTGCTGATTCCTTAAGGAATGAGCAGAGATGATGTTTATATTCCGTGGTCTTTTGCAACATGGCCTCTTAAAAATTTAGGTGAATGTCTAAGATTACCTGATAGCTTTGTTTTCCAGCAACTTCAGCACTGAGTTGCATGAATCATCACCTTTTTACATGCAAGTTTGCTTCATATAAACTGTAAGGCTGTTCCCAAGTCAAGTCTTGAAAGCCAAGCTGGTATTGCTTTTCAATATGTAAGAACAGTGAGAATTTTGAAAGGAGTGGAAATCTGGGGAACAAAATATGTCACATATGTAAATCTTTCTTTAAAATAGGGTTGATTCAAAACAAATGGTCAATTTGCTAATTGTTGGATGTGTTTTTTTTCTGCTGTTGTTTAATCAAGTGGCAGGAAGTTGGGGAACTTGTTTAGGGAATTACTTATCTTCTCTAGTATGGCTGATTTCCCAGCCCAGGTACTGCATAGCTTTGTATCCATCTATTACCATAAGTGATCATTTCAGTTATTCATCTCACCATGCTGACTGCTGCTTCAGAGGTAGTTGTGGATCACCTAAACATAATAAAATTGTTAGCAATTTTGAGGTGCTATGCCCTGTTGACTTTAAAAGATCAAAGATGGAGAGCTAGGTAGGAAAAAAATCACAATAAAATCTTACTGATTGTGAAATAATGGAAATAGTAATCCTGTATTTACATGAAGTAGGTCTGGCAGCCGAACTTCAGTAGTTTTGTCTATTTGGTGAAATTACTTCATTGAGCAATATCATGCACTGGGTTTATGTCAAAGCAGGTCAAGTTATAGTAATTTTTTTTTCCTACAGTACTGCAGCTCTTCAAACATAGCCATCACTCCTGTGTGCTTTTGTGGTGCTCTGTACAAATCAGGTTGTTTTGACAGGGCTGTAGCTGCTGTTGTTGTTAAGGAAGAGTGATCCAGTGTATTAGTAATGACTGTAGTTGGTTATAGCTTTAGCAGTCTTAGATTAGTACCATCATCTCTGATTTCGTATACTCCGTGAGACTGTGAAGAGAATGAATCGTGGGGTTTTGGGTTTTCTTCTGGTGTTGCACTTCTGGATGTGTGATGTAAGGCTGCCATCTAGTGGGTTTGTATCATTTGTTGGTTGTGCAGAAGGATCTTGATTATTGATGTTTTTTTTTTTTAACTACTCGGAGACAGCTCTGCTTCTTATTTCTGCACCAGATTTTGCAACTCTCTCCCACAGTTCCTTGTCCCTTTCCCTCTCTTTGAGGGAAGAAAAAGCAGGTGAGGGAACAAACACAAAAAGGTGAAGCATTATAGAGGGATTCTGCTATTACCAAGTAGATACCAGAGAGAGTTCAGGTAATGGAATACTTAGTGCCAAGTAAAACCATCACTACCATATAATTTAGTTTAAGCCTATAATGTCCAAGTGCCTTTTCAGTTGGGCTAGTGAGGTGTGGACATCATAAGAATGTCTCTGCCTATTTTTCATACTGCTAAGGAAATAGTTTTATGCAAATCTAGCAGTGACTATTGTATTGCTGGAGATACACAGTAATTATCTCTCATAGAAGCTGTGGAATCAATTGTTGGTAATATTAGTTCACTGGTAGTTCCATTTGAAATGTGTTTTCTGACTCTTGCATACGCTGCAAATTCAGAGGAAAATTGTTTTGGTTTAGTGCCTTCCAAAACAGCAGAATGTATCTCTGAGGAAGACTTGGGGGAGTCATTTAGTTTTAGGTTGTAGACTGCTTATATCAGGATTTTTCACAGATATTTGACAATGTCATGAATCAGAACACTATTCCAGATACTAATGTTGACTTCAAAGTAATTCAAGCATTCATATTAATGTGGTCTGAAAGTAGTGTTTTACAACATCAGATTTCTTGAGTGGATAGGCAGTTAGGAGACTGATTTCTTTGCTTTCCTATGGTTATCATCAATATGGTTCTTGTCAGGGAAGAAGGGGAAGTAGAAATGAGTTACTGTTTTTGTGCTCAGGATAGAGTAATTAATTTTCATGAATGTCCTCTTCTGATAGGTCTAAGGAAACAGACTGGCAGCCTTATTTCACTACACGACTTGTTGATGACTTCGGCACTCATCTTCGAGTTTTCAGAAAAGCTCAGCAAAGAATAGCAGAGAAAGGTGATCAAATGAAAGGTAATAATATGGTGGTTTTTTGATCTGAGTCCAAGTAAAAAGTATCTTATGTATGTGAAATAACTTCATTTTATAATTGAAGGTTATTCTTAAATTTCTAATCTCTACGAATTAAGTATGTTTCTTT
The DNA here is from genome assembly GCF_027791375.1 of Indicator indicator. Taxonomy (NCBI): domain Eukaryota; kingdom Metazoa; phylum Chordata; class Aves; order Piciformes; family Indicatoridae; genus Indicator; species Indicator indicator. The sequence continues at coordinate 23,924,402 of NC_072020.1, read as the reverse complement.
TTCTTCTCTATAGACCAAGCTGAGGAACTTGTAGATACATTCTTTGAGGTTGAAGTTGAAATGGAAAAAGAAGTCTGTCGTGATCTAGTCTGCACTTCTCCCAAAGATGAAGAAGGTCTGTCAATATTATCTTCTGAAATTACTTTAGTATAGCAGCCTAAATCAAAATACTAACAATTGTTTTCACAATATGAAATACACCAAAGTCTTAGCATCTAACTTTCAAAGTATGATTGTCTACTATACATACATATTTCCTCCAGTTTGTACATATTAGTTCTATAATTATGAGGTATGTACATATGTAGCTATTCCTTTTGTTGTTGGAAAAATTTTACAATAGAAGTATGATTTTTGTGAGGCAGGGGATGGCTTTGCAGATTTCTTACTGCTGTTTTGTTAGATCTGTCTTCTTCACTACTGTGTAGTCTTCATTAAAAAAGAATCAGTTTGTCTTTTTGGGCGAAGTGTGAAGGGGTATGTCAGATAAGGAAAATACATTGAAGTTAGTATTTTGGCTCTTGGAAGCTGGCTTTTTGTCTTGGTTTCAAGGCAGTATCAGTTGTGTTAACATCAGTGCTGCTTATATTCAGTCTGAAAGATGTTACTGTGATGCTTGGACTATAAAAATAAAAATACCTTTGCTTGGGTATTGGAATTTAAGGATTTATCTGTTGGGGTGTGTAATATCAGGTAAGATGTGATATAACATATTATCAAATTCTGCTGATGTTTTTTTGTTCTCACTCCCTAGGATTCCTAAGGGATCTGTGTGAGGTTTTACTGTATATATTGCTACCTCCTGGAGACTTCCAGAACAAGATCATGCGATACTTTGTCAGGGTAAATACAAACTCTAAAAGCTATCCCAATTCTTTGGTTTAATGCCATTTTGTTGTGTAAAATGTGCAGTCTTGATGAGTATTCACACAAGCTGTCTTTGCTAGTAAAATGATTGTAAAATTTCTTTTAGCAACATTTGAAAAGTATGATAAAATGGATCTTGTTTTTCTTGAGGCATTAATATCTTCTAACGTTAATTGGAAGGAAATGGTACTAGTGACTGTTGAAGATTTTCTGTAATTTACACTTTTTATATTTAGCCTCTCTGCAGTGATTTTTAAATCATTGCAGTTATATTAGGTTTAAGGATAAATGTATAAAATTATTTACTTTATTTTGTTTTTTCAGGAAATCCTCTCCCGAGGAATTCTTCTTCCATTAATAAACCAGCTCAGTGATCCTGATTATATTAATCAGTATGTCATATGGATGGTAAGATTTATAATGTTTAAAATGAATGATACATCCAGAATATTTTTATGTGAAGCTTTAAATGTGTTCCCTGTAATCAGGGCAGACAGATAGCTGGTAGGAAAGTTACCAATGGATATATTGGCAGAGTTGGTGAATTTATGGCTGCTATATTAAATTTTATATAGAGAGAGTGTGAATGTGTGCATATCTCTATTATCTGTTGTGGTTGTTTGGCAAAAGTTGCCTGGCTGAGGACAGATGTATGCCAAAAGTGTAAGGTTAGACTCTGACTGTTTTACTTAGCTGTGCAAAAAATAGGGCAGTAAGCCTGGAAGTTTTTGTTCCTTGGCTGTTTTTGTGGTGTGTCCTTCAAAGCTTAAGAGGCCTCCAGAATGACAAGTAGTAGGAATGGAATTCTTTGCCTCTACTAAGGACTCTCAGGGTGATTGTTTTAGGGATATTTGTGTAATCTTTAATTTAAATGAATGGGAAGAAACAAAGTCTTTACTTTATCTCATGTAAAAAAACCCAAACCCAAATCTTTAAGTAGTAAAATATAGTAAAATAGAATAAATAGAATATTCACATGTTTAATATTGCCAATTTTTTGCAAATTTTTACAATTTTCTCTCATAGGTTATGAGTCTCATTTAATTTTGATTTCAAAAGTTTTTTCTATCTGTTCATATACGTTTAGTCTTGGATTTCAGAGTAAAAGTAATATATGGAATGAATTCAAGTGTACATCTACAATGTTTTTTTCACTCCTGCCACCTCCATTTAATGTAAAGTTTGCATGCTAATTTTCTAGAGAAAAAATATTGCTGCTTATATGGACCAGGCCTTCCAGTTTTTGTTTCCCCTTTCCTCCTACGTGTGTTCTTTATTTGTAACTTGACCTCGTTCTTTATTTACTGAGCTCTGCCCCTGGCTGCATGTGAAGATAGAATGCTGAGGTTTTTTACAAAGATTTCTGTTCTGATGGCCATGTCCCAAATACTAATTTTCATAACTGCTTTCTGAGATCAGAAGTAATGTGCTAAGGGAAAGATAAGGAAGAGAAAAAGCTTTCAAAAATTCAATACAAGTCTTATGAACTGAAGGATTGTTGCAGAAATTAAAATTGGAAGTAGAGATGATGGAAGTAATTTCCAGGTTCTTTTGGAGCCTTTGGCGTAAAACCAGACTTGAATGACAAAATTCAGTTTCTGAAAACAGCAAGTTTAATTCCACATTTTAGGCACACCACAGTTCAATACACATTCCCTTGCAATGAATACAAAGCTTCAATATAAAATTGAAATTTGATCCAAAACTGTCTGTCTTCACTGTGAAATCCAGCTTTTTAAAAAATGCTTGAGGTACTGCATGTCCTGTTACTTTTAAAAGCAGATTTAAAGGAAGGTTTTCTATTAACTATGGTAAAGAGTATCCAGTCTTCATTCATCCTGCTCTCATGTCAATGTATTTTTATGGTACAGACCAAGTATTACATTTCCATATCAAAGTGACCATTTAGGAAAGATGTAGGTGAAGTGACTTTTGGCTTCGGGTGGTAAAGACAGCATTATAACCCAACCCTTTACACCTACGTGTGCAGGCTGCAAAGCTGCCAGCCTTCCCCTGATCTCCATGCTGCACTCAGGACATAGTTTTCAGTGATCTTGGCAGCACAGCAGACTTTCTTCACTTGCACAAGTTGTCTCTATAGCAGATTCAACCTATGCCAATACTGGGAAATATAGTATGTATTGGAATACACTTGTAAATAGTATTAGGCTATCTGAATTAGGGTTTCAGAGAGGATATGAATTCAGCCATTTCCTTCCCCCCTGCCCCTCAAGTAGGTTATGATTATGTTGTAGAATGCTTTAATTCTTTTTATAATTCTTTATCTGAAGAAGCCACTACATTGGGAGCATGTACACCTGCAGGGAACCTTGGCAAAGCTGAAACCTTTTCAGAGGTCTCACCAGTTTCTGTCTCTTAGCTAAGAAGATGGGTATTAGCAGAAGAAGATTGACTGGGTTTTGGAAAATATATCTTCATGAATGTCTTCCATGTGCCTTTATTGCATTTCTGGAAAATGTAAAGTGATGTTGTGAAACAGGTTTTGGTTGTGTGATGGTTCTTTCTTGGCCCATGTAAAATTTTAGTATTAAAAAGGTGTAGAAGCATCAAAGTGTTTTCAAAATGACACTTTGCAGTGCTGTAATCGAAAGAATTCACTTAATAAAAAATAGTGTCCTGTGTGTTTAGCTTTTTTGCATTATTCACACTGTGCAATTTTCTCTTTCAGATTCGTGATTCCAACTGTAACTATGAGGCCTTTATGAATATTATTAAATTAAGTGATAATATAGGAGAGTTGGAAGCAGTGAAAGATAAAGCAAGTGAAGAACTGCAATATCTTCGATCTCTAGATACAGCAGGAGATGGTTAGTGCTGTATTGCTTTACAAAACACAAACTGCGTTTACCAGCATGATCTCTGAAGAGTATTGCAAAAACTCAGAAACTCTCATGCTGCATAAGAGAAAATAAGTTGTATGTGAAGTGTTAAACCTTAAATCTTCATAATTATTTGCCTTGTTTGTATTAATGAAAAAGAGCAAACAATACCAGAGACCAATTGGTATGATAGATATACTTCTGTTGAATTGAGGTTTGCCTGATGGTTCTGAATTTCAGTAATATTTCAGATATTAGTTAATCTTAAAAAAGGAAAGAGGAACATATTTCTTCTTCATTTCCATTAGAAAGGTATTTAAAATGGACAAAACCCCTTCTGAAAGTTGATGTGTTTTGTATGTGGTATGTCACTTTTTGTGGTGTTTTTAGAGCATTTCAGAACAAGAGTTTTTGTGTAAAACTGCATTACTTAATCTTCTTTCTTTTTGCTTTCAGATATCAACACTATAAAAAATCAAATAAACAGTTTATTATATGTTATTAAAGTATGTGATTCAAGAATTCAGAGGTTGCAGTCAGGAAAAGTAAGTGTTCTATAATTTTTTTTTTGGTTTTTAGTTCTGAAAGAGTGAAGTTGTGAATGACTTACTAGTTCAGTCTTGCTTTTGAACTCTATGGTTTGAAGCACACTACAATCCACAGCTGAAGTTAGTCCATTTTGAAATATGTAGGTCTTCTCCAACTTTTGTTAGTCCCTAATTCTATGAAATGCTGAAATTGGTTGATCTTGCTGCTGCCACTTTTGGTGGGGGATTTGGGGTTAATTTGAGTTGTATGGTATTGCAGGAATGGCAGTGTTAGAAGCTATGTAGCAGAAATCACCCATGTTGAAGGCAAGTCGTTATAAGAACATGACCTAATGGTCTAGATCTTCACCTATTAGTGACTGAAAATAACTAACCATTGAGAGGGTACTTTATTTTCTGTAATGTGATTTTTTTTTTTTTTTTGTCACTACATCTGCTTTGTAGTAAGTAGAAGTGTATAAAAGCTAATTAAAAAAAATAAAGCCTGTGAACACACTGAACTGCATCTTGCAGGAAATAGATACTGTGAAACTGGCAGCAAACTTTGGAAAACTTTGCACAGTCCCTTTGGACCATATTCTGGTAGACAATGTTGCACTACAATTTTTTATGGGTAAGTGTTAATTTATCTGATCTTCTGTATTCATAAAAAATACCCTAACTCACAGGACTGAACACTTGAAATTGCTAATTATAATTTACTGTAAACTAAACGTGGATAAGCCCTTTGCCAGAGGGAACCAAAACTGGTTTTTTGGTCAATCAGTCTGTAATAAACTGTTCAGAACACCATACTTGGTACATACAAAAGCTTGTATCAAGCTTGTTCCAATACTGATCTCCATAGGACTGTTCTTGCACTGTGTCTTGGTCTGTCACTGCACAGTTTCTTCACTGAAAGTGTTGTTAAGCATTGGAACAGGCTTCCCAGGGAAGTGGCTGAGTCCCCATCCCTGGAGATGTTTAAAAGAGGTGTAAATGTGGTGCTGAGGGATGTGGTTTAGTGGTGGGCTTGTCAGTGTTAGGTTAATGATTGAACATGATGGTTTTTAAAGGTCTTTTCTAACCTAAATGACTGTGATTCTATGTATGTGATTAGTTAGTACTCCACTTAGATCTTCCTCACAGCTTGTATTGTGCTGTACACACCTGTTACATGAAAACGTTAGTGATGGATTCAATTCTACCTGTGCAGTTTAGGATTCAATGCTTAGTTCTCAGACTCTGCTGATGATCACCAATATGTGTACAACATTTCTTTATTTTCTGACTCCAGATGACAAATGTTTGAGGTGCTTAACCAGGTCTTGGAGTTAACATCATAGAGGCTTCTTATTCTGAGGTGCACAACAATGGCTATATCTGTGTGGTGCTGTTTTCTGTAGATTACATGCAGCAGACTGGTGGCCAAGCACATCTGTTTTTCTGGATGACAGTGGAAGGATACAGGGTTACAGCACAGCAACAGCTGGAGGTACTTCAAAGCCGGCAGAAAGATGGAAAACATCAGACTAATCAAACCAAGGGTCTATTAAGAGCAGCTGCTTTTGGAGTTTATGAGCAATATTTATCTGAAAAGGTTGGAATAACTTATTTCTGTATCGTTTGGAATTTATTCTTTGTACACATGCTTCCTTGGTAGTTAAGATTGTGTTAGTCTGAAATGGATGTGATTTGCTTACAAGTTGGCATTTGAGCTTTTAGTTGTGTATCTTTGCTCTACTTTTGTCAAGCAGTAAAAAAATATTTTCCTCTTTCTTTCCCCCCCACCCTCCATTTAAAAAACCTCATACTGGCACTGACTGTCCTGTTATATGCACTGAATATGTTCCTCAGAAGCTGACTGTCTAGATAAACTTGAGAAAATGTGGGGACAGAATAAGACATTTTGTCTCCTTGTATATGATGTCCTTTCTATTGTTTTCAGTCTGTCCTCAACTCCCTCAAATCCTAAGAAGAATTTTTTTTTTAAATAAATGCAACTCAGTATTTTTACAAACTTGGAGTAAGATTGAGTTTTCAAATTAAGTAACCTCCTGTGCCTCTTTGCAGTTTTCTGTGTAAATTGCTCAGATATCACCGTTGGGTGCCTTTCAATAGGCTAAGCCTGAATATTTTCAGTACTCTTGCAATAATGGAGTCTTCTGTGAAAGAAAACACTTGTCAACTTGTGTTAACAAAGCATCTTTGTTCTGAATTTGTGCATGCATGAAAAGCACCTCTTGGCTCACTCAAAACCTTCCCTGGACAAATTATCCCTTAAATACCTTGTAAAGATGCTTTCTGCATCATTTCTTTCACTTTGTTCCTTCACCTCAGTAGTCCATCCACATGGTGGTCTGTGCAGAACTTACTCTGATTGGTTTTTGAGCTGACTGGATGCTTGCCAGTTTGAAGTCAGAAGCCACCTAACGCTAGATCTATCCCAAAGCAGACAAACTCAGCCTCTAAGCTGTGTTATCAAGTGAGCTGTGTTGGCTCTGGTTCAGTGCTGCTCCATGATTCTGTTACAAAAAATGGGGAAAGCGTGTGAACGTGGGCCCATCTGAAAGGATGCTTAATGAGCAGTAGTTTGAAATGCCAGAAGAATGACTGGGAATCTGATGACCTATGTAGTTTAGTATGCTGGTAGCTGTAATAGTCTGCATAAAAAGTTACTATGATTACAGCTACTGGTACTCTTTCCAGAAGTTGGCAGAGTTGACAAACAGCCTTTCCTCAGGTGTTTCAGGACTTCATTCATTTACTTCCTTGTGCTTGTGCTTCATTTCTAAGTCTAGGTATTTCTACTCATAAATAAAAAACAATATGTCTTTAAGGCAGAGTAAATCTGGTTTAGATACTGCTTCAAAATAATGTGTCTGACTTGTTTTTGAGGTGATTTCTTTGTATTGAATTCTGAAACTTCTGAGTTTGTAATAGAGATTCTGAACTTCACTTTGGGAAGAGGAGGGAGTTTGACTTCTACTGTGTGTTCTAGAGATAATTGTCAAGAAAAAATTCAGTTTACTTGGAGAATTGCAGAATTTTACTGGATTTTATTTGTGAAAATAGAAACTTTCTTATTTTTATGCTGCAAAAGTTGATTTAGATTTCTATGGCAGGCATCTCCAAGAGTTAATATTGATGACAACTTAGTAGCAAAACTGGCAGAAACACTGAACCATGAGGATCCAACACCTGAGATCTTCGATGACATTCAGAGAAAGGTATACTCTATTCATCCTGTATTTCATAAGACCTGTTAATACTGTAGAATATCAAACATCACTGTAGACCTTGAGAAGGGAGGAAGGAACTTGTATCTGAAACCTAAAACCTGTTTCACCAGTTGCCTTTCCTGTAGACATTATATTCTAAACTGCCAATTCTGTTTAGCCACACATAGCCCATAGTTTTCAAAAGAGTGGGCAGAAGGAGTATGTGGCCTGTATGAAATTAAGAAGCAGAGTTTAGAATTATGGAATCATTATTTGTGTTTATACATCAATTTAAGAAACGTGTCTGTGTAGAATAAGTGGTATAATTTTGGTCCAGTTTTAGCTTTCTCTTTCAAAGGTAGGTTTTTGCATGTTGCAATATTAAATTCTATCTTCAGAGAAGTTAATTCACCTGTTTCTGCTCACCTGCACCCTGTTGCCCTTAGAATCAGCAAGTACTGAAGATAAAACAGTCTTTTTCCACTACCTTCATGCATAAACTTTATCACTCAAATTGAATATTTTTTTAATGAATAATTAATATTTTGCCTTTAAATAATACACCCAGTCTAAGTGGTTTTAAGTCATTAACTTAATGTTCTCATTTATGCTAGAAATTAGTTACAGGAGCAGTAGAACCTAGAATCACTCTTATTGTACTTGAGACCCACATTTAAGACTGATGAAAACACCTTGTAAAACCTGAATTGCCCAAAGTAGGTGAGAGGGGTATCATGTGTGATTTCTGCTGAAGAACATAAATTTATCATGTTAAAAAAGAAACTTACTTAAGAGACTTAACTTAAATCTGCATGATTTTTTTTTTCCATTATTACCAGGTGATAGCACTCATACAAAGTGTTCTATGAAAAATACACAAATGAAAGAAAACAAACCAAGCAACAAACCATCATTAAAATATTCTAGACATGAATATCCAAACATTGTGAATTAATTCCCACTACATACAGATACATGTGCATGTGTATTTGTGTATATACACTGTCACCATATGGGTTAGAGACAATTTTTTGAGGTGGTATGGTTAAATCTTTGTGATTTAGGATTATATTGTATTGACTGGACTGGGAGTTTTCAGGCAAGTGGTATGCAGTGTCTTCCCTCCCTTCTTTTTGCTCTTAACATCTGCCTCTAGATAGTTGTGGGTTTACATTTGTAATTTATCAAAGAAGGAAACAGGGAGATCCTATTGTGAAATGGATAGAGACCAAATATGATTATTGAGCAACTGTAAGAGTTAAGAAGGGAAAAACTTCCAATTAATGTGCTACTTCCCTTCCTATGCCTGCATGTGTCACTAGCTGGGTATTTTCTGAGCACTGTTAGTTCTCACAACCTTCCTGTGAAGAGTAAGTTGGCATTTCACAAAGCTTCCTCTAGGAAACCCACAAATAGATAATAGAATGCACCAATACATGTTGCTCAAGTAGAATTTCTGAAAGCTTGTCTGATAAATTAAATGTAGTAAGTGTTTCTCAGGTTGGTATTTTTGTTTCAATAAGGTGTATGAATTGATGCTGCGAGATGAAAGATTCTACCCTTCGTTCAAACAGAACGTGCTGTATGTGCGTATGTTGGCTGAGCTGGACATGCTGAAAGATCCGAGTTTCAGAGGATCAGATGATGGTGAAGGAGGTGAGCTCAGGGGCATTTCTTAGGACCTTTTTTTTTTCTGCTTTAAAATGGAAATAAAATTATCCTCACTTTTTGAGAAATCAAAACACATGGTGTCCAGACGAACTTGTATACCGGGGTCCCTCAAGCAGATGAGGAGCTTGCTGGGCAATCCCACAGCCCCTCTGTGGGATGGGGTTGGGCAGGGAATGCCACTCAGGTCAGCCTGAGACCGGAGCCAGGGAGTTGGGCAGATGGTTGCTACCTTCTCAGCATCTTTGTTCATATGACAATTAAATGACATGTGGAGAGCTGCTTGTAGAAGGACTTGGAGGAGCGTGGGTCAATGGACAGATTGTTTGAAGTCAGACTTCTGAGGCTGTGATTTTGGCTGGGCCAGTAGGAGGTGGATCTGCATCATCATGGGCTGTCACGGTTATAGTCACCTCTCATCTTGGCTCGTTTTTGGGAAATCTCCAGATAATCTCCCTGGGGAAGTGCTGGAGTCCCCAGCATTGGGCACTGTTAAGATTCAGCTGGAGAAGGTCTGGGCCAGCTTGTCTAGACCATGCTTTGGCCAAGAAAGGTAGCACCAGATGGTCCATGAGGTCCCTTCCAACCTGGTCTTCTATGAAATTTCTTGTACTAGATCTGAGTTTAAAATTACTGTTTCCTCCTTGTGCTTTTTGGCAAATTGTTTTGGGAATAATTTTTTTTTTCTGTAGTCATTCCATTAATCTCCTGAACTTTTTTTGGTCAAGTTTTGGTATAAAGAGTGTCCCTAAAATAAGTGTGTGACTCTTTATTCTCATTTTTTATTCAGCAGTTTTTGAAGTTCTTCAACATGTTGGGGGTTGCTTTAATGTATAATTATATTCTTAATCTGCAAATAGAATTTGAAAGTACATAGGAGACGTGGATTTATGAAGCAATTTAATTATTCTCGTTAACTGAAGTACAAATGGAATGGAAGTTGTTGTACTATTAAACTAATTCCTGAATGAAAGAATAATACAAGCTTAAAAAGAAAGGGTTTTTTGGACTAGTTCACAACTGTAGCATTTTAAACTTACCTACGTTTTCCTTTAGGTGTCTTTACTGGAACCTTGAAGTACTTTTATGTTAGGTGCAACATCTTGCCCAATCCACAGCTGTCCATTATTTTCTATAATGGTTTGTCACTGCATTTTTTTTCTTGTGTATAGCCCTACATTGGAAAAGAAAAAAACATCTTCTAACCTGTTTTTAATTTTCCCCTTCCTCACTGCTCCCAGAATCTTTTAATGGATCTCCTACTGGCAGCATAAATCTGGTAAGTGCTTGAATTTTTAATTTTTTTTTTCCCCAACAGTAAGGGAAGTGTAATAAATTGGTTTAAATTAGGTATGTTTATAGGTTTTGGCTCACTGCAGTTTAATTTCTGAAAAAGTTCTTGAATCGAATTGAAACACGTAAGGTATGAATTTGTAAAATAAAGCTGTCCCTTTTGTCCTTCTTTCTGTTTAATGAAATTTTTGCATTGTTTCTTCACAAAAATATTATCTCTAGTTAACTTATGCAAAGCATACTTTATTATCCCTTTTGGATTTTTCTAAATAGGCATAAAATTTGAGTTAGGCTGTAAATCTCAAAGGATTAATTTCAAGTAGACTGTAAATGTGGCATTTAATTTTTTATTTTTTAAAAGGTTAACATTTATTTTCTAGTTAGGTCTTCATTTGGATTAGGTGTTTAGAAAATTAAGATTCATATTTAGAAATAATCTGACCAAGTTCAATTTTTTTGGTATTTTTTAAGCAATTCCTGACTGAGTCAGTTTGTCAGATACATAAATATACTTAAATATTTGAAACATGCTTCTGCATGTACTCATGGTTGCATATGTGTGAATAGAATTGTATACTTTTTCCAAATCTATTCCTCATATATCTTACTGGGTTTAAAATATTTCAATCTGAAATTGAGCAGCAGATGACCACCAATTTCATGTGGCCTTTATCAACTAAGGTAAAAATTCGTTAAACCTTTATCATGCAAAGAAGGAATACAAATAAATACTTGCATGGGAAAATTCAGTGTCTTGGGTTTTACTGTTTTGCAATACCCTTTTCACAATACTACATTTATCGTTTTTACAAAGTGAACTTTCTAGCAGAAATGTATAATAAATCTCTGTTTATGCAGAAGAACTCGCTTGCTTTCTGCTGTCCACGTTGTTCAGGGGTTTCAGTGCTTTTACAGGTGTTTGAATACTGGTAGATGAGTTTTTCCTGGCTGAATTCCATGTCAAGAGTAAATTTCTGTACACATAGTTTAACCCCCTTGTGTTAGTCAGTTACATGAAGAAAAATAGACCATGGAAAGGTTACTTCAAAGGTCAGAATTTCTGTACTTTCAGCTAATGACAATGTATTAAATAAGATTGGGTTGTGGTGTGATATTTTTGCTTTTTAATTACTTATATTCCTGTGACTATAGCTAATGCCAAAGCTATTAGGGTGTATTAAGTATGAACATGTGTTATCTGTTCAAATTTCAGCCATTTCATTTATTTGTGTTAATCATTGCTGTAAAGTGCCTTGCCACAGCAATTAACTCTTTCCTTAAGTTTCTATCACACAATACATTGCCTGCAGTTTTTTTTCCACTGTAAGAATGTATTTTAAGATTATTTGGAAGAGAGGCTCTATGCGATTTTGAGGACAAGTTATTTTACAAATTTTCTTTTCATTTCTGCCTTTTAATTTGACACATTAAAATACTAGATCAAACCAGTGAGGTGTGTTTGGAGTGGTATAAAAGCATTGTAAATATTTATAGACTCTTGCAGATTTCATCTGAGTGGATCCATAACTGAACTTTACATATTGCTTTTGCATTGAATAAATAGTTACTCAGGTGTTACGTATGCAAGACCTTGAATGGTAGCAAACATGGCTGGGTTGAACCTCTAGCAGTAATCTGTCAGCTTGAACTCTATTCTGTTATCAGGAAGAGAACTAAACTGTCAGAATGGCAATGAAGAGAGACAGGAGGACAAGAAATAATGCTGATTTTTTAAAAGTAACAGTAATTTAATGGTACTATTTCATAGCAAATAATATTAGAGCAGTTGATTGTTAGTTGTCTTTAATAACATCCCTTCCATCTTACTGATAAATCCTAGACCTCTCAGAATATCAAGCACTTATCCAAGCTTCCACAAATACCTGCTGCTCAGTCTCAGTTGATGTTCTGCTCCTAAATTTGGACACTGCAGTACAGAACACGCCTTACAGGTTATTGCTCTCTAAGGGTGACTTGGACATGGACTAGGTCAGAGAAAATACTGTACTTGTGTTAGACCTGAGCTCTGAAATGGATGTGGCACATACGTTAGAGTGATTGCAAAACTGCAACTGTTGGGGGAAAAAAGGTCCTTATACTCTGTAAAAGAACGGCTTTAGTAACCAGGTAATACAAACACATTTGTATTGATAGATGCATGAAGCAATTCTATTAGTGTAGTGAAAGTCTGAAAATTAAGTAGATGAATCAAAAGCATCTCTCCAATAAGATGTATCTGTAATCTGAATTCCTGTTGCCTGTTTCTTGTGTCTTCCCTGTCTCTCCCACCCTGCAGTCCTTGGATGACCTTTCAAATGTCCCTACTGATGAGACTGTTCAACTCCATGCATATATCTCAGATACTGGTAAGTGAATGTGTTATGATGGCTGCTTACTTGTTTTACACCATTTATTTTAATATAATATTAAAGACCCTTGAAATCCTAATGCTTTCATTTATTTTAACCTCATGAAACATTTGAGCTTGTATTTCCCATGGAGGGCCATACAGAATTGGTGCTATAGGTCATAGACTGTATATCTGTACTGAAAATCTGATTTTATTTTTGTTGCTTCTGATACTAAATTTCATGTCTCTGGAGAACCATTAATTAAAGCTAATATTAAGTAGTATCTATTTTAACAATTATTAAAAGAACAAGTCATGAAATATGTCTGTCTAGTCACACTTCTAACTTCTTGACTGTCTGCTACTTCTAATATGTTCCTCTCTTTTTTGTGTTTCTGTATTGACTTAGCTTAATGTATGACAGTAACTTCAGTCCTTAAAGTGGTGACATTTTTTGTTATCTTTTGAAAAATTAGCCTAGTATTAAATATTTTTATTTTGTAATTGTGAATAGCAAAAATACCTCAGATATTATTTGCAAATAATCTAGTTAGATGAGGTCACACTGGGTAATTAAATTGTGAATTGATCTTCAGACTTTTTTGGGGTAGATTTTACAACTCAATGGACTTTGAAATCTGTGAGTTTGTATAGCAGACAGTTGGGCTGTGAGCAGGAATTCAACTACTTGACATTTTAATTAAACTGTTACTCCAACCTATTCTGAGAGCATGGTCCAATCCAAGTCTCGTGTAGTCAGCCTTCACAGATGGAGGAAAAATAATTTAAAAGTTAAGAATCACAGTTTTTTTTAAATTAAAATGGCATGTGATGTTTTTTTCTGAATTAAACTTAGTTTCATTTTGATTTAAGAAAAAAGGTAAACATGAAAACACACAAATTATGATAACCTTGCAATCTTGATGGCAATGTGTATCGATAACTATCAGCTTGACTCTGAATCTGTAGTATTCCAGTGGAACCAGGGCATATCACAGAATGTTAGTGGTTGAAAGGGATCTTCAGAAATCGTTAGGTCCAAGCTCCCTGCCAAAGCGGCGTCAGCTGGGGCAGGCCACACAGGAACACATCCAGGTTGGCTTCAAAAGTCTTTGGAGGAGGAGACTCCACAACCTCTCTGGGCAGACTGTTACAGTGCTCCATCACCCTCACAGTGATGAAGTTTCTCCTCATGTTGAGGTGGAACTTCCTGTGTTCTAGCTTATATCCATTATTTCTTGTCCTATTATTGGGTGCCACTGAAAAGAGGCTCTTCCTCTTGACACCCACTCCTCAGATATTTATAGGCATTAATAAGATTCCTTCTCAGCCTTCTCTTCTCTAGACTAAACAGTCCCAGTTCTCTCAGTCTTTATTCATAGGAGAGGTGGTCAAGTCCTTTAATCATCCTTGTAGCTTTGTTGGACTCTTTCCAGTAGATCCCTGTCTTTCTTGAACTGGGGAGACCAAAACTGGATACAGTATTCCAGGTGTGGTCTCACCAGGACAGAGTAGGAGAACTTCCCTAGACCTGCTTTACATACTTTTACTAATGCACCCTAGGGTACCATTAGCCTTCTTGGGCGCATTGCTGTCCAATGGATATCTTCCTGTCCATTGGAACTTCTAAGGTCGTGCTCTTTGGAGCTGCTTTCTGGCAGGTTGACCCCTAATCTGTACTGGTGCCTGGTGTTACTTCTCCCCAGGTACAGGGCTCTACCCTTGTCCTTATTGAGCTTCATGAGTATATATACAAATGTAAGGGTTCATGTTGAAAGATAGTATTAAACTCTGTCTTTCCCTCTTCACCTCATTTTCAAACAGGAAACACAAATCCCTGTTTTCTGGAGGTGTTTTTTAATCTTCTAGTTAATAATGAGCTGCTGATGTTAATACAAAACTAAATCCTTACATCTCGCTAGCACTGCTTTATGTATTCACAGTGTTGGGGTTTTTTGATGGACAAACTTGCAAGATGGTTAAAGTACTTTGCAGACTGGAGTTTCTTCTGGTTTCACAGTTGCCTTTCACTGATATCTTGAGTTCGTTAGGTTAAAATTATTGTTTTAAAAGATCTACTCACTATTCTTACAAGTTGAAACCCTTTCTATTCTTTCCTTTGCATATCAGTGAGACTTGTGTGAGGCTGCTTAATCTCTGTGTTTAAGTTTACATAATAAGTTTCTAGAGGATATGACCTCTAGAGTGTTTTGGATAAAGGGATGGCTTATTCTTCTGCTTGCATGTCCATTTTTGTGTCTCAAGTCTGTCATTCCAGACATTTCTTCGCTTCACGTTTGTGTCCTTTCGTCTTCCTTCTTTGTTTGTTCCTTTTTTTTATTTTTGTTTTCAAACTACTAGTTTATGCTGACTATGACCCATATGCTGTGGCAGGAGTGTGTAACGACCACGGCAAGACGTACGCACTGTATGCCATCACAGTCCATCGGCGAACTCCAAACAGCGAAGAGACATGGAAGACGTATCGCCGCTACAGTGACTTCCATGACTTTCACATGAGGATCACTGAGCAGGTAAGTAACCTCAGAAAAATCTTTCAAAGAGTTCTTTGAAAGGTACCTTTTTGTCTGATGGTGTGGCATGAGTATTGGCTTTGAGAATCAAAGAGGCTGAAGAATTAGAGTCAGAGGACTACATTATTTTCCACAAAAGAGGACTTTTGTAACAGTTTATATCATAGCGTTGTTTGTACTGAGCAGGTATAGGTCCACATTTATGTGGTTTAGTATCTAATAACTGTATAATTGCTCTAACAAAAGAAAGTGTAACTTAGCTTTTCCCCCCTGCACCCCTTTTGCTTAATTTTACTTTAAAATCATAGAATGGTTTAGGTTGGAAGGGACCCCCAAAGGTCTTAATAGACAGTGAGCAGGGAGGTCTTCCATTAGATCAAGGTGCCTAGAGCTCTGTTGAACCTGACCTTGAATATCTCCAAGGATGGGGCCTCAACTACCTTCGGGGGCAACCAGTTCCAGTGTTCTACTACCCTCATGGTAAAGAACTTCCTCCTAATGTCCAGCCTAAATCTACTGTTCTCTAGCTTGAAGCCATTGCACCTCATTCGATCACTACAGGCATTTGTAAACAGTCTCTCCCCAGCCTTCTTGTATGCCCCCTTCAGGTACTGGAAGGCCACTATCATGTGTCCCCTGACTCTTGTCTTTTCCAGGCTGAACAACCCTAGCTCCCTCAGCCTGGAAATATTATTGGTCTTAACTGTTGGCATATTTCATTCATTATATTTGTCACAGAGATTGAGAAATGAAAACTGGGCTAGGGAAATAGGTATTTAGGTTTTAAGTGAAATGTTAAGGAAATGTTAACTAAAACTGTAAGGTGTTAAAAGGGACAGCTGTTGGCAGTTCAGTGTCCTGCTAGACAGTCTGCCTTTTGTTGCTGTACTTGTATTCTCAGACTCTTACCCTTTCTAAAATGTTAGGATAGAGACCTGTAAGTCATTGGCTGGTACAAATAACATGCTGACAGTGTTGAAAACACAGTGCTTTTTAAGAGAAGAGGGTGAAATGCTTTTAAACTAAGCAGATTCAGCTGTGTAGCCTCTGAACTAGCCAGAAGTGTAGGATTGCATCCCTCTGCCTTGTTTATTAATAGATAGGCATAGAGATCAAATTCTGTGCAGGTAGAGGTTAGCGCTGTGAAATCACAACAGCAGTAAAAATGGAAAAGGCTTTATTTAAAAAAAAAAAAAAAAGGCACTGTGTTGAATATTTGTATCAATTATATTCTTTTGAATTTCTGATTACCTTAGTGTGCTGTCAATAAATTTTAAATATGAATTTTTGTACTCATCTTAAAATATATTATTTTGTTATTTTTTAAAATTAATTAACTATTTTGAATAATATTTGACCTGTGGATAAAAGCTGTAAGTTCCCTGACCTTACAGTGAGTTAATGTTCTGCTGATACGGGGCAACTAACCTACTAGTAAATGACTAGGAAAAAATGACAGGAGGAAAAATATACAGAATATGAAAGTTCAAAGATTTCTTGTTGCTAATCTGAGTTTTAAATTTACAAAAAATTGAAATTAGTCCTCTAACACTAAGATTGTAAAAAAAATAAATTCTTATGCTTCATTGTAGTATCTCCGAAACTACCAACAATTTTACTTTGTTTTGACAATTAAATAGACATTCCTACACAATTTATAGGTACAGGAATGTCACACTGAACAACCTTCTTATTGGTTTTTCAGAGAAAATAGTTACTTGGTAACTGTATACTGTACCTGTGTGAGCTGTTTTCCTTAAAGTCCAGAACAGATTCACACTGGTTTCTTTAGTCAGTAGTGTAATGAATATAATTTTAAATAGATATATCTATATTTAAACTAGAGGCTGTTCTTTGCTTACATTGCTTCTGTTTGGCTAGGAGTATCCAAATAAAAACTAGACCATCTTCTGTTCAGTTATTTTCCTGTATGACCTGTTTGCAAGAGAAATGTATTTGGAAAGTTGGAAATATTCTTTGGTACTTCCTCAGGCCGTAAATGTGATGAGAGCTTTGTGACCTTGCAGAGTTTAGTAATGTCTTTGCAAAAAGCCACCTTGCAGGGACTGAATGATATCAGTCTCTCATTAAATTTGTAATTTCATGGTGGCCCTTAGAAAGAAAAGGATGCAGCCTTTTTCTAGGTTGTTCCTTAAAGCCTGGACACTCTACTCTTTCTCTGCCTGCTTTAGAATACTACTTATTTACAGAAGTCTAGATTCTGTGTGGATAATCCTGAATCTTTGAGTTTTATACTTGTTGCTTTTTAATTTTTGTGCATTGTAGTAGATATGTTCAACATTAAGTGTTAGGGCCTCTTCTTTCTCTGCCACTTCTCTTGAACCCTGGTTCTTTAAAACTGGAACAATGTCAGCCAGTGCCAATCACTATAATTACCTGGAGAGAAGGTACAGGTGGTGGCATATCAAGCATGGGACCGTAAACTGTGGAAAGTGGGTGAAGCCAACCACTGAAGGGACACAAACCTAATCATTTCCTTACCAGGTTTGATAGGAGAGGAAAGGCAAAATGTTTTAGAAAGATTTGCCAGTTATCTTGGTATAATCTAATGACCCTGCTAACTTCTGCAAAATAATAATGATAAATCTTGATCCTAAACTTTTTTGCCCTGACAATAGGAATAATTCGCACACTATACTAGTTTGTATTTAAAAGGTGAGTATCAGATGAGTATTCAGAAATTAAGTTTTCCCATGGCAGTCTCCTGAGAATTCTTGTGTGTGCGTTCTTGATGGCATACCTTTCATTTTAAGAAGTCTAGTTCTGGACTTGATGCAGAAGTTGTCAGGTGTTACAAAGTAGATAAGTGGTGAATATAGTGACCTCTATAGTTTTTGACCTGATACGCTGATTTGAAACTCTCCAAAAACAGAACAAAAAAAAAAAATCTTCTCTTTTTCCTAGTTTGAAAACCTTGCAAATATACTGAAACTTCCTGGCAAGAAGACATTTAACAATATGGACAGAGAATTTTTGGAAAAGAGGAAAAAAGATTTAAATGCCTATTTGCAGGTAAGGTGTTGTGGGGTTTTATTGGTTGTGTTCTAGGTTGGAGTTCTTTTTCTCTGAGATAGAAAACATGCTAGAGTTGTGTTGTACGTGAGCAACGTAAGAACTTCATATTATCTACTAAGTTTGCCTTTTCTTTTTGTTTATTCTTAGCTGGTTCTGACCTAGCTTTTCTGAGCTAGTGAAGTTTCAGCTGTGTTTGTTTTAGGATCTACACTACTGAACTAACTTCCGTTATGGTCATGTTTGTAGTAACTTTGTTGCTTAAGAATTGGTGTGCCATCTGCTTTGGGGGTGTAGTACAGCCACAAGGCTACTCCATGCAGGGCCTGTATGAGACTAGCTAGAGGAATTTAGTTGTCCTACTTCATAGGGACTTTCTGGTCATTTAGTGTTAAAATTATAGTAAGCAAATGAATGGATATATTGATAAATAATGAACACAAATAAAACTCTGTTAAATTTGGTTTAGAGTCCTAAGATTTTTTTCCTGTTGTGTCCATTTTTAATAGCAATATCTTTACAGTGATAGGTTTGGGGGGGTTTAGTTATTATGTTTTTTGTTGTGGTTGTATGGGTTGGTTTTGTTTCTTTTTGTTGTTTGTTTGTGTTTCCTTTTTTGGGAATTTTAGAGGAAGTTGGGTCATTTTTGAGTTTGTGAGTATTTTTGTGAGATGCTATGATTAATATGCTAGTCAAAATTACTGGAATTGCTAAGAGGTACGTTATTTCCCTCTTGAATAGTGTAATGTTGGAATAAAATTTAGACAAGAAGTTACAAAGTATATCGTGTAATGCACTGTCTCTGTGCAGGGGCAACTTTTACTGAATTGAATGATGTGGCCATTTTCATTATTTATTAAAAAGCATCTTTTAAAACTTGTTTTACTCAGCTCTTGTTAAATCCTGAAATGATGAAGGCTTCTCCAGCTTTAGCCCATTATGTGTATGACTTCCTGGAGAATAAAGCTTACAGCAAAGGGAAGGGAGATTTTGCACGAAAGGTAAGAATGTTTTGTGCTCTCAAAAGGACTTTATAGCATTTATTAGTGCAGTGATTGCAATAAGCAAAGATGTTGAACTGATACTAAACAGCTATATAGCACTTTCAAACAATTTGCAAATGAGCTGCTTTAATGTGTTAAGTGGCAAAGTATCTGAGCACATATGGAAGCAAAGATTCATCATTTTTATAGTAGTTAAATTTATTTGTATGACAACAGAGTAAGTTTTTCAAATCAGATGCTATATTGCACAAAGGTTAATTTGTGTTCATTGGAAGTTAATTTCTATCAGGCATCTTGTGATTTTGTTGTTGTTGTTGTGTTTGGTTTTCTTTCTCATTCCTTCTGATTTTTCAGTTCTTTTCTCTGTGTTTGCTGCCGTTCCCATGCTCTCCACTTTCCAAAAGATGAAATACATTTCCCTGCAAAAGCATGTTCCATGTTTAGCCATTGTAACTATTCAGAACATGTTTTTTTCAAGCCACCAGAACTCTCTTCTTTGTTTAGTTGAGCAGTTTATGTGGGCATCTGCTTTGCAAATACAGCTATTTCTAGACTTTTAGTGATTTTGATATAAAAAGCATCTGCAACTGTATTGTTATTTCAAGTTGTTGTTCTTCCCGTGTTTCTGGAGTATTTAACAGTGAAACAGCTAAATATTTATTGAGGTTTATGTAATGACTGAGTAAGATTTGATTTCTACCATATCAGCTTCTTCATAAATGTAAGGGTATCACAATAGTATTTGTGCCTCTGGACAGAATATAGAGTATATACTGAAAGAAAAATTGTAGCAGTTTCTATGGAAATACTGTATTTTTAATTATCCTTGACGTGATATGAAAGCACATTATTCCATTGCTATTGAAAAGAGGCATATTCCAAAGATAAGGAATTGAAAGCCCAAAGTGAAACATCTGGAAATATGAAGCTTGGCAGGGAGAAATGGCATTGAATGGAGAAGAAAAGGAAAATAAATTGAAACTAAGAAAAGCTGAGGAATGGGAAATTGAAATGACTCAGGAAAAATCTGTTGAAACATAGAAATAGTTACACTAGACTGTAAGGAACAGGAAATACAAATTAAGACTAAAATTTTATCCTGCCTTCGGTACTGAAGTTCAGCAATTTGAGTTGTTTCTTTACATCGTTGTTCTCTGGAACTGTGTAATACTTCTCATAGTGCATTAATGTGCTGGTGTCCTCCTAGATTATACAATTCTGGTTAAACATCTTCCCCTTCAGATGGACACATTTGTAAACCCACTGCGTAACTCTATGAGAAATGTATCAAACGCAGTCAAGTCTCTCCCTGACAGCCTGGCAGAGGGAATGACTAAAATGTCAGACAACATGGGTAAAATGTCAGAGAGATTGGGACAAGACATAAAGCAATCATTTTTCAAGGTAAGAAAATATTTGGTAGTTAATAACTACTAGTGAATTAATAGGAGACTAGCTATGGACTCACTTTAACTGATACTGTGTACTATAATGAAGTCAAGGCCTTAAACAGGAAAGCAGTCTGGTTTGTACCCATACTCTCCATGAGGTTCAGCAGTCATTGTAGTACAAAGAGGGAATTCTCTTTGCTGTTAAGCAACACATTTTAAGATGGCATCTATAGACTATTACAGTCATCCTTCTTCACTTAATTCAGTACAGCCATTTGAGAAGGAGAGAGTTACTGATATTTTTTTACCAGCCATTCTCATAAAGCTAGTTTGCTGCATCTGCTGCTTTCATTAGGAAGAAATAATATAGAAAGAATAAGGAGATAGTCTTTTCTGCTCATTCCTGCTGAGTTCTGTTTTTAATTAAAATTTTCTTTCTCTTTCCTGCCATCTTTCTTCATCCTTTATATTCCTAAAATGTAATTCCTTAGAGGTGGTGAATGGTAGCATGACACGCTATCTAGAAGTCCTATGAAAGTAGTAATCTTCCTAACATGTCCATCTTAACTTCCTTGCCCTCCTGGCCCTGTGTGTAGCTGTAAGGTCTGTGATCAGATATTACTCCATTTTTGTGTTACCAAACCAGTTATATGTGGCAGATATAGAACAGCAACCAAGATGAGTTAACCCTTAATCCATGAAAGGGAATAATAAATTTGGAGCGTGGGGGATGGGTTGCTTTCTCATTAGGTTTGCTTCCATTGCTTGTGAGATAAAATGATTGTCTCTGAACTTCCTCATTGCTGGGTAATTCTCTGTTGTGTGACTAACCTCCCAGTTATGCTCACTAGAAGCTCATGGCTAGGCAGGGCTTAAGATCAAAAGGAAATACGAGAAGTATTATCAGTCCCATAGGAGTTTCTTAGGAGTTTTTCAGTTGAAGCACTAGGCACTTGAGAAAATGTATGGGTGTTTTTTTGTGGGTTTTTTTTTTTAGAGGTGTTGATAACTTTGAGAGCTGTAGGAGGAATACCTACAGGCTTTGTGTTGGAAGGTGAAAGGACTGCTGTTTGTTCATCTGCAGTAGTATGTAGCTGACTTTTGACCAAATACTTGGTTTTCATTTTGATAACCAAATCAATTATGAAATGAATCTGATTTATTGGTGTTCTAAAATATTTTTTATTTCATAAACATTACTTTTTTCATTGTAGGTGCCTCCTTTGATCCAGAAAACCTATTCAGATCCTGACCATTGCCGTGTTGCAGCAACAATTGATGACAATGTGAGTCTGACGTTTATCATTCCAAAGCTGACTTCCCTAAAACTAATTTGAGCTGCCTATTTTATGTTACACTATTTATTAGTTTCTGATATTCTGCTAGGCCTTTACAGTTCTTAATTTCAGTAAAAAGAAGCTTACTTCCTTACAGAACATCTCTGTTGGTACAAAAATGATCTGAACACCTGTGGAATAATAGAGTGTATATTCTACTGCTTCTGTGTTTTATAGGTGGGGGTTGGTTTGGTGGGGTTCTTTTCCCTCCTCCCTCCAATTTCTGTTCAAAGAGAGTGGGATACCAGACTGTTAACATCATTGGCATATTACAGATTCTAATTTCTGATGTGACCTTTTAGGGAGCATCTGTTTAATGGATCGGAAGTAGTACTTGCTATGTTTTTATGGGAGAACCTTCAGAATGTTTTTACAAATAATAAACTTTTAGTATGTGAATACCTAAAATGTGTACAGTAGTAATATTGACAGCTTGAAAGTGAAGTTTAAGCTCTTGATGTTATTGTAAACTATGCTATAGTTTTGCTTGAAATATTGATCATACATGTGAAAATAATTGGAAGAAAACCTCTTCTCTCTTAAGTAGGACAGAAAGGCTGTAAGATTACCAGTGATTAAATGCAATTTGCTATGGTCACAAATCTGCACCTGTTCTGCCCTTCTTGTTTTGGGGTTTTGGCCACATCAAAGCATTCCAGTTTGTCTTCCTGTGTAGAACTGCTATTATGGCACAGCAGAGTTCTTATGGGTGTTCTTTTCCCCCCTCTTTTTTTTTTCCACTATATCACACCATATCCATAAATTTGTATTTACAAATGTATATATCTCTGATACTCCTATGGCTTCTGTTTCACATGGGCAAAACTAATGTCATTCAAGTACATGCTTTTCTACACATACTTCATTGCTCTTCTGTGAAACGAATAGAAGCTACAATTCTTCATAGCTTCTAAGTTGACATAGCATTTCTGAGAGGCAAATTTCAAATGTTTTGAAACCTTTGAACTCTCAACTGCTTTTTTTAAGGTTAATTGCAATTTACAGTCACTCAGACAAAAAAACATGGCAGTGCAGATGGAATTTTAAGTGGAGAAGCAATAGTGTAGAAGTGAGGCATGGATCTACAGAATCTCCATCTGGATTATGGATCCATTGTCTGTCTTCCAGTTGTGTATAAAAATGTACTTGTGTAGTCCACAAAGATATATCCCCGTAGCTATGAGATTTTGCTACTTTTAGTGAAGGATTAATAGTCTGCTTCAGCAAATTACTACTCTGTCAAGTAGAGCTGTATCAAATTTCATATACAAAACAAAATTCTGAAGGTTATGTTTAATTTTAGCTTGCTATTCTATAAAGCTTTAAGTTTAAACTTTAAATAACGAATCGGTGGAAAAAAGAATTCATTTGTTGTGTTTGAGAAATTTGTACCCTTGTGCAATACAACCATAAATCCAAATGCTAGTTTTTTATTCTATAGTTTAGGAATATATAGGCTTGCGTTTTGGCATTTAAGGAGCCATGAGAATCTTTGTTTCTATAAGACAAACCTTAATATCAACAAAGATGAAAATTAATCCTTTTACTCCACAGAATTTAGTAAATTGCCTCTCAAATTTTAATATTGGAAAAAGTATTCACAGTTACTGCCAAGTGTATGTCATCCATCTTTTAAAAGCTTTTGCATAGTTACTGAATCCTCTGGTCTAGAATTTCCATAAATTTTTTGGTAATCCAATCTGTAACATCTCCTATTAAATTAAGATGATGATGCTTTTCCTCATCTGCAAGCATAAAAGCAGTTAGTAGCCATGCAAGTCAGCATGACACCAAAATAAATGCTGGTTCATTGCAGTGAAGAATCATTGCTCTAAGGAGGTTCTGAATTTGGCACAGTGTATCCATAAGAAAAAGACACCAAAGATAAGCTCCTTGCAGGGTTTTCATTAGGACAGTTACCAAAGGAAGAGGTTAGGGAGAAGCACTTTTTAGGATATATTGTAGTAACTTCATTCAACTTTTGTGTAATAACTTTTATCTTCTTTTAAAATGATTTAAACCTAGTATTTATATATATATATTTCTTTTAAAAATTATTATTAAGCTTTCTTTGCTATTAGTGATGCCACAGAAGTTTTAGGGAAGGTTTCACAGTTACAGTATAAGGCAGCAAAGTGTTTCTGTCATTGTTCTGCTTCTGAAGTAGCTACTAAAACGATAGCTTTCTTTAACCAAAAATATATTTACTGATTATACTTTTACTTTCTTCATCAGGTAGATGACAATATTCCACTCAGAGTAATGCTCCTCCTTATGGATGAAGTCTTTGATTTAAAGGAAAGGAATCAGTGGTTAAGAAGAAATATAAAAAACCTGCTTCAGCAACTTATTAGAGCAACATATGGTGATACAATTAATAGGTACTGGGTTTTGTATCTAGAGTGTTTGTGTGAAAGTGTAGAGTCCCTCTGTAAACAATTTTTGGTATTGCTAAGTTATTGTGATTTTTAGATCTGCGTTCATTTCTCTTTGAAGAGATAAACACAAAACATTGCTGAAAGATGAATTCCAGAAACCCTTACATGCCAGAGAACTTCCAACAGAGCTTTCACTTACCAACATGAGTTCACATTTCTGTGAACGTAACTTAATACTGATGGTGTCTATGCCTTTTGCCCTGTGTTTCACACCATGCTTTGTTGTTAACACTGTTTATTTTCTCCACTACTTCTGTTTACATATCTTTGATGCCACAGATGATACACTAACACTGTCAAATTATTTGATTACACATTACTGAGTGTGTGTGTTTCATTTTTGCTCTCACACTTTAAAAGATTGAAAAGGGGGAAGAGAAAGGTCTGTTAAAGGGTCCGTTCTGCCCCCATATTCTCTGTAATTCACGTATGTAATTCACACCCTTTTTAATGCAAATACAATGCAAATGTATAGTAGTAAATAAGTAGTTTTTCTTGCCTTTGGCTTAGAAATCTGTTTCTGGACTTTCCCTTCTAAAAAAATTCTAGGAACAGGATTGGCGCTAAGTTGTTGTTTTGGATTAGTGCTGCGAATCTAAGTTTAATTTCTGTTAAGTGCGAAGTAGTTCCCCATTAATTTTTCAGGACATTTCTCACTGTTTTACTTCTTACCTTTCACAAGTATATTTTTGATCTTTCCATCATCACTGTTAAGCATATATACAATTCTTGTGTTATCAGTAGTGGTGCTGCCATCTAATAGTAGCCCCAGGTGGATTTCAAATAATTTCTTGCAGCCATGTGGCAGTTATCTTGGCACCTTGTGCTTCTAAAAACATGCTGCCTTGGTCAATAACTCTGAATACTTATTGCTGTTTTCAGATTGTAGTATAATTAGATAAGTGGTGTGCAAGCTGCTGCTTTCTTCTTGCAGAGAAGTGCACAGAGCTTCTTATTTTGCTTCTGTTTTTGGAGCTCTCCCAGATACTCACAAATTCCTTTGATTCAGCAGTCATACCTAGTCCTAGTAGATTGTTGGGGTTTAATGGCATTTTGCAGCAGAATCTGCTTCTAAATTCAAATTTAGAGACATAATCCTGGGATTATGATGATACACAAATGCATATATAATTGCTGTATAAACATACTAGATTTGGATATCGAGTATTGGTGAATAGAGGTCAAAGTTTATGCTCAGTCTGTATCTCCTCTTAAAGACATGAGTAACTGCATAGGTAAGCATGGTAATTTGACATTTTAAGTAGGTTGCTTGCTTACAGAAACAAGAGCTCTATGAAGAGCAATGCTCTACAAGCAGAGCACTTACCTAATGCTAATGGGAGATGCAACATCAATTTTCAATCCTGCTTAGTCATCTTACATTTGCTCTAAAAGTAAAAGGCTTTAGCTTAAGGAGTGATCAGTGTGTTTAAATTTTCATCCTGACAGTCAGTATTTGCCTTCCTACTGTACTTTTTTTTGTATAGAACTTACAGAGTTAGGGAAAACTGCAAGTATGTTTTTGACTTAGAGTGCTCTTTAAAATGCTATACTTAGTTGTTCTCTGTTTTAAAAATTAAATAAGAGACTTGTTGCTTTGACTTCTAGAAAAATAGTTGATCATGTTGACTGGATGACATCTCCTGAACAAGTAGCAGATGCGGTGAAACGCTTCAGGTATGACTATCATAGGTGTTAAATATGAAGTACTCGCCTGTTGTTGTCTAATAACTGTGTATCCTCCCTGTTCTTTTTTCTGTGTTGCTGCACAGAATTCTAGTTTGAGCATACTGCTTTTGCTTTCTCCCACTTGACATACATAAATGGTCATATGAAGAACATTTTTGAGTTTTCTCCTCTTCTTCAGCTTTAGCTTGTTGATAGGTTAACTACTGCCAGAGATCTAATGAAGCAATTAATAGGCCTATGCCTAGAGTTTCAGTGGCAACAGAGACTGTTAAACACAGATCTTAGATGTATTATATGGAATAACTACATTCCATATAATGGATTTGGTGTGATAATTTCTTAATTTTCTTTCATTTGATTCCCGTGCTAAACTATTTATGATAGCTGCTGGTAGGTTGAGTGTATTCTACCTCTTGCTTTTGATTTCTTCTTTTGCCTTTTCTCATTTCTCATACTTGAAGTATGTGTGTTAGGTTGTGTGCAAATTACTTTCTTGTATTTGTTTTGAAATAGCTCTGAGGGATTAAAAAGAGCCTTCCATTCGATAAAATTTTAATGTGTTTTGACAGATTTGTTTCTGTTGCAGAGATGCTTTTTGGCCAAATGGCATTTTAGCAGAGACTGTTCCACGGAGGGACAAAGCTATTAGAATGAGAACAAGAGTGGCAGGGAAGACCAAATTACTGGAGGTAATGCCAGGTAAGTAAGTCTGAGATTTGAAGCTTAATAATTTTTATCATATATTATTACTAGAATTAGTGTCAGTATTCTTCTTGGTTGTTGAAAAGAAATGTCAACATCTGAAATATATTTAAATTAAAAAAAGTTGGGTTTTTTATTATTATTTAAGCACTGAATGTGTGAATACCATGACTTTGCAGCTCTAGTTCTTTTAGAACTAATCCAGTATTTAGTTTGACCACAGGATTAATGTGCATGGAAAACCTATATTGCAATAGAGCAGAGCATGATTTCATGCAAAATAACATATAAAAGATTAAGTAATCGTCAGAAATCCTTTCTGCTGTAAGAGACCTTCTGGTTTTGTCATGTTATGTACTGCAGAGCCACTGTTGCTTCAAATTCCCTGCTATTTGAAAGACTTTATATTCAGTTTGTTGTTAACACAAAATCAGAATTTGGTTTAAACTTCAGTGTAACTTTTTGTTTTTGTAGATGAACTGAAGCACATCATAGGCGCTGAGACAACACGGAAAGGCATTCTCCGGGTCTTTGAAATGTTCCAGCACGCTCAACTGAATAAGAGAATGGTGTACGTGTTTCTAGAGAGATTCCTAGAAACCTTATTTCCACAAAATAAGTTCCATGAGCTCTTCAACAAACTTCATTCACGGTCAAAGCAGATGCAAAGGTATAAGCAGAGACTACATTCTACTCAAGCGCCTTCCTTGCAGAAAAGGTGACACTTCAAACCTGCTAAGCTGGTGTATGTTTGTCCAGGACTAATTACTTGGGCAGATTCTCTGGGGCTTCGAACTCACATGCTGTTATTTCTGCACCAGTCTTCTAGTGTCACATATTAGGTAATTAATGCATCTGTAAGACCTGTGGATCTTCTCATCTTCACTTGTAGTTCAACCACTACCAGAAGGGTTTGTGTGTCTTAAATAATTTGGTGCGTGTTCATGCAACATTGAGAAGAATGTTAGCCCAATATAGAAGAATGCTGATTCCTTCCGTTCCTGAGTCGATGTTTTACCAGCAAGGGAAAGTGCCAGACTGTCCAGGTAAAGCACAACTGTGGTGATACAGTGGAAGAAAAGGATGTTTTGGCACTGGGAGATAGTGCAATGTGTGAGAATCAGGTGGAATTGTGCTGTGTTATGACTGTTGAGGCTCTGTAGGGCTCTTTTAACATTCCTGTAAAGGCTGAGCTAGCAGGAAAAGCAGTCTCTGGAATAGCAGGTTTGTAGGAGAGAGGAGAAATAGTTATAGTCCCATCATAAAAGTACATTTATTAAAGAAAAGTTGAGGTAATGTGGCTTTTATGCTACCTTTACTTCACATTTCTTGTTTTGAAAAATAAACTAACATTAGATCTAATGGAGATTTTAGTGAAGGCAGAGGTACAGTAGAAATAAACCCTTTATTCTGATTATTCTGTAGCTGTAAGGGCCATATTCTGCTCTTACAGCACCTGGCATACATACAGTGCATGTAACTTCAGTGGAAAAGGGGCATTGTATTTATGTTCAGTTGGCGAATACAGGTCAAGTTGATGGTTGTAGAAGGAAGGGGGTACTAGGATAGACATCACATTAGAAGGAAATTGCACTAAGACACAGTTTACACACAACTCTCCATTAAAATTTGAGACTATTTGGATGTCCTACTCAATGGAAAGATTTCTTTGCCCTTCAATGTGCAAGCCTCATATGGAAAAAATATTTAAATTAATTGGTTCCTCACAAGGCAAGGGTTTCATCGGCAAACACTTGGAAATTCCTGAATGCATCTCAGTGTATATATGAAAATAAAAAGGAGATAAAACTACAATATTTAAAATTTTTTTTTTTTGTGCATAGTGTAAATTTTACTACAAATTTGACATCAAGGCCCCACATCCATCTGTTTAGTTTCATTGAAGAGTTTCTGTCCAATTAAAAACAAAGTAACAACTGAATAATCCTGTTTGGCCACACCATATCTCAGTTTGTGTTTTCTTTTTCATAGTCCCCAAACTGTTTGAGCACCACTATCTGGGTGACTAGAAAACAATCCCATAGAGTCAGTTTCTTTCTGAACGCAGGGTAAGATAACAGCTGTTGATCAAGGATCCCTATAGGAACTTATGTCTTAATGGGAACAAATGATCCTTTTATGTGAGGGAGGAACACAGACCTTTTATGAAAGCGTTCTGAGAGAAGACAGAAGGCTCTCAGAGGACCTAGTTAAATGGACTGAAGCCTCTATATAGATCATTTTTTCTCATGGACTTTTATTAATGCAATGTAGCCTTCTATCATACTGCTTAATGATGATCATCTTGTACTGTTAACATTCTCATACAGTATGCATGGGCTCAAGTGCACTTGGGTTTTTTTCCTTTATTGCAAAACTAAATACTGTAAATGAAATATCTTTTGTAATCCCTAGGAAGGCAAGTTGGTAAATATGTAAGAACCCTTCCCCCTTCCTCTCTGCAGGTTCTGTAGAAGTGATGATTTAAGTGCTGTTGAATTTAACAAAGTTCTTGATTTCTGTGTAATCAACATAGCCAGCTCCTATTGTTTACATGCCTCTCTTCCTCTGATGTCAGGGTGCTCCAGCACCCCTGACACCTGACGGATGAAATGTCGTTTAGCAATTGTTCGTGGCAATATAGTTAAAATATCATCAATCCTACCAACTCTAATTTGTCCTTTAAATCACTGAATTTGTCATGCAGTAGGAAAGGTGGAACTTCAAATACTGTCTGTCAAATCTGTGGAACCTTTTATCTATCTGTAGGTACCATGAAAAATTTCAAGAGAATAGTGATCACGTGCAAATTTGGGAGATTTTTTTTTTTATTATCTGGTACATTTCTGTACAAAAATAATATCTTTAGGAATGTGAACTGAACATAATACACCGTGTTTATTAGTCTTTTAATTAATGAATTTATTACATATATATGCACCTATACACACATTTATATACATGTGTGTGTGTATGTATATATGTATTGAAGTTTTGTCTTCTGTATTTAATTACAGAATGTGGCTTCCTAATTCAGTGGTGCCTGTTGGCTGGCAAGAAGTATCAGAAATGAATACCTTTTTTTGTTAAAAAAGAGTTTGTCTCTTAATAGTTTTCTTGTTGACAATTTAAAATAGCTGCCCTGTCAAACCATGCAGTCTATTATCCTGGGAAGTCTCCAAAACTGAATGTTAATATACAGCACTTGAGTTGGCTGGGTGTATCTTCTGGTCTTTGGGTGCTGGGACTGGCTGCTGAAAATTGTGCCATTGTCAACAAATGCACTTGTTTTAGCCTTAATTATTTTTAAGAGAAACAGAGCAATTAAATTTGTCATTTGGTTCATCCTCAAACTTATGCTGCTGGTGTTTGCTAGAACTAAACAGTACATTAAGTGCTACCAGAATGTGTACCAAAATAAAAATATATGAATTCCACAATCTAAATTTTAATTTTGTGCAATATTTTCATTTAATGCATGTGTATTTGAGTAATTGTAAAATAAATGAGTTTTTAATGGTTTGAAGTCTAGGTTAAAAAAAACCAAACAACCGTTTTCACAGCTGAACAATTTTGCATTCTGTTGTTGCATTAGTTTGTTTAAGGACTTGTTTTAAAAGTCTTTTATTTCTTACTCTGTTGTTAATTCCCTTGTTCTCAATGATCCTTGCTCATCTGAGCAAAGCTCATATATTCCAAGGGAATAATCTGAAGAGCACATCTCATGAATATAGCTGTTATCAATTACTTGTGCATATCATTGTACAGTAAGTGTCAGCTGTGTGCCTAATCGTTCTATTGATGCTTTTCTCCTCCCTTTCCCCCTCCTCTTGTTTCTGTAACAAAGAATGAACGTGAAACAAACTGCCATGGTCGCTTCTACTGAACGGCAGTGGATTCTGAATTTTTTTTATTTTATTTTTTGAAGTTTGCCTTTATGTTCTGTCTAATAGAAAGCTAAAAAATTACACTAATAAAGTATTAACAGGATTATGAGTCTCTGTTTGTTCTTAAAATCACTTTCTCACTAGCAGGTACATGTTCCTCAAGTCTGGAGGAAAATACCATTGAAGATAAGAATACTGCTGATAAATAAAACTATCATTCCCTTTTAGTTTTGTGGTTTGTTTTTTGTTGTTGTTTTTAAATTTAAAGCACTTTATAAACTGGTTTTGCTACAATAATTTTCAACCAGCATTTGCAGAGAGTCCTCTTATTTTAAAAGGACTTGTGCAGAAACAGTGGGACTGCATGGTGTAGCAGGTTTTTTTTTATGTTGTTGTGTGTCTTTAGCTTTTCCCCCTGAGTTTATTTTTGCAGCAACTGGATCTACCATGGAAGTGCAATTGTTACCCTTGATATATTTATTCCAGCTGTTTCACATTCATCAGAAAGATGTCCTGAGCCACGGAGATGTTAATGCTGTGACCCTAGAGTGAAATGTTCACTGCTGTCGCTGACTTAGACACTTTTTGTACAGACACATTTAGCCTACTCCACGTTCTTATTTGTTGAAGCTGTTATTCAGGGATAATTTCATGGCAAGAAATGAACTCCATTATAAACTTTATAGTCTTTAAAATATCAGCCATTTGCTAAGTTAGGGTAATATGTGTCTGTGGCTTATTTAAGTCCCCAGTCTGTCACATTATCTGATTTGTTTTGCTTTCGATGTCTAGTGAACCTGTGAAGATTGCTAAAAATTCTGTAAAGTTCAGTAATTAGCATCACTCTGCATTGAATTACTTATCTACAAATTTCATGATCTCTTGGAGAAAGGAAATTCTACAATGAAAGCAAGCTGATTTTTATTATGTATTTTGAAAGAATTTATACTTCATGAAACACTTGAAACATTCATGCCGCTGCAGTTTTGTGCACACAGAAATATGTTTGAATACTTAATTATTTCATACCTCATTCAGCAGTTACTATCTGGAATTCTCATTTGACATTTTAGAACTGGAATAGTGCATCAATTAATTCTGAGACTGGTCTTAAGTAGAGAATGAGAGTGTATTGAATTTGTTGGCAGTTGAGCTATTGGGAATGAGGAAAGCAGCTTTCAAAACCTGACTTGCTCTTTCTTACCATAACAGTTTCAAAAGTGAGTCTTTTGAATCTTTGTGCTGAATTGTTTCAGCGTGAAGTGGAAAAACATACTAATTCAGAGTTAAGAGATATTGGACTAGATGATCTTTTGAGGTCCCTTCCAACCCCTAATGTTCTGTGTGATATTAATGTTACCAACTTACTGTAGTTTTAGGTAAGACATTCTCATAAAGCTATGGTAATTGGGAATACTTTCTGTTTAGAACATGTGGAAGATGGTTCTGCGAGTTGCTCATTATTCCATGCATGGAATGGCCAGAACTTGAAAAAATTTTACTTCTTAGGAAAAACTTCTTTCCTGAGGGAGTGGTGAGGTATTGGGACAGGCTGCCAGGGAGGTGATGTGTGATGGAGTTGCCATCCCTGGAAGTGTTCAAGAAGCTGTAGATGTGGTGCTTTAGGATATGCTTTAGTGGTCATGGTAGTTGTGTTACAGTTGGACTCAATGATCTTAAAGCTCTTTTCCAGCCTTAGTGATTCTATGATAGTGTTAAATAGACCAGTAAAATACTGGAACAGGCTGCCCAGGCATCTCTGGAGATGTTCAAGGTCAGACTCAATGTGGCCCTGGGCAGCCTGGTCTAGTTGGAGGTGTCCCTGCTCACTGCAAGGGGTTTGGACAAGGTGACCTTTGAAGGTCCTTTCCAACCCAATGCGATCTGTGAATCTGTAAGGTACTTGTGGATGGGCAATAAAGTTACTGAGTGCAGTTAGGAAGAAATGGGGTAGAGAGGGTGGAATTCCATGTATAACCCCTCTTGAATTGTAGAGGTTACAGAAGTTTGATAGTGCAGTTCTTAAATCTACACCTCTTCCATCCATCTTTTCATTCTTCCTTCTCCCTGCAGAATGTTTTGATTATGGTTTATGGCTTCAGAATTCAAGGAGCTTGCTTCTTGCCTTGATTTGCTGCTGACATTTTGATGGAAACAAATACTTCAGAAATATTTATGAATTTCAATCCCAAACTTCACAAGAGCAAGTTTCAGAGCTCTGTTCTCATTTAATCTAACCCTGAGCCATGTTCCCTGTCTACATTCCTCTCTCTTTACAAAGCATTTTGTGTTGTGGTTTTTATCAGCTTGTGATGAGTCAACAGTGTCACAGTACCTCAGATCTTCTTGGTATCCAGAAAGCAAATGTGTGTGTGTGTAAGTATGAGCAGTGTGTGGGGTAATGGAGTGGCAGTGAAGGGAAACTGACACACAGCAGGTGTGCAAGGAATAAGCAAAAACATTTTATTATGATAATGATCATGAAACTGAAGGCCAGAGAATGTGAACTATTTCTACAGCCCCTGACATTTGCACCAAGCAGTCTTATGGTGCAGGCCTGCCATCATCTGTTCAGCTGTGGAGAGTTGTGGTGGGGGGGAAATGTTAATTTAGTGCTGTTGCATTTAATAGAGTCCATAAACTTCATGTCATGTAGAGTCAGTGAGCTTAATAATAAGCAAAAGTTGTAGCCTGAAGTATTCTCTCCTGACCCCCTTGGGATCTGTGCCATAGCATGTTGGCCTTTGGTCAGTGGTAGTTCATGTTTTGCAGTTAGGTTTGAGGGGAGCAGGGAGTGATTGTGTTTCTGAGCCCCACAAGACAGGGCTGAATATTTGCTGTAGCCAAGTGTGATCCAAGGTGGGTGCATCCTTGCAGAGCCAATGATGAACTTCAGCAATGTTGTTTGTTCTGGTAATGCAGCTGCTTTGGGGAAAGTGGGAAATGTCTGCTTTGGAAGTTTCTCTGCGGTCACAGACCCTGCTTAACAGCCTGTCCATCCGTTTGTTTCGAAGGAGATTTTGCTGAAATTACTGAAGCTAGTGTATGAGAGGGTTGTCTTCAACTTAGCAGTTAGACCTGGCACATCTCCTTAATGTTATGCTACCAGAAGAGTTGAGGTGGTGTGTTTTGGGTTTGTTTTTTTTTTTTTGAGTCAAGAACCTTCTTGATATCTGATTTGGCTCAAGAGAAATGACCAGTTTGTTTGCAGGTCAGTTGCTGAAAATCTGCAGTAGCTTCCCTGCAAGGAGAGAAGCTCAGAGTAGGACTCAGCTGCATGGAGCCTGCCCTGAGAAGGGGAAGCATTGAGAATTCTCCTGTGAGCCTTGCAGCAGAGAGTGGCCAGGCTCATTGCTGAGCCCATGGGAGCTTCAAGAGGAGAGGCTGCCCAGGTAGTGGAAGATGATGTTTGTTTCCCACCATGCAGTGTGCCCAGCTATAGCTCTGGTTGGGATATGATGTTCAGGTGTAGCAGTATTGGAGTGATCTCCTGCACCCTCCCAGCTGAAGTCCCCCTTTCAGGAAGTCCTGAGTGAAGCCAATACAGAATAACATTCCTGCTTTCAGAGGCACAGAAGCAGCATGAGGCTTTGCAGGAATGGTTGGGTCTTGTTGCTTCACTTGAGCTGTTCCCAAGGACTTCAGGGTAGTGCCCAGGGGTTCATCTTATTCTCTGAACAATAACTATATTAAGACAGTGTGATGGTTTGAAACTGTCTTTTTAATTTTTCCTTGCAAAGTTCAGAACAGAGAAAGTGAAAGAATGTAAATAAGTCACTATTGGGTGTAAGAAAGCAAAATAACGATTGTTCTAAACACTTCCATTGGATAGATAGAAATGTTTAAGAACTATTACCCAAAACAAAGTGGGCATTCTGCACATTCTGCGTTCGGCAGTGGGGGCAGTTGCTGGGCTGTCTGGCTGCTGTTTCTTCTTCTCTTCTGGCTGAAGATAACACACTGACCTTGGCAGCTAAGTTAACAACTTTCTGTTTAACTAACTCTGCTTCTCTGTCCAGGGGGGTCTGGGGGAAGCTCCTGGGAGAGAGAGGCCCCTTTGGGAGGGTCCCCTTGGGGGGAAGCAAAGGGAGATCGGTTGTGCTTTTTCTGTTGATTGTATATATTTATGAATGTTGTGAATTTTGTATATTTGTACATATTCATTGCATTTCATTGTAGATTTTAGACTCTGCTTGTAAATACAGCTTTTCATTTGCTTCCAGACTGGGCTAGCCTGGTTATTGTCGGTGGGGTGGGAATTTCAGCTCACACCGACACAGACAGCCTCAAATGATGCCGATAACTAAATCCATCAGTTTGTCAGCCTGGTGCTAATTTTATAGCCCTGTGTTTAGTGCTACTTCTTGGACTAATTGTACAAAACCATAGAATTAAGCAAATTGTAGTCATTTGCCATATACATATATTTTTGTTGTATCATATCAGTCTGGCCAACTCAGCTCCACAGTAGTTAGGCACTTTTGCCCTCTCGGAAAAAAACCCTTCTAGCTACAGGTGTTTTTCTTTTTCTGTAGGGGGGTTCTAGAAGGTCACAGAAGCATGAAATTTATCCTAATTCAGCTTAGCTGCTAATCACACAGAGAGAAAGGAAAGTGTGACTGAGTATTGAGTAAATGTCAGTTGGCACCTGTTTTCACAATCTCAATTTGTTTTTCTTCTCACAGTATATTACACCTCTTAATTTAATTTGTGACTGGCCTTTCTCCTCCCAGCTGTCCAGGACTGCAGTGCACACGTTCCAGCTGGTGTTACTGGAGGCTTTGCTCACTCAAAGGCTGAGCTGAGCAAATTGCTCAAGTCCCACAGTCACCCAGGGTCTTGGTGCTCTCTTGCTGCCTTATCTCACTTACAGGCTGGTAATTTGATTCCCTGGACCTGAAATGGAGTATGCATATTTCAAATACCTTTAAAAAGTCTTTCCCATCCTAACTATGTTGTTTTGGGATTAAGATGGACTTTAGGTAACAGAGTGGCCCATTCATGAGCTTTGCAATAATTGTGGTGCTAATGTTGATTTAAGTTTGTGGGGTTTTGAACAGAAAAAGTTCCTAATGGTATTTGCAGAAGGGAAGGCTGCCTGGCAGTTGTACTGTGTGTCACATGTAAGGGCTGTGTTCTTTTCTCCTGTGTGCTAGCATGCGAAAAACCTAGCAGAGTTGGAGAAATTCAACATCCCACCCTCCATGCCCCAGAAAAGTTTAAGGCAGTCCCAAAGAGACATTCACAGAAGTAGCAAATTTAATTTCTTGGACCTCAGGCTTTAACAGCTTAATCCTTCCTCTCTAGAACAGCTATCTTTAAAAATAAGATGCATGGCGGTCTGGCAAAATTAAGAGACAGACTGAAAGATGATGAATTTGCAAGATACAGAAATCAGTGTTAACTCCAGAGCTTCCCTTTGGATAGAATCTCAGTGTTCTGGGCCAAGAAAGAAGAAAATTGCCTAGCCCTGTTCTCCCTGAGCAAATATTTCTTGTCTTCTGTCAGCTCTGTGAATTTATGAAAATTACAGCATTTATATGTGGTGGTGCATCTTATTAAAGAAGCTGTTAATTTGCTCTGCAGCAGCTTAATTAAGTTAACAGCTCTGACTTGCCACTGAAACCTGTTAGTTTAGTATGCTTCCATCCTGATAAGCAATTTGTCCTATAAAATTCAATTCCTACTTTGCACCAACAATAGCAAGAATCTGACTGCAAGTTACCAAGCTCTGACATTTTAATTTGGGAAAAGCCCTGTACAGTAGTACATTCCCTGTACTAAATGATCTTGCTCCTTTTCTTCTCCATAAATGAATATATTAACAATTGTCTCAAAATAATAAGTAGAACGAAAAGACATTTCTGAAAATCAGTCCTAAGCTGAGGAGCTGCATGAAGATTTGGTTTGGTTTTTATTTTTTGTTTCTTTGTGGTTTTATTTTGTTTGTTTGTTTGTGGGATTTTGGTGTTTGTGTTTGTTTTTTTTTTTTTTTTTTAGTTTTCTTTTTGTGGGAGTGTGTTTGGGTTTGGTGGAGGTTTTGTTAGGGTTTATGTTGGGGTTTTTTTAATTGTTGTAGTTTCGGGATTTGGTGTGTTTTGGGGCTTTTTGTTTTGATTTTCCTTTTATTCCTTTGTGGCTTTATGGAAAAAAAAATGGAAAATACTTAATTTAAAAATAATTTTGGTCAGTGCAGTCTGTGGTTGCAGGTAGTGTTGACGGAGCAAGC
Organism: Indicator indicator; assembly: GCF_027791375.1. Taxonomy (NCBI): domain Eukaryota; kingdom Metazoa; phylum Chordata; class Aves; order Piciformes; family Indicatoridae; genus Indicator; species Indicator indicator. Next base: position 23,887,392 of record NC_072020.1, on the reverse strand, counting down.
ATTGGGCACATGATCTTGTAGGTGGAAAGGGCAAAGAGCTGGATGGAAGCTGTGGCTAAGCTGTCAGCCCTGCCAGCTCATAGGGACTGTGTTGGGAACCTCTAGAAACTCTTCTTTTCCTCAACCCCAAAATAATTGCCTTGTTTTGATTAAGAATAGCTTGATACAGTACTTTCAGCAGGTTGTTCTCTGTTGTTGTCCTTCTCTATCAGTCTCTTGCCTCTCTGCACGTGTAAATTGCCTACTGCGCAAGAGACCTTTGTTCTTGCTTATATTTCATGGGGATAGGATGGATATTGGCAAAGAAAAAGGCTTTTAGTCTTCAGGTTTTGATTTTTAGTATGTCTGTGCATGATGACTAAAGAGGAATTTTGGGAAAAGTCACTCTTGTCACAGCTGGTTACTGCTTGAAGCTTGAAACTTAAGGCATAACAAGGCTATCATCATGTAGGCTATTGTAGCTTGCTTTTCCCCCTGACCTTGGCAAGTGCAATCTTACCTCTCCTGAGTACTGTCACAAAGATCATATTTTTAACTTAGGCTGTTACAGTTTTCTGCTTTCCTGCTGTAGCTGTTTTCAGACTACATGGTCATTTTAGTTCCCCAGCAAAGTCTGAAAAGGCCTCTCTGCCAGTTTTTGGTGTGTGGTATTACACCCCCCACCCCTCATTTTGATTAGCAGTAGACACATTTTAAAATTATTTGTTTTTTTTCCCCTCAGCTGTTGTACTGCTTTATACTCCTCTGAGACCTACTTTCTGTGTGCAAAAAAACATTTATTTAAGCAAGTGTGGGGCAGAGTCTGGTGCCCAGGTGAAGTCTGATGGCTGCTGCTGAGACCTGGGTCTGCTCATGGCAGCATCTTCTTAATGTCCCTGGTTCAATGCACGAGATCTACCTACCTGAAGTAGATAAATGTTCTTTTTGCTTAAATTTGCTTTCAGTGTAGACCCTGATATTTGGCAATGCTATGCTAGTGGAATTGGAAGCTTCTCCGTTTTGAATTTCCATATATTCTTTTTCCTCTCCCTTATTCTCGCAGATTTGCTGTAATAGAATTAAGTCGAATAGTTTTTGCTTGTTTGCCTCTATTTACTTATGTTTTACTGCCATTACTTTCGGTAAAATTGTGGATGTTAGTATCTCATTTTGACAGATTTCCAGGTAAGCTTAAAGTGAAAGGATTGTATAAAATGCTGGGAGAGATTCCTTACTTACTGGCTCTCACTTAACTCACTTTTCTGTTTGTTTTTAACCCTTACATTGAGCCCTGCCCTTTCAAAACATTATCACAGGGCTGACAGGACAAATAATTTTGCTTGTGTTCCTACTGCTGCTGACAGAACTGTCACATAAACCTCCAGCATGTGTGAGTCAACCTGTACAGGCTGCTCTCTTCCATTCTCGCTGCTGAAGGATGTTGCTGCCTAAGATTGTCACACTGAGATACAGAAAATTGAAGTGAAGCTTGGAAGGGAAGTAAACACTGGGGAAATACATCATCTCCTGATGAACTTGTATTTTTCTAAACATGTAGACATTCTGTAATAAAAGTCTAAAGCATTTGGCTCAGAAGTAGGGTCACTTAAAAATAAGTATTTTCCCTTTCCTGAAGTAAAAAGGAAGTTGCTGTCCTGAGTATTTCCATCCCAGCACATCTTGAACAGTCATGAGGAGTGACATTCAAACAAAGTCTGTAAGGAGAAGTGACACATCCTTTTCCTGTGAGGGATAGGAAGGAAGAGGAATTCGGTGGAATGTTTCTCTTGAGAGCAGACATATGTTCAGTCAAGAGAAGCAAGGTTTCCCAGCTGAAAGTGCAGCAAGGTTCTACACAGGAAAAAATACAGAGATTTATTTTACCAGCTCTGAATAATTTACCCAAATAAATCAATAAAATGAGACTTCCACAAGAATTGCCTCTCTGTTCTAGAAAGTCCCTACTGCCTAGATACTGCGGTGTGTATATGAATTTTCTGTCTGAGATGCACAACTCCTGCCCTGTGTTTCTTAAATTACTCATACACAGCTCCACTCCCCAGTCCGGTGCGGCAGGGGGAAGAAAGCAGCAGACCTTTTACAGTGCAGCTAAATTATGTGAAGCCTCTACTGTTGAAGGATGACCTAGGCAGCTCCTGGTTGGTCTTGCCCTGCTCTCTATATTAAGGATGATACAGAATACTCCATTCATTTAGTGCCCATGTTATTTCATGGTCTCATCTGTCTATGCCCACTTGGACTTCCTGCAAGGATGAGAATAAAACCTAGCGTTTAAGATCTTTTGATGGTTGTGCCTGGCAAGTGTTAACTGCAGTTTGGTCAAGCTGTCTTTGTTGAAGGCTTTCCCCCCACCTGTGCTTGTTCAACTTTTGTAAAAAAGGCATTTTTAGATTAGACATACTTCATTACCAAATCTACTTGTTAAAGGAAGCTTTGCTGTTGCTGCTTCAAGTTTTTATAGCTGACTGCCTCAATGTAAACACAGATGCAGGCTTCCCTGAAAGAATGTCTTTTCCAGAGCAATCGTGACTGCTTTAGGCTGCTGCCTTCTGCAACACTATCATGGCCTGTAACTAAGGTAGGAAATAGGTGACTCTAGTTGTTGCCTCTCTTGGACTTGCCTTTGTTACTGGCGAACTACCAGACAACAAAATAAATGTTCAGATGATCACGTTTATTGCCAAATCAGAGAGTTCAAGTAACCAATAATATTTGGGTGCCTTAAACCAGAAACCTGTTCTGTCCTTGTTCAGCTGAAAGTGCTGTTTGTAATTGTAAGTGTACTTATTATGAGAGTTAGTATTTTAAAGAAACTCTTAAATAATACTTAAACGAATGAATCTAACCTTTACTGAAAGATGTTTTGAGGCTTTCCAAGTGTCACTGTACCTGATCTAAGAGCACTGAAACATGATACAACAATATTGGTTTCATGTTTGAAATGTGCAGATCCTGTATTCATCCCAAACTGTAAGCTAATAAAATGCCTTAAAGGATAAAATACTTGATTTTGCAAAGATTTGCTTGGCTGCTTAACTTAGTATATTCAATTTCTTTCACAATATATTGCTTTTTCTCTTGTGCATCCCCACACTCCAGAGTTAAGAGAAGTGATGGTTACACAAATTTTTGCAAGACATGTATACTGTCTATTTTTGTGGTTCATTTCCAACTCCTCTATAACTTGAGCTGTTCACTTTTGGGAACACAAGGAAAACTGGAGGAATTTTTTCCCCATCCTTTCCCTATATTCTATACTGGTTTTCTAACAGCAAGGAGAAAGAAAACTTCTGTCACACATGAATGTGCCGTGCTGTTAGTGACATTCTCCTCTTACTATATTATCAGTACTTGGTTTAGCTGAATGTTTTGAAAAGTGCTATTCTATATATGTGTCTATGTGATGTAATTTAAATTAAAAGAAAATTTTTACTGTCTTTTTTGGAAAGCTTAGCATGATGGTGGTGTAATAGTGCCTCCCAACATTTCCCCTCACAGCAGCCTGGCTGCAGGGCTTTCTGGCTATGCAGAAAAAAGTATGCTGCTGCCTTTTTCTTTTCTGGTGTTTACAGAGAAGGAGGGGTGCTAGCAGCAACCGTATCAAACTTCAGCAGAGGGCATTTCCCAGTGAGCTGATGACTGACTGGTTTTAATGACCCTCAGCTTTTCTCTGGGTCATTAACTTCCCTAGGTGGTTATTAATCGCTACGAAACATCCTGGGTCTCAATGTTCAGTGCTTAAAGACAAGAGTCTCTTGCAGATATTTTTCCTACATAGCATCCAAAACACACATTCAACTAAATTTTTTTCCCCCCAGATGTTCCAGTGTTTTTCAGTCTCCTGGAGAAATCTTCTCTTATCTTAGTGATTTATTTTGTCCTTATGTTGAGTTGGGTGGTTGCTGCTGTAACATCTCTGCAGATTGAAGGCTTCCACACCCTTTGGTCTTGGGGCCCTCAGTCTCACCTCATCAAGTTAACTGCAAATATCTTTGCACAACATGATGATTGTTGTACTTTGGAACACATAATTTATTAGCCTAATTTACTTGCTTTTCTTTGCAGTTACTGAGCTGTTCTGCTGCCACAACAGACACTTACAGATGATGGAGAAATTGATGCTGTTACAGACACCAGCACAAACATGTCCTCTGCATGTTAACAATTAATCCAGTATTTTCAGAGCCAGAGGATGAGGACTTCTGTAGTTCAGCAGCCACAGCATGGCTGGAATGGAGAATGCCTCACAGAACTAGAAATATTTCTGTTTCACATTCACTTACTTTAAAATACGACTACCTAAAGTATCAGGGAGGATCTTTGGAAAAAAATTAACATGATGATGAAAAAAATTTGCTGCAAGGCACAGCTGAGTCTGACAGGAAGAAACCCAAACATTTCAGCAGCTGCCTTTGTAGGTGCAGAAGTACATTAATGCACCAAAAACCTTACTCAGCACAGCTTTGGAAAATCCTGACACTGGGCACTTTACAGGGCACTCCTGAGAAACTTCTGCTTCTGTTGAGGTTTGTGGACAAGCTCTTCCTTTAACTAAAGTGTTCTGACAGCTTTACCATCAACCTGATTAGACCTCTGTCGAGACTGATTTCTGGGTTTTACACACACAGCTTGCAAGAGAGAGCACTTTTTCAAGCATTCCTTGGTCTGGAGAAAATTTCTGGGGTGCAAAATGCCAAACTGTGAAGTATTGCATGTTACAGTAATGCCTCCAAAGAGCATGCATATTGGCAAACGTAAAAACCAGGCCTGTGGCTGTGACACCTGTAAAAGTTCCTAGTAAAACTTTTCTGAGACTTACAGTCGTGTCTTGGTGTGTTTCTGCATCTAGGACTTTGGAAAAGCAGAATGTCCAAACTATCCCGAAACACACAGAAAAGTTGCAGTAGAAGGGTAGACCTGAGGTGTGAAAAATCATCCCAGACTCATGTTTCTCCCAGTTCAGTAGAGCTCATAGAATCATAGAAATATTTTGGTTGGAAAAGATCTCTAAGATCATGGAGTGTTGAGGTCTCACCTCAGTCTCATCTCGACTAAGCAATCCCAGTTCTCTCAACCTATCCTCTTAAGTATTTTTTTTTTTCCAATACTTGTTCAAATAACTTTATTTGTGTGTGTGTGTGTGTGTGTTCAGACACCCATTACTTTTGATTTATTCCAGGTTCTTCCAGGAAGCAAAATTTTTATTGTCTTTGCCGTACAGAGCTCCCCTGTGCTCACCTTGTAAGGTAGGCAAATCGCACCTTTAGCAAAGAAACAAAAACTTTCCATTGCCCACCCTTCCCCTTAAAGTATTCTGCATATAAAAATTTATCTGTGATCAGTTCCTCAGACCTAGCTGTAATGAGTACAAGGACAGCTGTATAATGATTTTTACCTACAAAGAACAACTTTTATTGTTTTTGGCTAAAAATGTTCAACTTCATAATATCTTCATCTCTAGAGATGAGAGGTTTTGGTGGTGTTTTTTTTTTTCTTTTTTTTTTTTTTTTCCCTTCTGCATTTGTGCCTAAAATTAGACTGTAGTTGCCCATTTAAAACTGATTTTTTTTTTTCTTTATTCTGCAGGCCACGGGTCACAATCCTGCTGCAGGAGTCTGGCTGGAAATGTCACAGATATGAAACAAGCTTGCCACCTTCTGGACAGGACTTGGAAATGAATTTGAACAGGTTGCATTTGCAATTCGGGGATTTCTTTATTTTGTGAAAAACAATATGATTCAATATGACAGGAGGTATTAATGTCTGATTTTCTGGCTATGTGCTCACATGCTCACTGCATGGCTGGGCAGAGTCTGAGTTCCTGTGTCATGATGAGTCTGTGGTATTTGGGGAGAAGGGTATCTCACAGGAAAGCCACTGAAATCACAGTCAAGGATGTTCATGGCCTTTATCCAGCTCTGTGGCCCCTTGTATGCCATTCTGTATTCTAGGAATTAATTAATATAGAGTTCAGAGATATTAGTCAATTACAGGTTTGGGAAGTTCAACCAGTTAGAGCTGTCTTTGCTGCCTGAAAAATGGAAGAGGCATTGTAGTGCCTCAGATACTCCTGTGGGGATAAGAAAGGGCAAACATTTAATATTTGATCTTCAAACTGTTTCTTGGAAAAAAACAATGGTAAACAATGTGGATGTTAACCAGTAACACTTTGCTTTCATAATTTCTTATTTCTCCAATGCAATGCCTGAAAATGAAGCCAGCAAATATTGTTTTAAGCACTGTGATAATACGGTCTGGGTAAACAACGGCAGTCCTATTCAACTCCAATCCAAAGGTGGTTTCCTTATAAAGCAGCAAATGCAATGTCAGAACCAAATCACTTCAGTGATCAGGTAGGTCAGCATTTTCCCAATGTAACCAGCAATGCTGTGTTGACTTTTCTACTGCATATACTGTTTTTCAAGACATGTATTTAACAGTTGGCATAAGTCAGTCTGCTTAAAGTGAGGCTACAGACCTCATGGTACAATATTTTATTAAAAACCTATATCCCTAATAGTTTTAAAGGCAGTATTTTTCAAAGCTGCCTGTCTGGAAGCACTGTGGGTGGAGGGCCCTGCTGCAGGTCCTCTGCCTTGGTAGGTGACTCCGCCTTGGCCACGTGCATGGGTGACAGTGGCCAGTTCTCTCCCCAACTGCCAAATTACATTTGTGCTGTTTCTTGGCTTCAGGTTCTCTCTATGATTGATTTGTCCCCTGGGATACTAATAACAGAGATAAGCAACATGTTTGGATCTTTGCATAAAAACATGGCCTTGACCTGTTGTCTTGTAGGGCCACATTTACTGACAGCTGTTTTCTGCCATTCAAATGCCACCCAAAATGGCACTTTTGCTCTACTATCATAATGCAAAACTATTAATGGAGGCTGAAGTTGCTTCCCTGACCTTTTTTCCAACTCTAAGGGAAGAGCAGACAGACTTTTTAGAAGTTGTATAGACATATATCCAAGCTGAGATGAACCAACTCACCCAAAGTCGACGGAAATAACAAAATGCTTTATCATCCAAACAAAACTAGGTAAACTCTATTTACTTTGATTGACCTCTGAATGTGTATTTTATGTGTAACTCATCCATTTAGTTTATATCAGTACAAATAATTATATATGATCGTAGGTCACCATATGTCCTGTTGAGTGAATTGAGCTTGTATCTACTCTGTTACCTTGCAGTAAGGAAAAGTAGATGAATACCTGCTCATCAAAGAAGCTTGTTCAGTGTGTTGATGGAGTGTGAAAAACGGGTAGAAATAATGCTGCTAGTGCAAATTGCTCACTGCTTATTGGTCAATCATAGAAAAAGAAAATTCCCAAGCTTTTGGAAATTAGACCCTTGTAGCGCTCAGAAGTGGCTCTGGTTTTGCCTAACATTGTTTCTAAAAACTGAGATAGCCTCCTGTAGTGCACATACCATGGAAGATGCTGGGTAGTGTGCTGTCTGAGAGTACCCTCAGTGAGGAGGAACTTCAGCATGATACTCTAAAACATATTTAAAGTAACTCAGAAAATGTACAGAATATGAGCTTAGAAAGTCTTGCCTTGAATAAGCACTAGGTGAGATATTTATTCCAGGTGCTACTTTGAATTTAAAACAAACAAAAAAAATCCCCTTCTTAGTTTTGGGTGACATGCATGTGACTGAGGTGACGAGCCACCAACACAGCAAGAAACAGAACAAAAAAACGTTGCCCAGGTGCCATGTTTAATGAACTGATGCCAGTTGGAGGCTGTGAATGCTCCTGGGTGGTACGTGTGGCAGGGACATCCAGTTTCACTGTGGCTGCAGTGTCACAGTTGTGGAGTTAACCTCACACCTGCTTGCTTAGGTACAGTGGGTTGTGTGCAGCTTCTGCAGGACAAGGCTGGTATACACTGTGTCCTTCCCAAGGCTGGGTCAGATAACCAATCACCTCCACGACAGACAGCTGAAGGGTAGAGATATCTGTGTTGTTCATCTGCTGGGAGTTTGACTGAACCAAGTGACTCATCTAGTGGAGGTCATTACTAGTGTTTTGCAGCTGTCTCAGTTACATCACTGAAAGGAAGACTTTAGACTCTCAACCGTAAAGTGCTCGTAAAGTAATGCATTAACTCCTCTTAAACTCAGTGCTTGTTCTTCATTTTACAGGATTTGCTTGGTGAAACAGCAAAATGAAAGTGCGTGCTTGGAGACAGACCTATAGCACTATAGGCACTGCTGCTGAAAATTTGAGGAGAGCTGCCAGCTAATTAACACATCCAAGCAGCTTAGCTTTCCTGCTGAGTTACAGCTGCAGAGGGACTATTCAGGGAGCTGGTTGTGAGCACAGTGGTGCTCTGTGCCTTTTTCAAAACTTCTGATATGTGAGCAAGTGACAAAGTGGAAGAAGAAAAACATTAAAATAAATACTTTTAAAGGTCCTTAAGAATCACTCAGAAGCACCCATTCCCATGAATATTAATATATGATTTCAAAAAGGTCCTTGCATGGAAACCCTGGAAACACTTTTCATACAGAAGGAATGATTTAACAGGGTTTTTTCTCTCTAATATTTATTCTTCTGACACCTAAGAGTCAGATTTACCTCATCTCCTGTTTCATCACCTAAGATCTAGTTTTTTCAGAAGTAGCAAAACTAGTAAGTGCCTTTGAAAACATAATCCTAAAAGGCCTCTTGATCATCTGGAAACCTGATGCATGGTTTAGTCTCTGAGCAAGGCTGAAGTTTGTCCTGTGGGAAGTCTGTGACACACATGTGAATGGATCTTTCTTTTCTATGATGCACCAGTTAGATATGAATTGTGGCTTCATAAGCCTTTGCAAGAGCTTGTGCACTTCCTCTTAGCTACTGGGTACCTGTCAGACCTGCACTGGCACTCTGGCCTCTCTTCTACATCTCACCTATGGTAGCCTCCAGCTATTTCATAGCTAGACCACAGACCACTTACAAACTGTTCGTCATGCATGCAGGCCCTGTCTGCTGTGAAAATGCAAAGGAGCTTTGTAGCAGAACCTGTCTGTGACCTTTACATCAAGGAGGAGACTTCTGAGGGAACTGGGCACTGGCTTTCCATGGACAGCCATTGGACCTTCACTGCGACTGACCAGCGTCACAACATTTCTGATTTTGGCTTTCCTTTCCTTTTTTCCTTCTCTGTGGTTTGGTGCTGGGGATGGATTGTGCCAGCTCTCGGCTGCACCCGTGTCCACAGCCTGTGGACAAGCTGCTGGGGTCCCCAGGGAAAGTAAGCCACCAAGTGTGCCGGAGAAACAGGACAGGCATGTAGTAGGGGCTGCTGCTTTCCCTGGCCAGCAAAGCAAAATCAGTGGTGGTTGGTTTGTTTGTTTCTCCCCCGCCTTTCTCTTTATAACCAGCTTTGCAAATTGTTCTCTTACGAAACAACTATTAGAGATCAGACTGGATTTCAGAGTATTTTACTCCATCAGTCTTTTCTGCATGCTGTAGATGTACCTTTAGGCTGGTACATCTGCCCTTCTCTTACTGTATGGTCCTTGGTGGAGAGCAGTGGGCATTGCATCCCATGATATTAGCTCTTCACGTTAAGAGAACTCAGGCTTTAACTTCACGTCCCCTCATTTTCACATGGTTTTCTTAATAAAGATCATAGGATGTTAGGGTTTGGAAGGGACCTTCAAGTCCAACTACCCTGCCAGAGCAGGACCATAGGATCTAGCACAGGTCACACAGAAACACATTCAGAAGGGTCCTGAGAATCTCCAGAGAAGGAGACTCTGCAACCTCCCTGGGCAGCCTGTTCCAGTGCTCTGTGACCCTCTTCACGTTGAGGTGGAACCTCCTGTCCTGTAGTTTATATCCATTGCCCCTATCACAGGGTGCAACTGAGCAGAGTCTGTCCCCTCTGTCTTGACACCCAGCCCTCAGATATTTATAAACATTTATTAAATCCCCTCTCAGTCTTCTCTTCTCCAGCCTAGAAAGCCCCAGGGCTCGCAGCCTCTCCTCACTGGGCACATTCTCCAGTGCCTTCATCATCTTGGTAGCTCTCCATTGGACTCTCTCCAGTAGATCCCTGACAAGCAAACCCTTCTACACAGGCTATTGCTGCAAGTTTTAGTAAGCAACGACCAAATGGTTACAAACAAAATAAGGATCATGTATATTTATTACAACTCAGGCTCCATAACTGAACATTTAGAAAATTATTTTTTTTACAGCTGCCTCAGAATTTATTAATTTTTCCTTCACTAATAGTTTGAAATTTGTGTAAAGCATAAACACTTTAAGTCAAGCTTCAGATATATGTTGTTTCTTCCTGCTCCATGACGGATCTTTCATTTTCTGTGGTTATATCACCATTCAATGTCATTGTAAAGTGACAGAGGCATATGCTCCATTTTGTGGCTTTAATTCCTACAGTCTTTTTGAAAAACTTCTCCCCTCTCTTGTTCACAATGGGAAAACATCCCAAGGTGAAACCTAGAAGAACTCTCAAAGAAGGCTTAAAAATGTAATAATTGCTTTCCAGACAGATGTCTTCAGCAACTACAGGTGAAAATGCCAGGGAGTTTTACATTCGTTAGCAGAGGACTGATGGATTACTGGTGCCATCTAGTGAATGGGGAAGGATTAGCGAATTTACACAGCCCTCTGCCAAACGAATTTACAGCTTCTGCAGTGGTGTCATAAAACGTAAAAGAGAAAATACATTTCCCCTGGATTTCAAGCCTGAAATGCTTGGGCTTTAAATATCAGACTGCATGCTACTGTGCAGAGGCTTGTCTGTTAGGCAGATTATTGTTGATCACATCATGGACCTTTTTTAATTTTTCTTCTAAAAATAGGTGATTTCTCCTAAAGCCAGTGTGAGTTATTTTTTGTGGCCTTTCTGAAAAGATTCCCATTCTGTGTCTGACTAAACTTCTTTTATGCTCAAGCATGTTCACAGGAGCAGCATGTGCATTTAATGCTATTCCTGAGTCACATCTTCCCTGTCAGGGTTTAAGGATATGACAACAGGAAATCAAGTGCAGATGAACTTTTTTTTTTCTTAAAAGGAACTTCGAAATCTCAGATTTGAATTTGCAATATCCATATGTTGTATCTGTCATCTCCATGGTGATTTGGAGGACTGCTCTCTGTTTCTTGGAGGCTGTTTTTTAACATGGTGAAATCCTGCTCTAGCAGGGTGGTTGTGCTAGATGATCTTTGGAGATCCCCTCCAGCCATTAACTATGCTGTGATTCTGTTACGATTCTGAGGGATTTTAGGCACTGTCTTAATAGGCAATGCCATGCTCTGCTGGTAGGGTAAACAGCAACTGAGTTTCTCCATGTAGCCTGATTGTATAACTGTAAAGTTGTGGAATGTAAAGCCTCAGGGCTTCTACATAGGAGATACATACAGGATACCCAGTGTTTATCCTTTCTTGTAATATCACAGCTGGGGTAAATGCAAATAGGTTTTTGAGGGTATTTGCTTTAAAATATGCACACATATGAAAGGAGAAATTTAAGTAATGTGGAAGGAAAAAAAAAAGTCAGAGATCATCTCTCTGTTTTTGGCTGAAGTGGGGTTTATACTTTTGTATATTTTTTTTCCTTCCTTCTGTATAAGTCATCTGAAACACACATTTGAGATCAAAATAGTTACTGGCAGCAAGAACACTTACCAGCTATATCCTCGATGCTTCACACTGCTTGCTTCCTGCTTTGATGTAATTGTCTCTTGCAAGGAGAGAGATTCTTAGGGAACGATTTTTTCTTTGTAATTTTACCCCATTCATTTGAATTATTTCTGAAAACTTTTTTTCTTTCTTTCTGAAGTTTTTGTTAACTTTGGTAGTAGTTGCTGTCATTTCTTTTCTTAAACCATTGTTCATATGCTAGGAGTTCCCTGTCTGTAGCTGAGTGGAAAAAAAAGTTCCCTTGCAGCCTGACACAAGCTGACAGGATCCTGTTGTAGGACGTTTTTTGTTGGTGTGTTTTTTTTTTTTAATTTCTTCTTGTTGTTTCCTCTGTTTTGTGTTATTTTTTCTTTCTTTTTCTGCTTGCTCTTTCCTCGTTTCCCCCTCGTTTCCCCCTCGTTTCCCCCTCGTTTCCCCCTCGTTTCCCCCTCGTTTCCCCCTCGTTTCCCCCTCGTTTCCCCCTCGTTTCCCCCTCGTTTCCCCCTCGTTTCCCCCTCGTTTCCCCCTCGTTTCCCCCTCGTTTCCCCCTCGTTTCCCCCTCGTTTCCCCCTCGTTTCCCCCTCGTTTCCCCCTCGTTTCCCCCATTATACTCCCTTGTGAAAAACCTGCATTTCTTTTGATGGCAGAATCTTTCACAACATGATGTAACACTAACTAGGCTGACCTACCAATATTTTTCCTCTTCAATGTGTGTCTTTAGAATGTAACGGGAAGACAGTGGGCTAGTAAGTCTTAAGGTTTATTCAGAGTTTCAAAATGAATGTAGTATGTTTCTTTATTTTTTTTACAAATGCTTTATTAAAATCTGAGGTTCTTATCCCGAAACAAATAAAAGCTAAGTAGAAAATGGTGAGGAGCCCAGGCTGGGGTAAGGTTTTGGGACTCGAGTGTTTCCAGGCACAGCATGGAACAGGCATCTCCAAGAGGATGAAGATGAATAACTCCCAAACTACTTCTTTCTGAGAGGGAGCACTGTTCTTGGCATGGAATCACACCACTCAGATGGTCAAAAGGGCCATATTTGCTTTGCTACATGTTCTGAAAAAAACCCCCAAAAACCCAAACAAAAAACATTTACCTGCCCATTGGTGAGTCAAGCCAATGACTTTCCAGGCATTGCTGAGTTAATGATAATTTCCCAGAGCTTGGGAGGCAATCTTCTATGTCACTCCCATATCTTAATTACCCCTCCCATGCTCTCATTCTTGTCTTTTCTACATTCCTAACTTATCATCAGTCAACAAAAGTAGTGTTTGAGCAGCTTCCCATTATGGCTGCATAGAGAAGACCCTTCATGATTCCTCCACCCAGGGTGGGGCCTCCTATTTCTTCCTCTCCTTGGGGGCCTAGGTCCATGCAGAAGGAGGAGGTTCACTCACCAGGTTGGCTTAAAACACTGACTCTGCAAAAAAAACCCACTTCATACCAAAATAAATAAAGATAGCTGTTAATATGCTTGAAATGCTTTAGTATGTGTTGCCAGATTTGCTATTTTTGGTGCTTCTGGTAGCTTCAGATGCACTGTTTCTTTCTGCACACTTTTAATTTCTGTTTGATTAGCTGTGGGCAGGCTGCCTTTTTGGAATGGAGAGGAAAAAGGCTCAGAAAGCTTTCAAGGCTAATTTTTTTTTCCTCCTTTCCAGCTGAGAGAGCTATCTTTGATCTTAAACAACTGAAGTCAGATGGAAGCTATTGACTCTAGTTATTCTTTGCTATGAAAAAATACGGTAAGGGTCATGTCTGCTCATCACTGATATCAGGCTACTGTAGGCAGCTTGCTGTAGCATAGTTCAGCCAGTCAAAATCAGAAGCTGAAATTTTCAAATGCAATGTGGATTGATATAGATCTCAACTATGCATAGCCACAAATAATCACTTATGCTAATGCAACTGCAGGGAAAAATTAATCTTCCTTCCTTCACTTTGGCTTGTGTGCCCTCTACAGCTGAGATTTCAGTGCGTCTGTCTTGTTCATATGCAGTCTGTTTTCCGAGTGAGGGAGCAGGGTTATGGTTTGGTACTGTTGGATTTACTTGTTGCTCTGATGGGATGGTGTTCAATGGTGGAAGTATGTAAGGTTTAGACTGACTTTCCTGAGATGCTCTTACCCAGCAGAGCTTATGCTTTAATGTCCAGTAAGTGCTTTCATACATGGCATTCATAATAATTCTCAGCAGCTCTTGCTAAGAGAATCTGAAGAGAGATTCCCACTGTACCAGGATTCTCACGATGCATGAAATGCCAGGAACATTAGCCCCTAGCTGGCTGGCTGATGACGTGTTCCTGCTGATGTCATGTCTTGTGCATACCTACATCAACTGACGTCTTTTCCACTGATAGATGGCATTGTGTCTCAAAGTAGGACATGCTGCATGACTTTCTATGCTGTTTTATCAGCACATCTTTTCATTATGTTCTATCAGCTGCAGTTTTTTCTGACTGGAACCTTTTTAAAAATTTTATTATATTTATTTTTTTTATTCTGATGTGAAATATCTACCTAGTTAAAGGAGATCTGTTCCTATTCCCCACAGCATGTGGGGAAACCCTATCTCAGCTGCTTTATTTATAATCACTGCTTTCTAAAGGTGACTTGCAGCCTTAGATTTGAAGTTTGGCTGTCTAATGATGTGCTAATGTTGAGTTGTACTTTTGGATTGTTTTCATTCTGTTGCAGAACGATTCAAGAAGGTGCCTATTTGAGAAGTTTACTGGGTGAAAAAGGTGGTTTGATTACTAGATAGCATACCTTCAAAGTCAAATCACCCACTCATACATCTCATGAGCTATTTCCAATCCAACCTTGCTTCTTTGGGGGCTGGGTGTGGGGAGAAAAAGAAAAAGTTAAACAAGGAGCAAAGAAGAAAATTTATGCCTTCAACTGACAGAAGCTTGGCACAGTAGGCTAACTTCAAAGCCTACTAATACTCTCCAGAGATCAGTAAATATGATTAATGTACAGTCTGTGGGAAATTATTTTGTGTGTATGTGGAGTTACATAGACTTCTAAAAACAAAAACAACTTTTATATTTAATGTCTAACGCATTCCATCTGCTGGAGTGTGTATCAATATGTTCCTATTAAGGGCCAGCTTAGGGACACAGTACACATGCTGAGTAGTAACTTAATCTGCAAATAGTGCACTAGTGCTGTGCTAATGAGGAAATTGTCAGCATATGAGTTTAAATCTCCCATATCAGTTATGTTTGGGAAAGCAGCAACATGCTGCTCTGGGTTTTCTTGCTTGTGCCATACCTATTGGCCTGCTTTAGCAGGCAGCCTGGGGAACCAGGAAGCTCTGATGCTCATTTTTATTCTGTGGTGGGTCTGCTCTGTGTCAGACTACATGGCCTGTGTGACTTGTGCCAGTGTGGCTTTACTGGAAATTCTTTCCCAGAAGTCACTCTTCCTTTGTGCATCCTAATTTAGCTTAATGGGTAATACATCTTCTAGTCAGCGGATGCTGTGAGCAAAAAACAGTGTACTGATTAATCTTGTGTCTCATTTGGTAATCATGCTCTGATTCAGGTATCCTGAGTCATCTGTCCATGTTCTTTTGCCTTCTTTAAATGTCAGAATTTCTGGGGTTTGTGAATTTGTATCTTGTGAGCTTTAAAGAGTCTCCTGTGGATATTTGTAGAGCTGTTAAACTCTGGTCCTTTTCTTCTCCAGCAAATGGTATAATCTGTGCTGATCTGATACTGCTGGTCTTTCATGTGGTTCAGAAGCTTCATGTTGCTAAATGGCTATGTCATTTTCCTGCAGTTCTCTTATTTTATTTTAAATTGTGAGGAGGGCAATGTATTATCTTTCTTCCTGCATGTCTCTCTGAAAGTAGTTGTACCATAGCTATATGCTGTTAAACTGCCAAGTTTCCCTATTCCTCCTCTTCCTCCTCTGCAGCTGTTGAACAGTTGGCAACCAGCTGTAGCTTAAAAGAAAAACTTTGAGGACATTTGGGATTTTCTACTGGCATTGCTGCCAGCTCTGCCTGCAGCCTGACTTGGGTTTGCCAGGCGTTGTGCAATGTGTGCTCCCTCTGCTCATGCTGCTGTAAGTACTGCAAGCCTGGAGAATACAACCTTTTCCTACTGCTGACTGAACTACCTTGGCCAGCCTGTTTCAGCTGCCTTTTCATCCACAGATGTTGCCTGGCATGGTCTGTGAGTGAACAGTCAAGGCAGTAAAAGGTACTTTAACTTTCTTTGTTCAACTTACTACTCTTTGGGAAAAGCTGCTATCAAATGCAAGACAAACTGGTGAAAACCAAATGTTGAAATACTATGGATTTCAACCTGAAGACCTCAAAGTGTTTGCATGAATTGTGCAAAGAATTACCTGCTTATGTATTATGGTTTCTGCCCTCTGTCTCAAAGGGCCAGGTAAATTTTCATCCTTCCTAATAGGAATGTGGTAAAACTAATCATCTGGGACTATTCTTGCAGGGACTAGTTTTGTGGAACTATTATTTAAAACACAGCGTTTTGAGGTATAAACCTACTGCTGTGGGTGCCCAAGAGAAGCAGAGCAGGTGGCTTTTATGAGGGCTTAGTCCATTATTCACCTACACAGTGTTCTGCTGGGCCAGTCAGGGGCGGGAGAGAGGGATGTGGCCCTTTATGGCAACATCCTGCAATTGGGGAAGACACAGCACTCTCTGAGCTTTAATTGTCCATGTAGAAACAGGCCATTGGTATCCTGGAGATCAGAGCTCTTCCATTCTGACTTTTATACCAACATTCTCAAAAAAAGATTGGATGTGGCACTTGGAGCCATGGTTTGGTTGTTATGAGGTCTTAGGTATTAGGTAATAGGTTGGACTTGATGATCTCTGAGGTCTTTTCCAACCTGGTTGATTCTGTGATTACCTAGGGAAGACATCTATGGATGAGTTACTAGAGGAAGACCCTTCATCATCAGCCTGAAGAGTGGTATTGCTTTGGAGCATGGTTTTCTTGCAAGATGGAGTTAAATGACTTACTGTTTCAAATGCTGTGGACTTACTGGTATTTGTGAGGATTTAGCTGATGCTACTGTGGTATTATGTTGGGATTTTTAATTCTATTCCACGGCATGAAGCTAGAAGAACAAAAGCACTAAGGATTTGAGTTTGGTACACTTGATTTCATTTTGATCCAGTTTCTGAAATTTGTGGCTACATATTTTAAATGAATTTGTACTGTCCTGTAATTTTATCATGGATCAACATAATAAAACCTTGTTACACAATGTCCTTAGAAGCATGTTTGCACTGGAAATCGGCTTAAGATCCTTTCAGTATGCTGAAATCTTATGAAAGTTGGGTGCTTTATTCAGTAACAACAGATAATTAACTCAAAAACTTGCATACACAACCTTTTGGATGCATTTGTCGTGCTTGCACAAGCAGCAGAATGCAGTATGCTTTGACTCCATGTACTGCAGGACCAAGTTGTGAAAAAATGAATATATCAGGTTTATATTTCATCAAACCCAAAGTCATTAGGCATATGATATTTGTTTAATTGTAGCTTTTGATCTGTGGAAGCCTTCTCTTGAGGATGAAATTAAAAGGCTCCAGGCACTACTGGATGGGGCAGGAGAAAGCAGTGCAGTTCTCCACAACTGCCAGGAATCTTTTAGATTGAAATCTGTTCCCCTTTATTATCTGCTGTACTAACCTGGATTTGAAATCATAGAATCATAGAATGGTAGGGGTTGGAAGAGACTTTTGGAGACTGAGTCCAACCCTCCTGACAAAGCAGGATCACCTAGGGCAGGAATGCATCCAGACGAGTCTTGAAAGCCTTTAGAGAAGGGGACTCCACAACCTCTCTGGGCAGCCTTAAATGACTTAAACCATCCTGGGTTGCAAAGGGTTAACTGTATATTAGGATGTTTTCATTAAGGATTCCACCCCTGCCCCCCCAACTCTGGATTTCACAGTGTTCTATCAAAGAGAAATACCACAGTGAACTAAATATTTTGGAAGCTATTTTTCCTCTGGGAGAGAGACATTTACAGAAATTCCGGACATGAAAATGTCAAATGTTACTCATCCTTTCTGTGGCTTTTTTTTTTTCCCTTTTTGAAGTCTGTTTGCTTCTACTTGGTAGCTGAGGGTGTCACTGCTTGTTACTTGCTATGTGGAACTGGGGCACACAAAAGGATGACTAATCCCATTTACTGGAATTTTACAGTTTTCATCAAGGCCACAGTTTCCATTTCAAGCTTTATAGTAAAAGCAAAACACCAACTGGCAAACTGACTTCTGTTATTGTTGTAGTAAATGAATATGGATTACTATTACAGTAAAAGGGTTCTTTTTCTTGAAAAGAAGCTTGCATTTAAATGTTTTATGAAGGGCAGCTTATAGTAACTCTATATACAGTACAGAAGCCTCCCTGTCCTTCCCTGAGCGATGCCAGCCAGCGTATTGTGTCCTTTTACAAATATACAGGCTCGCTCTGGCTCTGTGTCAGTTTCCCTCTCTCTTTTTGTCTTTAATTTCTTGGTTTCCAAGACCAGTGTTTTACACCTATGCTGAAATGAGCTTCCTGTTGTAGCCACGTGAACTCTCATAGTTATCGTACATCCCTTGTATCTTGAACAATTTTTGCTCAACACTCAGCAGATCCTGAGTGAAAAGAAAACCTCATAGTCACTGTCTTAAGCTATTCCTCGCAAAAGGCTTCTTTCAGTTTCTTTAATGCCTTTACTGTGGTGTTTCTAGAGTCTCAGCAAGGGCATCTATTGCAGGCCATCAGCAAATGGTCTGAGCTTATTGTGACAAATCTGATTATCAGTATTTTTAAAAAAGCAAACCAAATTCTAAGATAGCCATCTGCTTGCATTCCAGCTGTAAGCCCCTTCAAGGTAAATCACTGTGCTAGCCTCTCTTCACGTGTTTCAGATCATGCCTGCTGCTTCTCCTCCTTTCTTGTTCCATGACTGCATGTTACAATTGCTTCCGTCTCGGAATCTCCATGATACACCTACTACACCTTGTGATCTCCTTTGCACTGCAAAGCCTGCACAGCCTTTAGAATAACATAGACATCGTGAGATTGCTTTATTGCAAATCCTACAACTTTGCATCCCTCAGCTGATGGGGCTTTGTTGCCTGGGGACCACACCTTCTAGATGAGGTTGGAGGACCCAAATAAATCTGTTATAAGAAATGGAAATCACATGTCTGGAAATTTCATTGGGTTTTAGACCAAATCTGTGATCAATTTTGATTCCATGAGACCTTTTTTTTATTGCTCCATGTATTCTTTTTTTCTCCTGGAAACTGTGTCTGCATAGCAAAGCCTCCTTGACTCCTTTTTGTAATGTAAGTACAGTTAATTCTTGAGACTGGTTAAGCCCTCTTTTGGATGGGATAAGAAAGAGGATCTACCAAAACACAAAGGATAATGGAAACTTTTAGAAATACATTAATAATTTGGCTGATTTTCATTGGGAAAATCTCACTTGTGAATTTATCAGACTCTTAAAGACTCAAGTCCTCTCTTGCTGGCAGCACTGGGATGATTTTTGTTTTCTTGAGACTGAATGCAAGTTTTGACCATGTGCCAGTTCCATGGTGGGACCAGACAGGCCAGTTGTGCAGCCTGAACATCTTTGGAGATTGCAAGTCTGGGCTGTCCCTGTGGTAGATACAGATATATCTGGGCTGACATAGCCTATATGTGCAGATAGAAGATCAGGCCAAGGTCTGCCAAACTGTACTTCCAGCCTGTCTCATCTCTCAGGATTGAGGGCTTGGTGGTAGCAGCACTCAGTAGGTTGTGCTTGGGCTGTCATTGCCAACAAACCTGGTGGCTTTGGGCACAAGGTTGAGTCCTCTATGAGTGGAGCTGAGCTCACCTCACTAATGCTTTGTTTTGATAGTTGTAATGGCTCTTTCCCATATAATACAATTTCCTCTCCCACATGCTCCTTTGTCCAAACTAAAGGTCAGATCCTCATCTGGTTTAAATCATCATGGCTGTGCTGATTTCATGCTTATGTATACTAACTAGTGTGCTGGAAATTTACAGCTTGCACTGTTACACAAATGGGTGAAGACTCATGGCACCGGGATCATCAGCTACAAGGATGTTGAGACATTTTGGAGTTCTTACTTGTGAGGTCCATAGCTGAGAATCTGGAAACTCACCCTGCCCTACTCTTTGTGGGAGCCTAGGGCTCTGCTTTCAGTTAGATTTCAGCTTTTTGTAATAAAGCGTCTCTACTCCTACGCCATTCCTGCACAGGCACCACTAATGAACCAAACGTAGCCATCCCCACATCCCAGACCTTACTTGTAAAACTTGTATTTGCTTACGGCAACCAACCTCAAAGCCCTTCTTGTTTGTAAGTTGAGTGGGACATGACAGAGCTGCTCTTGTGACAGCACATTGAGAGTGGCTTCAGAAACTACCACTGATGCCAGTGTAACTCCCTTCTAAGTTAAACACTGAGCGAGCAGTGGATGAAACTGGGAGGTGTGTAACAACAGGGGATCATTAGCAGCTGAACTGCTGTCTAGAAATGGAAAAATGTATTCTTGCATCTTCTGCTATTCTCCTCTGATAGATTTTGTTTTTTTTTCTGTTTCATTCCTACCAATGTAGAAGTCTGTGTACTTCAGCTGCTCTTCTCCCTTAAAGACTTCAGTATTAACACAAGTGTCGCTCTCAAAAAGAGTATTTGAAATAAAATAAATAGTTTTAATCCAGAAAAAATCATTTCTGCTGGGTTTGTTTTTATCTCTGAGATGCTAAGAAGAATACAGTAACACTGCCACCCTACATTTGAGTATCCTGTGGAAGAAAACAAATATGCCCAGATTCACAGCCTAGAGATAAGTTCACTTTCTTAAAGAGAGCCAGAGTTGTGGGATGGATATAAAAGCACTGCACAGGTATTTTAACCTCCGAAGTCTGCCAGAAACGAGTGCTCCAAAGTCGATCTGTGCTGTTTCATGCTCATCCCACGCCCACTCTGTTCTATGGAGCAGCAATCCTTCTCCTCCTAGAATTTCCAGAAGGTGTCACTGTAAGGCAGTGCTGCTCAAAGAATCTGTAGATTTACAATTAAGTGACTGAAAAGGACTTCGTGTCTCTTCTTTTCTTGCAATGATTATTTAGCTCCTAATAAATCAACATCAACATTTTCAAACGTTAGAATTGGAACAAGGAATGTGAGAATCAGATTTTCTTCATAATTTGAATTTACACTTTGTATGCGAACACATAATCTCAAAAAAAAAAAAAAAATCTACTCAGGCCATTAGTTTAATAGCTGAGAATGTGAAGTTACCAAAATGACCAAGCAGTTTTATAGCCTGCTTTTTGAATGCTTATATTCTGTGTGAACACAGGAGTACATCTGAGAAGCACATGTGCACTCCAGTGGATGCGACTTCATAATGAAAAGCTGCAAATAAAAATAGTTGATTTTCCAGGTATGTGGTAAGATGTGGTTTTTTTGCAGACCTCAGTTTCCAGTACGTTCTTGGTGTCAGCACAATGCACTGGAGGCCCTTGCAAAATGAGTGGGTGACTCAGATTTGGGCCATGTTGCTAATGGGGGTAAGGACTGGCTGCTAGAGGGGAAGAGTGTGAGGACTCCAACCATCCACAGGGGATATATGTGTATATCAAAACAGAGTGCAAAGGCTCACACTAGGAACAATGAGCCAGAAGTGCATCAATAGGCAACAAGCAAAGGGAAGAAAGCTCAAGTTACGATACAGTCTGTCACTGAAAAATATAATTATGGCCTAGAATCAAAGCGAAGAGTTATTTCCAATGAAGCCGGAAGAGCTTTAGCTCCTCTGACCTGAGGCTGGCTGAGCACTCACCTGGAAGGCTGCACCCAGCACTAGTCCTTTGCCTTGGGAGGTGGTGGGTGTTGGCTGGAAGTAGAAAAGCACTAGCAAGCTTTGGGAAGCCAAAAGTAACATGACATGATCTAGGGTGGAGGAAAGTAGCATCATGGATCTAGTTGAGGGGGGCAAGTGGCCATTCGAGCTAGAAAATAGAGAGAGAGAGTTTGGGAACCTCCTCTGTTTACTTTAAAATACTTATAGACCCTATATGTCCTGAATTATAACACAAGACAGCTAGCAGTTCAGGAAGGGTTGTGTCCTTCCTGTGTCTTCATAAGATAATCACATGCAAATGCTTGATTGTTCATTCCTTCCCCACCTGCACTCTCCATGACGTGACACTATGTGACCCATCACCTGTCTCATGATATCACAAGCATAAACCACCACATATTGTTCTAGCAGAGGAGGGAGAGGAGAGAAGCCTTCCCCTTGTGCACTCTGTGCTGACATTGGTGCAGTTCTGTTTTATTACTGAGGAGATGAGACCTCCAGGCTTCTGTCAATCTCCTTCCCCTGGTGCTTATTTTGAAATTGAATCCATAAGATAGGACAGTTACTTTGCTCTGGACATAGTGGTCTTCCTGAAAGAGCTCTGTCTTGAAAAAAAACCACTGTGGCAGGAACAATTTTGGGGCAGGGGTGGATGAGTGAGCTTCTGGGGTTCCTTTGAGGCTAGTGGGAAGAGAAGCCCCATGAAAAGTGTGGTGACCACAACAGTATTGGTTTTGCTTTGTGCAGACTTCGTTTGTGGGCTGTTCAGAGTGAAAACATGACCTGAAAGAGGGACCAAAGTCTTAGTGGTCCTATGATTACTGTTTCCCCAGGACAGCTGTCAGAGTGGAGAAAAAGAAGAGCAGGAGGGAGCAGGGAGAAAGGCAAGGCAAGCATCTGAGTTCTGTCCCTGAAGGACCCTACCAGGGCAGACTTTCAAGTACTCATTTTTACAACACATTCTTTAGCAACAAATTTTCTATTTAACCAATGTGTTGACAAATCAATCCTGATCTGAATTTGTACATTGCTTTGATTCTTCAGGCAAGTCTTGGATATGTAGCCAGGTTCTTAATATAGAAGCAACTGGAAGTAGGTCATTTCCGCCCTTCAAGTACCATTTAAAAGCTCAGCTCTACTGTGAAGGAAAGGGAAAAGTTTCCCCCTTCTTTTCATCTTCCTAGGTTTCTGCTGTGCAAAGCTCTCTATGAAAATAAATTGGCATGAAATAAAAGTTGTTATTTCCTTTTTCCTTCAATTTTACTCTTCACCAGGACAGTTTTAATGAAATCCATCTCTGGAGTTTGTGGGATTCTAGTAACGTACCTTCTCGTTATACCATAAATAACAGCAAAGTAAGAACCTTACGACCATTGCTTTTAAATCAAAGTTATGGGTTTTCTAATGGATTCCATACTACAGATTTCAAAGTTTACAGTAGTTTAACCATAGACAAACACTGTATCCTTCCCTCCTTTGTAATTCAGCTGCTCTTTTTTTTTTTTTTTTTTTTTTTTTAATGCAGCTTCATATGGTTTAAACATCTGGGCCTTCAGAGCTGATCCATGCCTGCTCTCCTTATTAGAGGGTTTGGTGCTGGAGCCTCCGATTGAGTGCCAGAGCCCTTCCCTTTGTGTTCCTCAGTGACGTACACAAGGACTTTGAGGTGGTGTAAGAACAGAGGGATTCATGGCTAATAAATACTTCATCTAAATGGGTGAGTGTTTGAGCTGGGGCTGTTAGCTTAATTCTAACCATAAGGAGCAATAACCACAGCATACTTTGGGTGGGAGAAGACATCAATCACTGTCACTTTTCAGTAGAGGAAAATGAGCAGAGAGGGAAGAAGCTGGCGTAGATTTTAGCTGTTGGAAACTGGGATGAAAGCTTTTCATCAAAGCTAATTCTCTTCTGGGTTGTTGGTGTCCCTAATGTTTTATTTCAGTGGTAACATTACTCCTCTAAGGTGATTAATTTGTGTATTCTGACCAAGGCTTACTGCAGGTATATCGTTCAGTTATGTTAGATCTGAGGAAGATCCTCACTCATACTGGTCCCTGGGTGTGTAGGGAGTTTTTCCATAGTAGCTCCTTTGACATGCTGGAAGTGACATACCTCTCTTGTGCTCTGAAGTTTATTTCGGATTGTTCAGCTCAGGGAAAAGTCTTGTGACTCCTGTCACAAGACAACATGCTGCCATATCAAGCATTCCATAATTGCAGAAGCTTCTTTCTTATGGTCGTTTTAAGCTTCATTTACATCATCTTTAGTAGGCCATAATGAGGAGATTTGTTTTAAATCATCGTAGCAGGTTTATTAGGAAGAATGATTCCCTGACAGAATTCTTTGTCTTGTGGAAATGATTTGCTCACTTTAGTAAGATTAGCCTTCACTTTTACACTCTGTGGGTGAGCTCCTAGCCATGTTGATGCCAGGAGGAGTTTTGCCCTTGATTCCAAAATTTTGAGACATCACCTTCAGTCTTCAGTGCAGTCTATCTCCCCACAGCCCTCATTTTCCTGACAATCTCCTCAGCTTTCCTATGGTTATTAAAAAACTCATTGACACTGTCCCTTTCTATTTGGGTTTTGAACACTGTGTGCACCCAGGGAAATCTCATTGTCATCAACAGTATCGCTGCTGTCACTGGCATGAGGAGAGGGGCAGCTGTGACACTGCATCGCTGTCTGTGCCCATTACCAGCAGAGGAAAGAGATTTCCTATATGCCTTATTCATTTAGATGGGATGCTTTTGCAGTCGCAGATCTTCAGCCTCTTAACTATATTCACCATAGACTATTTTTTTTGTCTTTTTCTCGCAGACATATTCTGCCAGTTTGAAGCAGCTGATTTTCTGTAAATAAAATATGCTTTCCTCTTTATTCTGGAAAACTGCTGCCATTCAGATGAGTTGCTACTTCTTTTAGAGCTTTCCCTCTGCCTAATTTGTTTGAAAGCCAGCTGAGTGATATAACAATGCATAAATGAGAATGAAATAAGAAGGGTATTTGCTTTGTATTTTCTCCTAATTATTATTACTCTAGCCATGTCAGCTTCAGATTTACATCAGATTAAATTTTGAATAGAAGGAAAGCTGACACAATCCATCATGACTTCCTAATCAAACTTTTTCAATCTGTGGTATGTTCCCTCCCTTTTAAAAATAACTTTTCAAATTTTAGTGGCCTGATCAGGTTGGAAATATTCTGCTTGCACCTTTTGTAAAACCATGGATGACATTCCTGTACTGAAATTGTCATAAATATTTTTGCCATTCACTTCAGTGGAGCTAAGAATTTTTTCCTGCATCAACAGAAAACCAGTAATACCTTCCTTATTTACATAAGAGAAAAAAAAAAACTGATAGCTTTTAAAAGGCAATTAAAAAAATCAGAATGTAATCTTTTCCACTATAATTTCTTTGAGTCTTCTGTCACTATAATTTCTTTGAGTCTTCTGTTTTCAATTTGTTTTGTCTTCTTATTGACTTCCTTTTTAAAATTTGCTTATGTATATCTGTATGTAAGGTGGGTGGGTTTTTTTGTTTGGTTGTTTTTTTCTCTTTGTATGTCATTAGATATTTCCATTCTCTTTCCTCCCCTGTTGTCTTTGCTATTCTTTATCATGCTGCTGCTTTACTGCTGAAGAGGTGACTGGCACCCGAAAATACACTTTAGAGGATCCTATTACTCCTCCTTTTTGAAAAGCTGAGATTCCTAATACCACTATCTAGCATGCAGCTGCTAAGGAAGGAAGGAGGGTAACTCACCAGGCATCTAGGGACTAACAGTAGTACTGGAAATGGAAATGGACAATGCAAAGCACAACTCCTGAGCTGGTGTTAGTAATGTGGGTCTTGGAGAAGGAGAAGGTCACCAACCATTTTACTGTGCATTTTACAGCGCAGAGACTCAGCATACAGTGGAGATCCAGTGGACAGCTGGCATGTGGAAATCCAGCAGAAGCCTGGAATAATACGAGATGGTTTTACTGGGTCTTTCTCAACACATCTGTGCATGTAGAGCAGGTAATTCACTTTAATAACTTCAAGCTTTAAATAATTGCATGGCGGGCAACATTTGTAGTGGTAGTCAAATTGCAATTTTGGTACTCATGCAGAGGAGGGAGAGCTAGAAATCTGGTCCAGGCCCTGGGAGTGTACAAGGTGCAACAACTCCTGGTGATGACTGGCAAAAAGACACTCTTGGTCACTTGAGATGATGACTGGATGTGCATCAGGAACGTGTCTGGTTTGGCTAAAGTCCTGTCAGCGGCCTGCCTTCTGCTTAATGATGTTCGGGATCAAGAAATGAGACTTCCCCTTGCCTTAGTTCTTTGAAAGGTTTTGTTTCTAGACCTGTAATTTCTAGGGTTCCTAATACATACTAATTGTGTGGGATTCATCATTCTATTACGTGTTTGGGAGAAGAGGGTTGAGCAGTCTTTTGATTAGTGACCAGAAGTGAGAGGACTTTTTCAGAAAGGGAAGATATTTAGATCCTAAGCACTTTTCAGCTCTGCAGAGTTTTAACATTACTGCACACGCAAAACATATAATCTGCACTTGGAAAATGGCTCTAGTCATCTTCTCTAAAGAATCCTGTTACAGGATACCCTCTTCTGTCAGTGGTGTTGCTTTATGCAAGCTATCTATTTTTCAAAGCACAGAAAAGATGAGTTTATAGCCTAATAATTAGGTTCACTGACTTGGAACACAAGAAAGCAGATTTTTGATATGTTGTTGTTTTATCTAATTATTACCTTGTGTTTTTGTATGCAGTGAGGAAAAGTAATGACTGAGGGCACCATCTCTAACATCAGTTTACAGGTTGGTTGTTTAGACACTTATTTAGGAACAAGATGATTTAGATTTAAAACTTTTTAATAAATGGAACCAAAGTTCCCATAGGTGTGGGCATTGTTTTACTTGTTTTACTTTACTTCTCCTTAAAGCTAGTTGTTGTTTCTGAAGCTCTTACTACAGACACTTTGAGGGAAGTTCTCTTTCTAAATGAAAGTTTGTCTGTGACAATTCCTTTTAAAAAAAGTACTTTTTTTCTTTCAATCCAAATAGTATTGTTATTTCTAACCACTTTGTGTTCTTTTGTTCCCTTCAAATCAGTTATCGAACTAAGAAAAGCAAGTATTTGAACTGTTCTGCTTACCTGTTTAAACCATTCACTTCTAGTCATAAGGGATATGAAGACTAACTGCTTCAAAAATGTTGTACCTTTCCTCTGGTACAAAAAATGGAAGTGGCTGACCATCTAACTCTGCTCTTACTCTTGAAATAGTTCTTGACTGGGAACACTCAGCATAGCAGCTGATGTGTCAGTGTGTTTGTCACTGAAGAATAAACATCTCCATGCCTACACTGTAAAACAAATGTTCTCCCTTCCACCCAGGGCCCCTCATAAGCAGTATTACTGACCAGGCAGAGATGAAACATCAGCACTGAGAGATGAAGTTGATTATGTCAAAAGGGGAATCTGAACCACATACATCAAAATACTTCTCATAGAATCATAAGATCATTGAATCATAGAATGGCCTAGGGTGGAAGGGATCTCAGAGATCATCTGTTCCAATCTCCCTGCCATAGGCAGGGTCACCTCTTCAGTAGACTCAGCTGCTCAAGGGCTCCTCCAACCTGGCCTTGAACACCCCCAGAGAAGAGGCATCCACAACCTTCCTGGGAAGCCTATTCTGGAGTCCCACCACCCTCAGACTAAAGAACTTCTTTCTAAAATCCAGTCTAAACCTACTTTCCCCTTGTTCTATTGCTAGACACCCTTATGAAAAGTCCCTCTCCAGCCTTCCTGTAGGGTTCCTTAGGGTATTGGAAGGCACCTATAAGGCCCCCCTGGAGTCTTCTCTAGTCCAAAAAAAACAAAACCCAAACCAACTCCCTCAGACTATCCTCATAGCAGAGGTGCTCCACTTTTGATATGTCACTAGACCTGAAGGCTGCCAGTTTGGCACATCTGCTATAAGTGACCATCCCTCAACCCTTTCAACTAATTTATTAAAATAATTTGGCAGTTCGATCTTTGCAATCTTTCAATTCAGTCTTATTAGTTTCAGAGCTCCCTTAAGATAATAAGGAAATTGATCTTGGCACCCAAATTACTTCAGCCTATTTCACACTGGATCTTTTCAAGTGACTACTTAACTAATTCTGCTGTAATTCTTGTGGGTTACTAGATATCTTTTAATCCTGTTAAGAAGAGAATAGTGATTATTTAATTAAGGAGCTCATTGGAAAAATGATCTGAAGTGTGCTCTGAATCATTAAAGCCCATAATTGAATTATGTAGCACTTAGGAGAAATATCTCTACTTATTCCAGTGAGTCAGCAATAAATATCAGTTTCAAATGAATTTAGCTTTGACTAAAAGCACAAAAAAAGAGAATGTATTTCTTTGTCAGTCTTGTTTTTCCCCATGTCACCACTGTATTGATTAAAAAAGTTAGGGTAGGATGTATTCTTAAAAAAACAATAATTATAATCATCATGTAGTTCTAATTCTGAGCAACATGAAGCATCTGTTAATTCAGCTTGATGACACAGCTTGTTTATTGACCTGCTGATGAGATGTAGTTCAGCACTGATGGCTATCTCAAACAATGTTCCCCTCCCAGTTCCCTAAAGAGATTGGTTTCCCTATTGAAAAGGCTGCCTGCCTTTTCATCAAGCATCCAAATAGGAAATTCCACAATAGTGGAAATCTGAAATGCAGTGGTGAGTGTGTCTCTTGAAAAGATCTGACTAGTCTTGCAGTAAAAAGATTTATCTACTTGTCTGGTAAAAATTTACAAATCAAAGTGTTTTAAATTATGCTTTTCTCGTAAGGACATTGCAGTACCAATGACAGTGCTTTAAATGCCTATTTTCAACATCATAAAAGTTGTAGGATTTTCCTTTTACTCATCTCTTAATTTGTAAAATGTTTTTGGAATTTTGAGCCTTCTACTGCATTTTACCTTGATAGGTAAGAGAGGATTTCAAATCCAGTGTTATTGCTTAGCCACACATCTTCAGTAATATTACATTAGGTACATGAAAGCAAAACAGTGTTCAGACTAGCAAAAAGCATTAAAAAAAAAAATCCCATTTACCCCCAACCCCTTAGCATTTTGAAATAAGTTTCATAAAACTGAAAGCAATTAAGAACTAAGTCCTTTGGGAGAAAGCATTGAGAAAGAAAAATGTGAATGACAATTGAGAGCTGCTTAGGAATATTTTACCAAATGCTCCATAAACCACAATTGAGAGAGAAGGCCATAATGGTTTAAAAAACAATACCACCCAAACAAAACAAACCAAAACCCTGGCTCAAGGCAAAAATGGAAACAGATATGAAAGAAAAAAATAACCCCAAACAACCCAAAACCAAAACCCAAGCAAAACAAAAAACAAAACCCAAAACAAACCAACAATAAAACAAACAAAGAAACAAACCCCCTTGTCTCAAAACCAACCAACCAAGAAAACCAATATAGCCAGGAAAAATGAAAACGAAAAAAGGTAAATTTTTTGCCAATGATATGAGTCAGAAAGCAGAAATCATTCAACACTTATTAAAGAGCCATAAACATGATTAAGGGAGTGGAGTATCTTCCTTAGGAGGAAAAGCTGAGGGAGCTGGGTGTCTTTAGCTTGGAGGAGACTGAGAGGTGACCTCATTCATGTCTATAAATACACGAAGGGCAAGTGTCAGCAGGACAGGGCCAGGCTCATCTCAGTGGTGTCCAATGATAGGACAAGGGGCAACTGGGGCAAGCTGGAGCATAGGAGGTTTCACATGAACATAAGGAAAAAAATTTTCACTGTGAGGGTGACAAACACTGGAACAGGCTGCCCAGAGAGGTTGTGGAGTCTCCTTCTCTGGAGACAGTCAAAACCCACTTGGAGGTGTTCCTGTGTGACCTACTCTAGGTGATCCTGCTCTGGCAGGGAGGTTGGACTAGAACTTTTGAAGTCCCTTCCAACCCCTAACGTTCTGTGATTCTGTGGAGAAAAAAAATAAGAAAGAAAAAAAACAACAGACAGAAAAAAAACACTCAGAGACAACTGCAGATAACTTCTGGAGTGTAAGTGGGAAGGTTCTATAATATGCTAAACAATCTTCTAATTGTATTGCTTCATTGGTAGAAGAAAATGGTAGAATCTCTGTAATGACAGAAACAGGCAGAACTCTTTAGTAAGTAGCCAAGTGTAGGGAAAGAGCCTAGACACATATTCACCCCTGTCATCCAGTATTTAAGAAGGACATTCAATACATGCCATTCAAGCTGCATATTTTAAAACCAGGTAGCTTGATAAAACTCACTCTAAATATTTATTCTCATCTACAGCTGGGAAAAATTAATCCCATACCAATATTTTAAAAGATCAAGAGAGTGGCCTCAGTAACTGGAGGAATTGTGGGAAGTTGGTAAAGAGTTTTTAAATATAAAATGTAGTGTCCAAGTGACAGGTTTACAGAAAACAGCTTTTGCTATTTTATTAAAAGAAGAAGAAGAAAAGATAAGTTTGATTGATAAGAGCAATAGCACAAAGTGGTTTGGCATTTTTTGGTAATTAGATAATGATTTGACTCAATGATCTTAAAGTTTGTCTCTAACCAAAGTATTCTATGATTGATTCTGTTGTTCTATGATTTGACATTCTGGTCAAGATATGAAAGGGACAATTGGAAGCACAGCATAGATTAAAACCTCAGCATGAGGTCTCAAATTGCAAGCATCTCAGAAAGCTGTCATTAATAAGAGGACAGGTGGTTCTTGTCCTTTCCATGGGCAACATTTTTATCTATGGCACAAAATATAATATGAAAATTATTTCTGATAGGGTATTCAGAGGACACTAACACTGGGAATGAAGGAAACCAAACAAAAATGGCTCAGATTGCTGATGCAAAGAGAGACAGAATAAGATAATTTTCATAGAGGAAGGTCATTCCCTCAAGAATATAAAAAGCTATAGCAATGCAACAGAGAAGCTAATGACAGTGTAAAGATGGTGACAGTCCTGTGTGTGGGGCCAGAGGGTAGCTCTTCTAAGACGTTTGATTTTGACTTTTGGTTTAGAAATGAAAAATTAATTAGTGTGGCTAATGAGTACAGTCCTGGTTTGTCTGTCACTGCAATTCCAGCAAGTGTGTATTGGGAATTGATTTTGGGAAGTCCTTCAGGCTATGAAGCTGTAAAGAAAGAAATGACCATCCAAACCAGAAAATCCACAGAGGGAGGGAAAGAGTCTGCTCAGGTCTGAAAATACTGCTGCAGATGTCACAATTCACAGAACATTTGGAGAGTTTTAGGCTAATGTAATCCATCTCTGCAAAAATGACACATCTGTTTCCACTTTCTGTTCCTTATATTATCTTTGTAACATCACTGTAGACTCCATCTGGAACTGAAATTCTCTTTAACTTTTTAAAGGCAGCGTTCCTGATAAAATCTGGCAGCGTAATGATTTGAAGGCAAGGATAAACTTGGAAAATGGAACATTTTCTGTTTCCTGCCCATGTAACTAGGGTCCTTCCCTCTCTGCAGGCACACATGGTAAAGATATATACAAATATGAATGCATTTACACTGCATGTATGCTGTGAAGGAAAAAAACCCTAATTAGACTAAGAAAATAGATCCTTGCTTTGTAGTAATAGCATACGTACTAATCCTAGAAACAAATTCAAATCTGCATTTGGAGATGTATTTTATATATAGATAGGCATCATCACTTCCTAGTGTTAATAATTATTTTGCTGTTTGTTATATTTATTGCTTATGTTTTGAAATCTCTCTTGGCTTTGTAGTGAATCCAGGCTGCTGGGGATTGGTCACGTCTTACTGCAGTTTAAAGGAATTCTGCCATTGACTCTAGTAAGAGCCAACTCTACTTTTACTTTTGCTTTGCAATCTCTTTTAATTTCCTTTAGTATATTCATTAACCCAGAGGTAATACTCCAAATCCTGCTATGGAAAGATCCTTCTGAAATTGCAGCATTTAACTCTTTCAGTGGAAGTGTGAATTAATTTTTTTCCCATGTTTCTATAATTGTGAGGGGAGCTATTAAACTGTATCCTTAAGCTGCTTGTATATGTGTTTAACTGGGAGAAATACATTTGAAAGTCTAAAAAGATTCTTGGTTAATAATGAGTGATCTTTGATGTGCCTTATTGCACTAGGAAAAAGGAATAAGTGTGATTACTGGAAAACCTGTTTAGTCTCATATTATGTTTCCCCTAGAGATCCCAGTACAAAGCCTATGGGAATCAATGAAGGCTTGGAGTGCACACATTCTTCCAGTGACTTTGGTTTAACAATAACAGTAATTTATTAATCCTCAGTTGCTATCTTTCCAGGAGAAAATGATCAGTAGTGTTTTGCTCAGGAAGGAAAAAACAAAGCAAAGCAAAGCAATGTTTAAAATTCAGCATTTTTAAGCAATAAATCCACTGAATCCCTTTTAAATCAGGATGGTTTTCTTTTTCCTGGTAAGCTAATCAGGCATTTCAGGGTTTTTGCTGAACAGGAAAGGAAAGAATAAGTGGTGCCAATAACAGGTAAAAAGTTTGAACATGGAGTAAAACAGGGTATCTCTAAGGAGGACTCAAGATGACTTCTTGGCCTGGTTTATAGCTTAGTTTAATGTGGATGGGTTTATGGAGGAAGAGAACGGAAATATTTTGTAGTGTCACATGTGGTTATAATGGAGCTATCTCTGGACTTCTCTTTCCTCTTTTGTTCCCTGGTGCTCCTGTTTCCTGCCTCAAGTTTGGGAAGGAAATGCACTGCAGCTCCAACACAATGACCTAGTCCTTCACAGAATGCAGGAAAGGTCTGAGAACTTGTTAACGGTGGTGGCCTGGCAGTAAATATCCTTTCTGTCCTGATGAAAGCTGCAATACATAACTGCTGCTTTTTCCCAGTGACTTATCTTTGTGACAACAATATTCAAAAGGTGTTTTGTCTGGTAAAAGCCTGCTAACAACTTGAAACCATGGTCATTCTTCAGCTTTTCTGTCAAAGACAGAGAGGGTTTTAAAGTGTTTTTCCTGTGCCTGAACTAAATAAATGCTAAGCCAATAAGAACATCATCAATCGACCCTCTCCACCTAGGACTGACATTTTTATTCTCTCCCTCCTCCTGTCCTAGATAGCTACTTGTTTAATCTGGATATCTATCTATTGGTCTAACCTGGATAAATAGATGACTGAAAAAATGAAATTGCAATAGGAGGAGCTATTTTACTAGCTCTTAAAGCCTCGCCAAGAGCAGTCCACCCTACAGCTCATGGGGCTATTTAACTCTTAAAAAGTCTGTCTTTCAGGGAAGACTAAACATGGAAGATAAAGTTCCATATGCTTTACAAAGAAAAAAAGAAATCAAGAAGTAATACTTCAAAGACTGGGGAGATTTCTGCTGGCTTTAGAGAATGTTGGATCAGCTCTCTGGCCCCATCATGCAGCCTTGGCTGTCAAGTGATACTAACAAATAGTCATAACAGAGTTGAAGATTGCTCTAATGAACAAGGCAAAGTGGGTGTGTATATGTACATGTAATGTCAATCCTGTATGTTAAAAGCTCTTCAATAACCAAGAATATTGTATGGTTCCCTGGTTAGCTGCTGGGTGTACATGTTTTTTCTATTATTAGTAGTATTAATATCATCATTAGTATTATTAAGAGATCCAGGTCATCACAATGAGTCTCCTGTAAACAAGCTAATGGCTTTACAAGCTAATGAATTTACATCTTACCAGAACTGGAATTTAAGCTAAAAAGGAGAAATCTTAAGGCTAGAATTTAGTAATATTTATAGTCCTATGGATTTTTTTTAAAGATCAGTTGGAGAAAAATTGCATACTCAATGGCTCACTTCCTCACCCCCAGCCCCCCTCCCCAAATCCAGACCAGGCTTAGACTGAAAAAATCTGAAAGTTGTCAACAGGGAGTAAATAAACAGAGTCCGCAGTAGTAAGGTAGCTGCAGGAATGCCCTCAGTTTTCAGTAGAGCATTTGCTTTTGTTCTTGAGTAGAGAAAATGGATTGTCATTTCAGCTCAGAAGCAGCTAGCTTAAGGATTGCAATTTTAACTCCCTTTTGACCAGAAGTGAAAGGTAAGTTGGTCTGGAGTTGCAGGCCAGAAGGGCTGCTGTGCACTGAGCTCTGTTTGTAACAAAACCTTCATTTACCATATTATTGAAAAGTTGTTGCAAGCAATAATGGCAATATAACATAGGTTTTGTTTCATGGTTTATGTTAAGAAGCCTTTGAGTTTTCCTAGAAGGGAAATGGATAGTTAAAATGAAGATAAATAGTAATAAACTTGTGTATACACTACTACTTTGTGCTGTTCATGTAAGGAAAAGTGTACTCACTGCAAGTAGGAATCTGTTGTCTTTTATCAGGGCTCATGAGTGTGAATTTTCTGTAAAGCTCCATGTAATTTCCTTTGTTTAAATACTATAAATCTTTAAGGAATTCACAGAATTTGCTGGAGGCCATTTCTGATCTGGGAAATGAAACAGTCCGAAAATACAAATTGATTTTAGGGCTTAAGCAAAATTGACACATGGAAAGTAAGTGCATTGCTACAGTCAGGGTGGTGTTGAACTGACTAGGGCACTATATTAAATAATCTATTTGCCTTTATTTTTTCTCACCACAGAAATGGAACTGACAACTTGAAGTAAGATTTTCCCATTTGCAGAAAGGTCAGATAAATGATCCATAAATTTGAGTTTATTTTTGATTTATGTAACACTTTTTGGTACTAAAGAAAAAAGTTAGTTTCCAAATGGAAATGCTTTCTGAGCAAAATGCCAAAAATACTTTCCTGCTTCAAATGTTTTGCCAGGTGATACACAAATTTGCAAAAGCATGACTTGCCCAGAAACTGGATTCTTTCATAAAATTTCTGCAGCTTGTCAAAAAAATAAAGCCATCTTAATTTGCACTGATACAGGTGAGATGAGTCAGGCCACACGTTCCTGTTTGCTCATTCTGAACCCTTTTATGAAGTGTCTAATTCCAGTAAAGTCGTATCAGCTTTGAAATATCTGCAGATTTGCTCTGAGATCAGCCATCTAGAAACACTCTGGAAGATGGTAGTGCCTGTGAGAGTCTGTGTGCATGTGCACCTTTGGAGGTTTTCCTTGAGGCTGTGGTTTGCAGTTTCAGCCAGTATTACATATGCCATTTAATTTCAATGGGAGATTGGGTCGTTGATAGAAGAAAACAGCTTTCATTAATCAAATTTAGAATGCAGAGGGTGACTTAGCAGTGAAGTGTATGCTTATGTGTGTAAATTATTCCTGTGTTTCTCCCAACCCAAGAACACCATGTTCCATTCAAAAGACTGAGGTTGGTAAGGCATAAAGATGTCTCATTCAATAGATTTTGAACCCACAGGTTCACTGGTTTTCTTGCTTAATGCTGCCTTGGAAATATTCAGAAGTCATCAGTTGTGCAAATTATGAAAGCAAGAGCTGTAGCACCACAGAGAAAGATTTCTTGTTTTAAAATGAATGAAAATGGTCATTCTAAGATTTCCTTGGTACCATTCAATTCTGACAGGCCATGATACAATTTTGTGGGTGTTGCAAAATGGATTTTTACTAAAATAATGATAATAACAGTAATGATAAATAGCTCCTCTTAAAATAAGATTTTTTTTATGATAGTGTTAGTTGAAACACATTAGATGCTAACAATAGAGTCAAATATTAAGATATTATCACTTCAAGACAAAAAGGAAAGACTAGAAGAAAGTTCTCATTCCCTGGACCACAGGAAAATCTTGGCTCCAGTAAAATCAGTGGGGTCTTGTGCTAATTCACTTGATCCTGTTTTGGTTTCCTTGGGGTTTGTTGCTGTTTTTTTTGGTTTTTATTTTTTTTTCCAAACTCAAATTATGATGCATGAAGAATTTAAATCTGTGTCTTTACCTGTGTTCAGTGAATTAAAAATTATGGTAGCTAACAGCCTGATGTGGCTTAGTTATCCCTGTGGAAAAAAAAAGTTACATAAAGATGGAATTAAAACTACCCAGTGGCTTCAGAAGCTTCCTAAATCAAGAAATGCAGATTTGGATGGATTTCAGGTAATTAACAAGGCTCATGTATTCCTAAAGATATAAACATCCCAAGTATTTTAAAAGAAGCCTTTCAGTATCACTGTATATGTTGAGACTGGAGTTTCAGCCATAATTCTTGATATCCTCTGCCTATCTATATAGAGAGACAGAAAACTAGGATTTTTTTTATCTTCTCATTTCTGGGTGTTGACTGTTTTGTACGGCAGATAGTCAAACAAACAGGTCAGAGTCTAGGATCAACCTCTTTTCCTTTTTGTTTCTTATAAGGCATATGTCAGCAGGATGGGCACAGTATGGATTTTCCATGTTGTTTTTTCATGTTTCCTTCTCCTCTGGTCTTCTGAAGATGGATGACTTGCATTTCCAAAGGTTTGGGCTCATTACTGTTTGACAGTGGGTAGAAGACACTATTGCATATGAACTTTTTTCCACAGTAGTCTTTCTGAACTCTTCAAAGTGTTTTCTTTGGAGCTTGCTGCTAACTCAGAGAAAACCAGGCAGCCAACCAAGAGCTGGTTCAGTATCATTCAGCTTCCTTGTGCAACCAAGTGTTGTTGGTCATGCTTGTATTACTACAATGCATGACAATAAACTCTGGACAAGAAAAGGAATACAAAGAGAGCATTTATTTTCACCAGCTCTGCACATGATATTCTTGTCTGGTGAAAAATTTTTAGCTTTTATTCTCAAAAAGCTTGTAGAAGTGATGGATAGGAGTGACCTTCATTTGAGATATATTATGTGGTTAAACTATATACCCTCTCACACAGGTGGTTTTGTTTGTAATGGAGAGCTTGTGTCATGCTGTAGTTGCTTGGGTATTCTCAGCTGTGATCTCACAAGCCCTGACCAGAAGTCACCCCTCTGATGTGATCCCAGCAGAGAGTGATAGTATTTGACCTTCCAAGGATCATTGCTGGTAATTCCTTTCCAAGGTCATCATATCCCCTTTCTGGCTGTTAATCTCACAATCCATTCACTAGTGAAGCAGATGAAAACCAGCTGCCATAAAACCATTAGAATTGTCATTTTAGTTCATATCAGGAGTTAACTTCTGAAATGAGTCCCTCTATGCCCACTTTGGCAGTTTGTTTGCACCAAGACCACATTGCAATGTGGACCAAACTGGAGATCTTTCAAATTAAAAGGTCCAGTGAAGCTCCTCATGTGCTCATACTACCTCTGACCTGTTGGGCCAGACTAGAACTAGTCTGCAGTAAAATCCTTTCTACTGGGGGAAGTGAAGAAGATTTTTTTGTCTCTAAAGTTATGCTTGTATTACAATCCACCAGTTGTTAAGGCAGATACAGGCAGTATCTCAGTTTCTTGTTATCAATATAGATACACATTGATGTTTGCTGGAAACTGGTGACTGAGAAGCTTTGCATGATGGCATCTTCTACACCTAATTTTTCTCTAGAGCTTTACCCTACTATACCCACCATCTAAGCATGGATGTTTCCCTCCTTGGCTGCTTCTCATGACTCAGAGTGAAGGCTGCAGCTTCCTTCCTGTGTGAAAGCAGCCTGACCAGCTGCCACGCCTCTTTGCTGATGGATTGAAGTGTTTTCAGACCTGAAGTTTCATTCCTCCCAGCTACTACTGATGTATACAATTTTTACTAGGCAAGGATAAAGGGAACTTAGGGAAGAAAGAATAAAAGTGAATTGTCAAGGAAATCCTGCTATTGGTTTCCACTGTTTCCTTCTATTGTTGATTGTGGCAGGTGCTGAAGTGGATGTCTACTGAGATGGGAATCCCACATTAACTATTGTCATCTATGTTTGGTCATGGCCAGAAGTTAAATCATTCTTTCTTCTCATTTGAACAGCCACAGTGTAGAGTGGTATTTCAGCTATTTTTCTGAGTAAGCATGCATAATTCCCACAGGTCACTGTCCTCTGAAATGGGCCAAAAGGATTGAAATAAAAATGTTGAACCTTCCATAAACTCTCTGGGAGCTCCTATGGAATTGAATAGAGCAGGATGCTTGCCAAAACAAATAACTTATATAAATGCCATTATTTTTTCCCCCCTTCCCTGTGTTTTCAGATTAATTTTATATGGAACATACTTGAATTCCTCCATGATCCTGTTGATTTTGGCCCTGATGAGTTGTCTAGGAAAGTTCTGAGCATCTCTTCCAATTCTGGAATGCTTCTCAAATCACTATACC
The DNA here is from genome assembly GCF_027791375.1 of Indicator indicator. Classification (NCBI taxonomy): domain Eukaryota; kingdom Metazoa; phylum Chordata; class Aves; order Piciformes; family Indicatoridae; genus Indicator; species Indicator indicator. The sequence goes on along the minus strand of NC_072020.1, from coordinate 23,849,582 downwards.
CTGAAGGCATAAATTCAGTGTATGAAAATGTTTTACAATGTAGTGCTTAGAAGAGGGTTTTAAAACCTCATTGTGAATCAGTTCTAACAGTGCTATATTTGCAAAGGGAATCTGCAGTCCTCCTCCACTGACCGGATGTGCCATTTTCCTTGCAGGCTTGATTGCATTTTCTCTACCTGAACGTGAACACCCTTTGCTAGGTGAATGTGGGTCCCTAAGGTTCACTTTGATCTGCAGTTCTGCTCTCAAAAGGCACAGAAATGTTCCCAGTGAGAAATCAGTGGAAGGAAAAATCCGAGTTAGTTGTTAATACTTCTTAATATGCTGCAGATGCAGTAAGTGGAAGATTAGGAAGACAAGCAGCAACCCAACTTCTGAAGTGATGTAACAGGCGGTGTCTTTAAGAATTATTTTACTTAAAAGAGATAAAGCATCTAAAAGCTGCCTGAATATGATCTCTAGGGTTTTATTTCAGTCTCCTAGCAGTGGCAAATCTGCTGGTCTTCTGGCTCCCACCACTCTCCCTCCTACTGCAACGGGCAGCGTGAGAACACGTGGATGGCCAGCTGTGACAGGACATACTGTGAGTAGCTATAGGCTCCATCTATGCCAATCTTAGTCCTGTGGCTGAAATTACTTAAGATGTTGGTATTGCTGGAAAAGCTGACTTCAGATGTTTCCAGTGTCCCCCTCTGCCCTGGTGCCTTGTATCTTCCATGGTAGTGTTTACCATACCCTCAGGTTGTACTTCTGTGACAAATTAAACCAATCTGAGTCAGCACAGCCATGGTCTCATCTTAATACTCAGCTCTCGCTCCCCTGCCACGTCTCTTGTACTACCTTTGGCACTGAGAGTGCCAGGAAACCCTACAGAAAGCCCTAGTAGGTTTTAGTTAAGCCCTTTGAACCAGCTCCCTGTCACTGGGAACCATCAGCACCAGTGTAAGAGAGGTGGAGATTGCAAGAGAAAGGGAGGGAGGATCCATGGCAAAGCTGTTTTAGATTGGTTTAAACTGTTGAGAAACTTCATCCTCATTGCACAAGAACAGCAGTATGTGGGGCTACTCAGTGAACTAATGAAATTACCTACATTTACAAAACCACCCAAAGCAAAAACCCTCCTTCCCGTAAAGGGTTGCGTTGGTGTGGCTGAAGGGGCAGCAAATTACTGAAGAGCATTTGCTCCTAGGGGGTCACTCTGGCTCTCAATCCATCCCACAAATCTCCTTGAGAATTAAGCAGTGAAAGAAACATGCAAGATAAAAAAACCAAACAAATAATGCCTCCTACTCCCCCGAAAAACAACCAAAAAACCCCACAATCCAAACAACAGCAACCTAACCAAAACCAAAAATGAAAAAAGAAAGTTAAAAGGAATTTTTTTTTTTTTTAGTTGAAAGTGATAGATTCTGGTTTGGGTTGAAGGTGCTTAACTAGAGTATCCAAGTTAAATAGCTTGTTTAAAGTTATGAACTTACAAGGGAATATTTTGCACATCAGTTCTGTCAGCAAAAACCTGTTGTGCCTTTCAGGAAAGCAAATTAACTGTCCTAAAGGTGTTCACCAGAAATATTGCAACAAAACTGATCCCATCTGAATGGTTTGGATAAGTTAAAACCAGCCCATTAGAGTAACAGCATGCTTAATTAAATCAAGATACAGTAAAGGGCTCTTGGATGCCATTCTAATTAAAGCACTTCTCCAAAATTATCTTCTACATTTTATTTTAATGTCTTCAGTTATGTTGTTGTGTCTCATCAAAACAGAATATCACATTTATTTTGTATTTTCAGGTGGAGCACCTCCTGCCTTGAAACATTTTAATATAAAATATTTATAATTTTGTCAGAATTTTAGGCACCAGATCATGATAGTTACTTATGTGAAGGGTGGCAAAGCTTGCTTTCTGATCCAGCATATAGATAAACTTAGTGGCTGAACAAATGTTTCCTTCAGCTTTCTTTTTGGACATCTCTAGGTGCGGATAATGTCTTGTGCTAAGTTTTGTGTGTGTAGTTAAATGGATCTTCTAACATCATACACTTTCCAGGACAATGAATACAGCAGGATTGTCCTTAATAATGTCCTGCATCTTTTCTTTTTACTGATTATTGAAGAAGGACATTAGGACATAGCAACTGGCTTCCTGGGTGCCTGTTCATGGATTTTACTCCTGGTTGTTCAGGCTTCGTGCATCTCTTTCAGTCTCGTTTGTTCTGTTCCACATTGAGTGATATTTTAGTTTCCACAGCACTCAAGTGAAATTTCCAAAAGCTAAAAATACTGCATGGTATCTGTCCCTTAAGTATGTGTTTTGGTTGGTTTGTGTCATTATTTCTTTAGTACAGCCATGCCTTTGTGTTCCTGCATATAGACCTTGAAGCACAGTGGCCTTTCTTTCATAGAACGGTGTAGCTCTAACAGCTCTGCTCCCACTGAAGCTGACAACAGCACTATTTAATAGGGGTGGACACCAACATTCAAGACATTTTGTGCCTTGTGACTTTTTCCTTAGGAAAAAATAGTAGATGCTCAAGATACTAGTAGCAGCTTTAAAAGAAGCAGCAGTAGCTGAAGTAAGCAGAAGAGTGTTGTGACTGGTTCACACACACTGCAAGGATGCCTTCAGAGTTCTAAAAAAAAAAAAAAAAAAGTAGATTTCATCATAGGGCACAGCTATGTCCCAAATCACTTCCCTCATCTGCCCAGATGACTTCAAAGAAACCAATGAAATGCAGAAGTCAGCCTTGTGGCACAATGAGCTGGAACTGATGCCTTCCACTGAGATTTATGGTTTTATCTGGGGAAAAAAGAAGTCTTTCTGTTCTCTGTCCTGAATGAAGGAACAGCTGCCCATATAGACAGGCTTTTAAAGGGCAGGGGTGCTGGCTCCAGAATTTCACTTTCTTGGGTGGGGGAAAAAAAGAAACAAGAAACCCTTAGTGGAGGTGAGGGAGAATGAGAACTTTTTGGTGTTTTGCATTACATACTTCTGTTTCTTGTCAAAGACTCCTCATTCTTGTTCTATTCCAGACTACTTTACAGGAAAAAACTGTAATAGTCAGCATCTGAGGAATCATAGGCAAACCATATTTTAAAGGCTCTTTTGAGCCAAACCCTAAAATGTTCAATTTATTATGCTAATTTGAATTAATGTACTTTGACAATAAGATTCAGAGTTGCAACAGTTTAAGTGGCTTAAATAGCAGAGGCTTGTTTTCAGATTTTCTGAACTTCTACTATTCCCAGTGAATTTAGCAAGAAAGCAGAGCATTACAAGAGGAGGATTTTTCCCCACACCCATACCCCATTCATATTTGGGAGCTAAATTCTACTCTATATAGATCACAGTCTGTGCTTTATACTTTAAAGATATCGACTAGAAATCACAAAGGATGAACTAAACTACTAAAGCTTCAGGACAAGAACTTAACAAGCCATGGTTAGATCCCAAACCAAGGAATATGTTTTGCAAGTGTCAAAAGTTGGTAGTTGTCTTCTTCCCCCGTTTCATTAGTTGGATGACAAAGAAATGGTCATTCTATGGAAACACAGAGCCTGCCCCAAAGCAGTGGAGAGTAATTGATTTACTTTCTTTTCCTTTATTACTGTAATATTAATCAGGATCTTCATTACCTCTTTAATGTGTTGGTTTTTTGTCCCTGTGTCTGAGTATGGCAGTGTGACCAGGTGGCCAAGAAGACCAACAGCATCCTGGCTTGTATCAGCAAGTGTGACAACCAGGACCAAGGAAGAGATTGTCCCTTATAATCAGCACTGGTGAGGCCACACCTTGAGGAATGGGTTCAGTTTTGGACCCCTTGCTAGGAAAAAAAAGAACACTGAGGTGGTGGAGCATGTCCAGAGAAGGGCAACAAAGCTGGAGAAGAGTCTGAAGAACAGTTCTTGTGAAGAGCAGCTGTGGGAACTGGGATTGTTTAGCCTGGAGAAGAGGAGGCTGAGGGGATACCTTATCTCTCTCTCTGACTCGCTGACAGGAGGCTGTAGTGACGTACAGAGTATTGGTCTCTTCACCCTAGTAACAACTGACAGAATGAAAGGAAATGGCCTCAAGTCACAACAGGGGATTTTTAAATGGAATATTAGAAGGATTCCCAAACACTGGAATAGGCTCCCCAGGGAGGTGGCTGGATCTCCATACCCAGATGTTTTTAAAAGATGCAGAGTTGTGGTGTTAAGGAACAAGGTTTAGACTTGGAAGAGCTAGATAATGGTTGGACATGATGATCTTGAAGGTCTTTTCCAATCATAACAGTTCTATGATTCTAAATCTGGAATGTGTTCTATGGTTCTAACTCTGTACATGTGCCAATTACTACAGTAGCCCTCAAATGCATATACATCCTGGGAATTATCCTTATCCTATTTGACATAAATTTATAATTTCTAATATTTGTATGATTACAATTATGAATTATTAAGAGCATGAACAATGTATTTTTCAAAGTGTTGCTCCCCTGCAACATCAAGGAGCATAAAAAAAAAATTACTCTGAAGGAAATTTATCTGAAGGCATGGTGAAATATACTTTATTTTCTTTCATATTGCTGTATTTTTATTTTAGATCAAACTTGCTGGCAGTCTTTGAGATTTATTCTGGGAATTTTTTGGTTAGAAGCAACCAAGACAAGACAGTAGCACTCAGTCTCACAATGCAGAGCCAAAACTCTGCCAGCCACAGCTGCATAAGCTTTTCCAAATTTCATTTTTAAAGTGCTGGAGAATAGTCAGAGGAGAATGTAGTCTCTGAAGTCCAAGAAGACAGGCAGTTGCCTGAACTGAAGTTCCTTATGCTGACAGTGAAATCAGAGATTAAGATGATAATTTGCCAGAAGAGGTAGTAAGGATCTTTGTTTCACAGGTAAGCCTTCTGTGATTTGACTGAACTGAATTCTGAAAAAATAACAACAACATTGTTCCAAATAAAAGGAAATTGGTAGGAGGACCTGTTGAGAGTGCCCTGTGCATCAGTGTGTATGGGCATGTAGCCATGTAGGGGTGTATGCCTGTGTGCACAATGAAACGGGGAAGTGTTTGGAAACAACCTTCACATGTAGCACTTTTTATGATGCTTAAATATTTATGTGAAGTGGGGCTGAGTGTGTTCTTTACCTGCAGTTATAACCTAGCTGGGTTACAAGGGTAAAAAAAACACACACAGAGTATATTTTCCATGGCACTTTGACCCAGAGGCCTCTGCTGTCTGCTGTTTAGCCAGCTTTCATCGATACTGACTAAAACTCACTGCTAATTCTGATGGATTAACTTGAATAAAGGGGTCAAAATCTCACCCCTAAAGACTAGCAGATAAAACACCTAGACTGAACCCTTCAGTTTGTTATTGCACTTGAGCTGAAGTAGTATTTTTCAAATAAACCTTTGTCAGGGTGTGTGTCTATCAAGATGTATGCATACATATTGCACATCCTGAGTTTTGCTCTCAGAAGCCTGGCATACATTTTGCTCCAAAACAGGAGGAAAGTAATTGATAACATTTAAATATTTAGAGGATTAGCTAGCCAACTTTGTTTTTAGATAAGCCAGTAATAAAGGAATTCTTTCTAGATTTTCCACACGAGTGTTGAGTGAGTGCCCAGAAGGTACAGTAATGTCTTTTTTTTCCTTTTTTTTTTTTTTTAACCCAAATGAACCATCTTCTTTCCTTGAAATTGCAAAGCCTTAAAATTCTTTAAGATATTCAGTCCCTGCGACACCACTGTATCCCTAAGCTCTGTGTATCCTTTGGCTCCTATGGTTGGTATTGTTGGCAGAAGTAAACTGAACAGTTCTTGATGAGTATTTTTTTTTGCCAGAAAATAGAAGTACAACAGCTGGTTAATATTACTAAACAACTACTACTCAAAGATAATATAAATCAATACTTAACATTCAGTGAAACGTTCTTAGAGCCAAGAAAAGATGTTGTTAACATTAGTACCTGACTATGTGAAAGATCCAGGCAGCAGTGATAACCCCTCTATCAAAAAAAATCCCTGTTACTCAAAACCCATAAATACGAATTTTACAAATGTCCCTCTCAAAATTAGAAAAGAAAATGGTTTTAGATGTGATGTGAAGTTTTATTTTGAACTGACAATTGTAGTTAGCTTGGTGTCTGAGTCCCGAACGTGATGCTCATCATTTCAACACAGGAGTGTTTGCATTTTATTAGGGACATGACCTAATACTGTATCCCTTGTTTCAGGGAGTGGTGCCTAGCTATATAAATAGCTAGGATTAACTGCATGCCTAAATATTGAAGTGGAACTACTTGCATAAGGAACTAGCACTCAGTGGGAATAAAACAGAATCGGGTGTAGAATTATTTGTTTATTACTCATCAGGCAGAATCACTTGACCACCCAAATTAAGTCCCTGAGGCAGTATCTGAAAGCCAGCACTAAAAAAAAACCCAAAACCCCACAACAGATTATGCTCTTACAAGTAGTCTTTGCAGTAGATTTTTTCTTTAGCTTTGTTCTGAACAAGTTTTTTACAGTTTGTTAATGACAGGATTACAAAGAGAGCATTTGAACTTAATTAGTGCTGTGAGATAACACATATAATTACAGTGCGAGGAGAAGATAAAACATCTTGATGCCTACAAGTGGCTTTATTTATTACCACAGGAATAAGCCCACGTATAAAAGGACTTTTCAAACCAAATTCTTGACTCCAGTGACAAAGTTGGATGGCTTTCTTAAGCTGTAAGAACCTCACTGGCGCCATCCAACTTCCTCTGAAGTCAATGGAAGTTTTGCGTGCAACTTCAGTGGATGTAAACAATGAGATAGCTTCGAAAACAACATTAATCTCCATTAATGAGTCATGAAATCTGGACTCCAACTCCAGGGGAGTCTCCATGTCTTTCATTCTCTATGTAAGTGTACAAAGCAGATAATTTTTCCGTCTTTCTTTCTTAGCAGATTGCAGAGATAGAGCGGTGTCAGAGTATGTCCTCATATATGAACCATCCAGCAATGTCCATGCTGTTGTAACCAGAGATCTGTTTCTGCATTCCAGTCTTTTTGAGCCTGATGTCTCTCATGTATGGCCAAAACTGTGGATATTCAAAGCCCAGAACAGTGCAGAGATTTGGTAACATGAATTCATGGTTTTCCAAATGTTCTATCTCTTGTACTAAGTGAGCTGGGAACAAGCAACACAGTTTTTACACTATAAGTGTTTTCCTAAGGAGTTTTTCAGCAACCTGAAGAGAGAGAAACTATGGTTCATAAAAGTTTGAGAGTATTGCTTGGAATAAGCATGCACACAGAACGTGGGATTAGAGCAATTAATGACAAAATGATCTTTCAGAGAGAGAGATCCTTTCTTTGCAAGGTATAATGAGAAAACATTTTCCCACACAAGATCCCTTGTTACTTAAAGGGTAAAAAATGCTCCCATCAGGATAGAAGATAGGAGAAAACATGACTGGCATGGAGTTAAATCCCCTGTGAAAGTGCTGTGGGAAAGGCCACTTCAATAAGTGCGCAATTGTGTAAATAAGGATTTCATCCACTGGTCTGCCATGGTTTCTCAGAATACAACAGTGTTTCAGTTTGAACATATTGTGTATATATCCGAGTTCTGCATACTGGCTGTCAAGGCTCTCTCTTCAGACAAAGCCTTACTGTTTATTAAAATATTTCATAAGTCCTCGTTGTGGTAGCAACAAACTTCTCCCCACCAAAGCCAGATCCCATTCAGAGCACTATTTGGAATGCCTCTCCTTGTTAATTTAAAGTACAGAATAGCCTCTCTGTGGTCTGTGCTAAAATCCATCTAAATGCAATGTCTTTCCCCTAAGCTTAAATGGGTTATGGTGTTTTGTGTCAAAATAAAAGCATGTGCTGACCCTGTTCCTCTGTTCTGCCCAAGCCACTTTCTAGTCTACACGTGGAGAAGAATGTAGAAAGAGAGAATATTTTAACCTAGTTCTTAGTCTCCCCTTTTATTTTTGCCCACACTATAAGTAAGAACAACCTTATGCAGGTTTTTGCTAAATTTTGCAGCACCAGAAATGATAGAGAAACTATAACATAACAGATTAAGCTCTCACATTTTCTAAGTTCTAATCTTTTAAGTAAAAACTGGAAACATTAGATTTCGAGTAGGGGTATTATTTAGTAATAAGTTTTCTAAATTTACTTAGCCTGTAATCTTAAGATTCTAATTGCCTGAAATCTGTATTTTATTTTTATACTTACAGTTGTTAGTTATATTAATCCATGAATATTGGACATAAAATCTTTTATCCATTGATAAGTGAAGGTGATTCATGTATAAAATAGCGTCACAGGGAATCAGAAGCTTTAGAGTGGCAAAGATTACTTTTATTTATTGTTGCTAAACAAGACCCCAAGCCTGTATCAAATTACAGCCCACCGACTCCCTTACCACTTACCAAGAGAATTACAATTACCACTCCATCCTATGGATTAAACAGGTCCCTTACTGGTAAAGAAGTGGGATATAGAATCTCTTGGATTCATGAAATAATCTTTTAAAATGTTACAAATACTTTCATGGAATTTAAAACAGTTTATTTTTCCCAAGAAAATGAGTCTTGTTTTTGATTTCAGTATTTTCTAGTCTTCTGATCCAAAATGATCCTGTAGGTGTCTGAGGCTACATTATTATCCTCTCATTTCCTTGAAGCTAGGGCCTTTACTCAAGACAATACAAACTCCTTCTTTTTGGGGGTGTGGGAATGAGGTGGGCAAAGGAGAAATAAGATCCCTCAGTGGCCCATAGCATATGTTTTAGACCAATGACTTAAACAAAAATATGAGGCAGGATAAAGAACTGAAAATATAACAATAAAGTACATCTTGGATAAATATACAAAACAAATGACTCTTCCCTTTCTTCTAAAAAAGAGAGTATCTTAAATGTAAATATATACCAAGGTTTTTCTTCTGAAAAACCTCAAACCCCAATGCAAGCACATTCCAAATAGTCTCTGGAGTGAACAACCCAACATAAACAACGATGGCCCACAAAAAGCATTTTTGGACCATTGATGAACTTTCCATTTTTCTTCAAACTGACAGCTCAGGAGAGCTTCCAAGTGCATGGATTACATGCAGCACATCCGTTGAAGCAGGAGTGGTGTCATGTATCCTATCAAGATTGAGAATGTAGTAACCTAAGCTCCTTGCAGTCATTGGTGGGGATGTATGGAAAATGTCCATCACCAAAAGCTTGACACCTCTCAGCACAGCTTGCTTGCTCTCTGGCAGTGCTGTGTGATCTTCTAGCACAGCAAATGTGCATGAGGTACTGCTCGCCAGTGTGTAAGAAAGAAACATGCTGTGTTGTGTGATGAACATCTGCAAGGTAAAAGGGAAGATTAATTACATGTTGGGTTGGTTTTTTTCACTTTCCCATATCTCAGCTGTAGAACCCCTGTCTGCTGTTTGGTTTTATGTCAAAAATTATATGAGTTTTTGATTAAACTAATAGTATTCAACAAAACCTTTTGCCTGTGCCTTAGGGATCATCCTGCTGGAAAACAGCTCCATAGAGAAGGACCTTGGAGTTCTAGTGGACAGCAAGTAATCCATGAGACAGCAATGTGCTGTTGTGGCCAGAAGGGCCAATGGCATCTTGAGGTGCATTAAGAAAAGTGTGTCCAGCCGTACTGTCCCTCTGCTCTGTCCTGGTGAGACCACATTTGGAATAATGTGTCCAGTTTTGAGCTCTCCAATTAAAAAGATACAGGCATCTGCTGGAGAAGGTCCAAGGGAGAGCCATGAGAATGATTGAAGGACTTGAACATCTCTCCTATGAAGAAAGGTAAGAGACCTGGGCCTATTTAGTCTTGAGAAGAGAAGGCTGAGAGGGGATCTTACCAACATCTATAAATATATGAGTGGTGGATGTCATGATGAAGATACAGGTCTTCTCAGTGATGCCCAGTGCTAGGGCAAGGAACAAGAATACAGGTTTCATCCCAACATAAAGACACACTTCTTTATGGTGAGGGAGCACTGGAACAGGCTGCCCAGAGAAGTTGTGGAGTTTCCTTCTCTAAGACTTTCAAAATCTGCCTGGATGTGTTCCTGTGTGGCCTGCCCTTGGTGATCCTTCTTTGGCAGGGGGGTGGATTCGATGATCCCTGGAGGTCCCTTCCATTTCCTTAGCTTTCTGTGATTTCATGATTTTTACTTGGAAGGCTTAATCATCTGAATGTTTAGCACTTGCTGCTTTGCTGAGCTGGGATTTATTTAGCTGTTAGGTTTTTCCATCCTTCCTTTAGTAACGTTCCAGGAGAAAGGTGAGTGTGCGTGCAAGTGAGTACGTGGGCAGATTGGTTGTGGGAAGGATGCAGTCTCACAATGCCCATGGCAAAATGGTTCTTTTGTTTTTAGTACCTTTCCTTTTGGAGGAAAACAAACTTGGTCACTGAGTGCCCCTCCTACCCAGAAAACCATGGCTGAACAACACTCCCCCCTCCCTTCCTTAGCATGGAGGGCACTAAAGCAACCTATCTGAGGGGGGTTGGGCTTTGTTTGGGGTTTTTAAGGCAAACTATAATCTTCCTGCCAGTCACTGCTGCCACATTGTTTTATTCCATTCTGTGCTTATCTTCCTCCTGACCTTTGCTTGGCCAGAGGAGGGAGAGGAAAGGTAGGAAGAGAGACCTGCATGCCCAGAAAACATTTCATTAATCACCACAGCTTTGTTTTCTGCCTTGTGTCCACACAAACACCCACGCCATGAAAGTCTGCTCAGCACACACCATCACAGGAATCTGCTGCTTCTGTGCAGTGTATACATAACAACAGAAGGGTCTCTTCAAATTGAGTTTCTACACTTAAGGTGCCATAAATAGACTGTTTCACAATTATTTAACATCTTCCTCTGCAAAAAAAATCTTACATAATATGCTTGGGGCTTCTTTTTCTTTTCTTTTTTTTTTTTTTTTTTTTTTTTTTTTTTGTGAGGCATATTTGATAAACAAGGAAACTTTTGTGGAAATGTGATTTAATTTTTTTATTTTTTATTGTGGTTGTCAACATTTTCAATGAAGTTCCTTGTATTTGGGAAGCTTGGTGAAATTATTTACTGATGAATTCATTAAATGAAATGCATTCGGTGAAGTTTCAGCCTAAAAGGAATTTGATGTCATAAAGGTAACATTGCAGTCTGAGCATACCTTTAATTGATGTCCTGAAAGAGCCATGTACATGTTCAAAATACAAGGCATAAAAAGCCTTCTTGCTGCCTCTTCTCTTTTCCACTTACTGTTTCATTCCTGATGACTGCTACAATTATGACATCCTTGCTTTATCTGCCAGCTACCAGTCATTCTCCCTCCACACCAAGGACAGAGCCCATTCAAACAGAGATCCCTGTGCTCCACTGTAATTAATGATGACAGTTTTTCAAAGAGAAGGAGGGCCTGGAGGATGGGCTGGTCTATACCCTTGTACTGCTAAGCCTTTTAGCTTATTTAATCAGCATATTTTTTTTTCCACCTACCTATCATTCAGAGGAGTGAGTCAAGCTCACATACATGTCTATAACATTGCTTAGGTATGTTGACTCATTAAGATCAGTATGACAAGGCATGCACAGAAGTTATCAGGCTGCAGACAATAATTATTTGTGTGTCTTATACTAGAAGAAGACTCTTGTGTATCTGGGGAATGTAGGTTTTACTACAAATATCACCAGACATTAAAGAGCATGGGTACCTCCTGCTCTGTCAAAACGAAAGAGAGCAACTCACTGCTCTACCAACTCAGAGCCAATCTTGTATTTCTGAGAAGTGAAAATGGCTAGAGCATATGTTCCTAACACATGTTGCTTCTCTAGCTAGCTGCCAAAAAAAAAAAAAAAAAAGTCTACTTTTGATTCTAATTGGTGCTGAGCAGTTTCTTTAAAGTCTGAAGCACGTCTAAGAAATATTGAAAATAATAACATTGCCACGTCCATTGCCACGTCTCAAGATAACACATAATCAAGTTATGCCAGGAGGACAATTCTTTCTTCAAAGACGTTGAGAAAGCATCTTGTGATCCACCTAGCAGAGGAGTAGTCGGATGGGGGGTTTGCCATCTCTAGAACAGGGAACTTCCCCCTGGTGACCTCACACAAAGGTAGACAGAACATTTAACTTAGCAACAGTGTTTCTGTACCTCGGTTTGAAACAAGGTTGCTATGGTTTTTGTGGGTTGTAGAGCATCATGGAATATTATTTGTAATTTCTACTATGGTTTCTTTTCTTGGAGTCAAACTTCATGACATCTTGCTTTATGATGCATAGATAAACATCCAGTGACACCTACAATAGAATGAAAAACCCCATCTCTCAGAACTCTATCATCACTGTTGCCTTCTGTTTCCAGGCCAGACAAATTTGTTTGTTCTGGTTTGCATGCTTATGTAGGGACCCCAAAGAAGGAACTTTGTATTGGGAATTAGGATATGCTCTGTCCAGGCAAGCAGATGAAGAGGAAAAGATTGTACAGTTAGCACAACCTGGTCACAGTTTTTGCACACAGTTCATCCCCCATTACCACTATAGTGTTGATGTCTTCCATAGTACACTCTGCATAGCTCTTTCTTTTCTGTTGCTTTTCAAGATATGTATGTGCTTGAAATCATTACTGGCATACAGAAATGTACATTTTTTTTCTGTGGGGTGCATCCTAGTAACACAGGCTAAGACTTGAATATTTTCAATGAGATAGAATTTACATTTTAAAACTAGTGTCTTTGAACTGTGAATGTTCCTGAGGAAACAGTAAAATTCCCAAGAGAACTCTTTCTATAAATGATACAGAGGTTCTTTCCACCTACCTGGTCCCATCTTCTCCCTATCACTCCAACATCACAAAATCTGTCCTCACTTATGCTTACATTCTTTAATGTGTCCAGTTATAATACCATAGCCACATAATGCAATAATATCCAGTTAGTTATGGTGCTATGTAAACTGAAAAGGTTTTTTGCGAGAAAATAGAAAATTTCAGTGCAGCAGAAAAATGCAAAACACAAGCTCACTTCAAAGAAAGTAGTTTGTTTGGGCTTTCTTTCTTTATTTTGTTCTTTCTTTCTTTTGTTCTTTCTTTCGTTTCCTTTTAGCTGTGCATGTCTACTAGTACATTTAATTACTTATTTCATAATTTTTATGGTCTAGCATTAGTATGACCCTTGTTTAGTGAGCTACTGTCAAATTGTTTCCACAACTGCATCAAAATTAGTTTAAAGAACACTGAATACTCTTTTCTATTCAATAGAAGTGTTGAGATTACTCAACAGAAGGCACAGCTTGGCTGGAAAAAAAGTAATTTGAATAAATATCTATTTGCTGCTTACCTTCTCTTTGGTTCTGGATGAACAATTTGTGCTAGTATGCTCAAGGAGAAAAATCAGACAGGTTTGGTAAATTCAAAAAGAAAGCTTTTTAACTGATTGGGGAAAAAGTAATTCACATAGAGTTTTTTGGTGAATGAGAAGTTTCAATCCAAATTTAGCATTTTATTCAGAAGCATCCTGCTCTTCTATAAACGACTGAGACTGTACACACAGGCTTTCCTGAACATGATGTTTATTTGCAGATGCCAAGATGTCCTTCAGACAAATATCTAACGCAATATTATAGCAAGTGGATGCAAAACTAATTCCTGCTGTTAATGACAGCCAGCTGGCCCACATATGTTCAAGCCAGAAAGAGATTCAGGCCTGAGAGAAGCTGATGGGCGTTTCATCCTTCCCAAATTGCAAAGGCTGTGAACATCTTCAAAATTCCTCTGTGAGTGGTTTTGTTTAGTAGTTATAGAGTTTAAGATTTGTGCTTTTGTTTGGTTTTTAATGCATCTGTAACAGGTAACAGAGTCAAGGCACTCTATAAAAGGCCAATTAAGTTTAAATGGTTTTAAGTGCAAATGCAAGAAGCCCTTTCTTGAGTGATAATAATGAAAAGAACTAAAGGAGATCAGGACACGGAGAACTGAGATAAGCTTTTGATTTGGAAGACTCTCTGCTGAATGCATAAAAATAGATCTGGTTTTGGGAGAGGCTGAGCTTTCTACAAATACAATTAATTGAATGCCCATGTCTTGCTTTGCAGGGTACTAAAAGGTCCAGAGATCCTGAAATTGGTTGGAAGTGCTAAAACATATGTGTCAGAGAGCACTTGGTTGAGAGGCTACTGGCAAAAAATATCATCTGAGAAAGTATAAGGGTGCCAGAGATGATCAGACTTCAGAATTAATTTGCTTCTGCTTTGTGAAAACTTTCTTTCCAGTTTTCAAGCTCTAAATGTGAGGTGACCACAAGACAGCAAGTGCCTTTTCAAAAACCAGGTATCTTTCTGCAACCTCTTCTCAGCATCACAGAATTTTGTAGTGATCCTTAATTCTGTTGTCAAACAAGCTTTCCACTCAGCTCTGCAATAACCATGGTCTAAACCACTGTGATTTAAATGTAACTATTGTCCTCTTCTATGTATACCCCTGGCCTGAATTTACTGAATTGAAATATTGTTTATAACAGGGTACTCTCTTTTAAGTGTGAACTCCAAAATCACTTGGAATTGGCAGTGGTATTGGATATATGTCACTGAAAAAAACCCCAAACCATCATGGATGTGCTTAGCTGGATGACGTTGTATTGATGGCAGTGCAGCAGAAGGAATGTCCATCACATTAGTATTTTTAACACAGCCACTTTTCACCTGCAAAGAGAACCTTGGAGAGTATCTCCCTCATGTCTTTGATTTGGATGTCAGTGATAAGCTGACTTGAATCTTATCATTGAATCTAAAAGTTTATTGCTGGTGAGATTCTAAAAGATCTTTTTACAGTATTTGAACCTGTTCCTATAAACAGAGAAATTCAACACTTATGGCTACAAACACCTGTTAAACTACAGAAAAGTAATGTCACCTTCATGCAGTTATTTTATATTTTATAATTGTTCTTTTCATAGTCTTCATAGATCACTTCATTAAAAAAAATATGGTAAAAAATCAGAAATGCACCTATGGAAAAAAAATTGTTTCTGTGTTGAAATAGTTATTTAAATCTTTTACTGAAAGTGCATTTGCATTTTACACTTCCAATATTAATTTAACATTGCACTTTATGTTATTAGCAGTCATCATTATAGCAAGAAACTAAATTTTTGTGTCCTTTTTTTTTGCAGCTTCACATGTTTTCAAACCTTGTGGCTTTGAAAAAAGAAAAGAAAAGAAGAAAAGGGAAAAAAAAGGTAGGAAAAATGTTCCCAAATGGGGAGGAATTTATCTTCTATTACATTGACAATGCTAACTTAAAAGTCTCTATATACTATATAGCATTTGGGACCTTGCATACTCTAAGCTGAAAGAGACTTGTTCTTCTCTGTTACCACCAGGCATTTTTACTATTCTCTGTCAGTTTTGCAAATCTCTCACCACTCCTTTTAAAACTGCACCTTTTGCACACCTACTGAGATGATCTAGGAGGTGATTTGTGGCTGTCTGATCTCCTGCTTTACACATCCTTCAGCTCCTCTTGCTTCTCCATCACCTTCAGCTAGCTCTGTGACTTCTGGGATCAGTCCCTCTCTAGCTGACGTTCTGATTCTCTCTCCATATCTAAAATTTGCCTGCTTTTTGTAGTTTTCCTTGGGCTGTTGCATGTCATTCTAACACTCTGCTGCATGCCATTCCCTCACTTCCCTCTGTCTGCAAAGACAGGTTCTGTGAGATCTATTTAATTGCTAAAAAAACCCTACACAGTCCAGCAATAAATGTAATATGCATTCCAGAAGACCTACAAACAAGTTTTACTTGGCTCTGAGAGCAATGAGGTAAGAGAATAAAAAGTTTGTGGTCACATAACCAGACCACCAGCAGAGAGTTATGAGAAAGCTAGACCCATTTTAATTAAGAAAAATGTAAAAGGCTTACATGATAGCCATCATTCTGGTCTTCTCTAAACCACAAACTGTAATTATGTAAACGATAACTACGAATTTTCTTAGTTTATTCTTGGATTTTTATATCACTGTGTGAAACAAAAAGTTGAATTTGCTTGAGGTTGCTCAAAATATGCCTTTATTAAACAAACATTATTCCCACAAAACCTGTAGGAGATCAGACTTGATAATCAGTATCGTCTCCTTTAGCTTAAAAGCGGATCCATGCCGTTCTGGGAATCTGTGTGGTGTCTTTCTGGTTTTAAGGCTGATTTGAAAGTAGATAGAACTAAATGGCTTAAAGCCTGAACCCTCTGACTTCTGTAAATGGGGAATTATACATCTTCAACAGTTCTCTGAAACAGTTGTGTGCTCAGAAGTGATTCCATATTTGATTTTAACAGTGATCTTATGATAGGATGGACTGTTGCTCATGCTAATTGAAGGTGATTTCTTATGCTGCAGGAGTGAAACACAGTTTTTCAGGCAGGTTGCCAGTGTTACCAGTGATGAGATCAAACTTCTGCTTGGTGGACTTTCTCAAAAGGTGATGAATTTAATAAAAGGAGTCTCAAATACCGCAGTCTCTGGTATTTGATTACATCAGTGAGGTTATAGATAGACAGAAATAATTCATGCTGTGTTAGAAAGCTGAAACTATCACTGAACAAGCTGGTGTGTTTATGTGGCATAATACCATATCTTAATCAGTAGTAATCAGCTTGCTGTTCAGTAGAAACATAGCTGAATAAACATGACGTGATGCCTGAACCAATTAGCCTCCAGACTGGGTTGTCTGTCAGTGGTGGATGAGGCTTTGTTTTCTCTGAAGGTGTAATTTGTGGGTTATATGCTGTTTAATAAAAACCATGGACTTAAACTTTCTAGAGAAGAGTTGTCTCTTCTCCAGGTTTTTCAGGAAAACTGAAAAGCCTTTACCAGAATAGATTTGGCACCTGAAATAATGGAACTGTGGGACCTGGATAAACTTGGAGTGGAAAACTGACTATTCTAGGCAGGAGAAACCCACAAAGATAGATGGAATATGGAGTGGGGAAAGGACTTACTTTTCTGGGGGATCACTACTGAATAGCATGCCATGTTTACTTGTTTCCTGTGTGGTGGCTAGGGTGATACTACACAGCTTACCTTTAATTCAGTGATTTGGACACACATCTCAGGGTGAGATAACCAGATTAATTTCTTTCTGCTGCTTGCTGAATTTTGAATCTTTGCCATCTACCAAGCCAATGCAATAAGTTTGATGATAATTCTATCAGTGCATATAACTGCAGAGGGACAGACAATGAATATATTTCTCGTGTTGAGGCTGTTTTATTTTAATTAGGCGTTTGTTGTCTCACAAAAGTGACTGCTATAATGATGCTCAACTTTACAAAACTCAGAGAAAGTGGAAATCTGGATTAAATTCTCATTGTCAGAAACCATTTAGGTAGTTCTACAAGATGGCACAGGTTCAAGAACAGAGACTGAGAAAACTGTGTAAGGAAAACTTCTATTTAGAAGGCTATAGCACTTGCTGAGAAGGTATGCCTTTCTGGCAGGGCAGGGAGAGCAGTGCAGTGTGTGAGTGATTCAGCCCTTTGGCTGTTGGATAAGAGACCCTGATTATCAAATCCAGCTTTAGATACGTGCTGGGTTTGTGCCTGAGTGCTGGGCAGCCCAGGACTTCTAAAGCATTGGCAGTGGCCATATAGGCTTCTACCAGAAGTGTAGGGGTAAGTCCTGCGTTTCAGGAGCATGCTGGATGCTCTGCGCTGGCGTCAGACATCTGTGGCATAAGTCCCAGCTATACTGCACATGTTTAGGGTAAATTATGAGTTCATTCAGATCTGACACTTCCAGGAGGGGGGCAGACCTCCTGTGCAAACACATGCCATCCTGTAAGAAGATTTGCTAATGCTGCTTTTCCCCAACACATCCTCCTCCTCTGTTCAGAGCACATCTCTAGGGTTGGACCCAATGGGCAGGGCAGATGTGGACACACAGAGACCTAGGCAGACCTTCTCTCCCATGTCAATGGGTGTGTATTTGAGTAGACTGTTCAACATGCAGGCAGGAAAATGCTTGTGTCCAGGCAGTCTGTTTAGGATTCTTTGTGATGACATGGGATAAAGGATATCAGCTGCTGAGTCCTTCTTACATGAGTTCCCTCTGGGTTGGCAGCCATCTCTTGCTTTATGCTGTGCTCTTTCTGAGCCTCTCCTATCCCATCCCACCTCACCTCTGTCACCAGGACTTGCTCATTGTACTTGTTCTACTGCACTGTGTGTCCCTTAAAGCTGAGTGCAAGACTCTAGGTGCCGTGCTTAGTCAGGTGTCCTCAGCATGTGCTGTTCACGTAACATTTCTCCGGTGGCTTTTCCCTCTGGTGCATTCAAATTCTTATATGGGTTTACCAGGGTGACTGGGAACTCAATGCAGCTCCAGGATCACAGGAGCAAAAAAAAAAAAAACAAAAAAAGGAACTTTCCAAATGACACTTCCAAGTAAGATTTCTTTTGCTTTGCTCATGTAAATCCATTGCTGTTCTCAATCCACATAAACTACTAGATGCTAAGACACTTGTTTAAACTGCTTTCCTTGAAGAAAATATAGAAAAATGCATTGCCAAGCAAAGGCCAAAATAGTGGAATCCTAAGGCATTGCTATTTAAAAATCACATTGTTGTCATGACTAATAATTAATTTCAGTGACTTATCTGGCAGGAAAAATCAGTAATCCTGAAAATTTGTAGTAATCCAATGACCATCTCTTTCTTCAATTCTTTTCTCTGCCCCAGGCCGAGGAACTAACATTTATTTGGAAAGAGACTTTGCTTCCTTGAGTTGTCCTTGGAAGACAGTCCCTGGAAGAATTAGTGTTTTGCATACTTAAAGTGTTTCTTGAATCTTTAATTGTTTCCTTGCTCTTCTGTCCCCACATGTGCTCTGTGATTTTACCTCTCTTATTTACATTAACCAAAGAACAGATTTTATTTTCTGAGTTCATTCATTTATGTAGCTTTGGGCAAATGTAACTGTATGACTCTGCAGACTGACCCTAGAAAACATCATGGAAATTATTAATCTAAAACGTACTAGCCCTGATCTGCTTATTATTGAGTAATCCCACCAAAATCCAAAAGTTAGATGTGGTTGCAAACATTACTTGTAGGAGTAAAATCTGCTGGATTCCTTATCTTAATCTCTGACGATGGCATTTCCTCTCCCCACTTTTTTTTCCCCCTTCTTAATATTAGAGCTGTGTCCTCAGCTGGTGTAAACTGAAATCCTTCTATAAAGTCAGAGTTAGACTGATTTAGACCAGCTGAGACATTCTGTTTCCCTTTATGTACAGGCTTTGTGCTCATTCTCTGTGCTTCCAGCTGTGTGCTCTGCCAATGGCCTCTAACAGCACACTAAAAACAATTTAAATATAACTTTTGTTGCTTTCCTTGTAGAAAAATCTCTGTGGAGGAGTGTAAAGAAAGAAATTCTTCCTTATGTTTAACCTAAACCTACCCTGCTCCAGTTTCAAACCATCGCTCCACATCCTACCACTACAAGACCTTCTGAACAGTCCTTCCCCTGCCTTCCTGTAGGTCTCTTCAGCTATTGAAATGTAGCTATAAGATCTCTCTGGAGCCTTCTCATCTCCAGGCTGAAGAGCCCAAATTCTTTCAGCCTGTTCTCACAGCAGGGGGGTGGGGGGAGGGTGATCCAGGCCTCTGATCATTCTTGTGGCCCTCATGTGGACCTGCCCCAGAACACCCATGTCCTGTTCTGTTGGGGGCCCCAAACCTGGACACAGTACTTCAGGTGAGGTCTCACCAGGGCAAAGTAGAGTGGCAGAATCATCTCTCTTGATCTGCTTCCCACACTTCTTTTGATGCAGGCAGCCCAGGATGCAATTTGCCTTCTAGGCTGCAAATGCACATTGTTGGCTCATGTCCAGCTTCTCGTCCACCAGTACCCCCAAGTCCTTTTCTGCAGGGTTCCTCTCAATTTCATCATCCCCTAGACCTGTATTGATATTAAGGATTGTCCCAACCTAGGTTCAGGACCTTGTGCTTTGCCTTAATGAATGTCTTGAGTGGTTAACATAATTTAGAAAAATCTGAGACCTCCTGTCTAGAGGAAACAGGTTTCCATCATGTTTCAAGCAGAGATTGTATGTCAAACTATTTTCATCTTGTAAACATGGAGTCTACCAATGATCTTGTTTTCTACCAGATTGTGGCTCCATGGTCAGTAACAGTAACTTTCACTTTTCTGGATTTCTTAGTAGTACAAATTTGATAGAGATGTGTCAGACCAATTCCAGATTCTCTGCTTCCTTTCCTGGAAAACTGTGGCATGCCCATTCTGCTGTACCGTAGGGTTGTATTGGGATGGCTTACCCTTACAGTTTTAATTTCAGGCACTTCCCTGCATAGTGTCCAGAATAAGCCTGGGACTTTTACACCATCACTGGAAGGGTAACATGACATCCACTCATCGAATTAGTATCAATATTTTTGAGGTGTACCGGGGCAGGGGAATTAAAAGCATCCCTTGCTATGAAACACATCCAGATGATGCCATGCAAGGTGGTCTGCTGATGAATTCATGAACTTTCTGGCTTCCTTTCAGCCTGTCATATGAGCTTGCAAGAAGAGGTTGATGCAAGACATGCAAAGAAAGTTTTCAAGATATGCAAAGAAAGTTTTCAAGATATGCAAAGAACATTTTCAAGACAGCAAAGATTTCTTTATCTTCCTTCTCTCACAGAAGAGCTGAGTCACTCCTGAACAGCTGACTGCCCATAGATTCTCTGCTACAGTCTGGGATTTCAGTTTTACTTGGCTAGAAGGGTGATCCCACTGCTCCTAACAGGAAGAGGATTTCAAGCCAGTCTGGGTTCTGTTGCCAAAGAAGTTAAGTGCTGCTTGCTAAGCTGCTGCTAGAGTGGGTTAAAAGTAAACATGAGTAATTGGATTGCTGTTAGCTGTTCACTAAAACCACTGAAGACTGAGACTTTAGTGACTGTTAACAGCAATTCACTAAGTTATTATGAGGCACTGCTAATGTTCTGTTGCTCTTAGAGACACTGCTATACTTCAGCTCCATTAAGACTTTCATTAAGACTTTTTTTTCTTCATGAGACATGCAATGCTGGATTTTCAAAGGCATGTTTCTTCCCTGCTGAAACCACTTCTGTAGAACATGCCCAGAAAGATCACAAACAACTCTGAAAGTAAATTTTGTAATAAGCTAATTTGAAAATACTTTAAAAAAAAAAAAACCCTACACACAGGGGAATCTTGTCTGGTCAGCTAACCATTAGTAGTCTGAAGAAATATCAAAGTGTGTTGGGTAAATTATTTATGGCTTTGAGTGTAAAATGGAAAATGCCTGCTTGTGGTAATGTAACTATAATCACCTGCCTTGGCTTGTCAAAAATGCCTCTAATCCGTCTTCTCAAAGTCTATCTTTTTCAACCCCAAAAAGTGAGGCTTGAGAAATGGATAAACTTTAAACTACTCTACAGGAAAATACTTCTGATGATTAGCAGAAGGTGATAGACTTCTAGAACTGAAAAATATCTTGTCCTGTTTGGAGAGAAAATGAATACCTTTAGCCTTTTGCAATACAACTTCTGATCTTATTGCTTTGAAAAAGCATAACAAGAGGGGGGATGACTGTGTGTGTCAGACTCTTTTGAAGTTATATGACCTCCTTTGTATCTCTGAATCTTTTAATACAAGGTGACAGTTTTCTTTCCTTTTTCTTTTATTTTTTTCTGTGGGAAACTAGAAATCAAGCTGCCTTGTTCTTAGCAGATTTCTGAATAATTCAGTTGCTTTTCAAATTTGCAGCCATAATCTTTCCCCCAGACTTTATCAACGTCCCAGCCCTTGAAAACAGTGCAAATTTATTACCTGCTCTTAGAGTAGCTACGGTGAAGAAGTCACAGGTCCCATTACGTCTTTTAAGGTCTGCTGACATGAGGTCTATTGTGAAATAAAAGAGAGAGAGATTTCATGCCATTTTGCTGCATTTATGTACTTAAATCTGGGGATTTGTTTCCTTTCACTTTCCATGTCCAGAAGTTAGATAGGTAGCTACACGTCTAGGTGTCTGGCCTTGGTACTCACTGGAGGACAGAAGCAAACTACGTTGTTACTGACTTAGCTTCTAGCTTGAGATGAAATGAAGCTTTTGGGGATAAGGAGCTCTTTATTAATTAAGACAGTGACTTTAGATAAAGACTAATTTTTAAATAGCAAAAGTTACAGAAGATAAATCCTCTTCTCCATGGCAAGCTCTGAAGGCAAAAGCTGCACAAGAATTATTTCTATGAAGCAAATGTTAAGAGAATTGTGAACCAAGAGTACCTTAGCTTAAATCCTTGTTCTCACAGAGCTTTTTACACTTTTGTCCCTGACCATGGCATTATCTTGGTTAAAGTTTTTGGATTTTAACATCTGCTTTCTGAAATAATAATAACACATGTAAAGATAATGTGATAATTTCATTTCCTATCTTCAAGTGATATTCACATAATCCTATCCTGCTAATGTGACCTTTCATGACCCAGGGATATAGAAGCAAAGCAAGGTTTTATAGCACCCTATAATTTCAAAATATCAAGGAAAAACCCCACAACTATTCTAAACATTTACTTCAAGCTCTTGAAAATTTAGATGTAACGTTTAGATGGGCTATTTTATAATCTTACTGGAGGGCTAACTGCTTACTAAAATTTATTGCCAGTGATGCACAGTTCACTGTCTTCTGTGCTGAGGACAAGCTATGCAGACAGGCATGGCAAGTCTACTGCACTTTTGACCTGCTGGTTGCCTTTGTTTCTTGTCTACCTGCATTAATATTGGTTCGTTTGCACAAGTCTTCATGTACAATAAAGTAAATACAATCTCACCGTGTAGCTTCTGCCTGTGATCAAGTGGAATAATTAACAAACATTTCCCCTTCATTCCTGTATATAGCTTTTACAAGCAGGAGAGGCTGAATGGATATAAAAAAGATGTAATAATGCCACAGGTCTCTCTGTTCTAGGTCATTTGGCTTTCAGGCTCTGAGCTGGCCTCTCTTGGGAAGGTCTGATGTCTTCTAGTGGAAGGCAGGAGGAAATGAAAGCAACCCGGTGGAAAAAGAAAAGAGGAATATTTTTCCTTCATTGCTGGATTATATTCCCTTAGGGTTCAGCAAAGTTTGTACTGAATACTGAATGTGCCATAGATGGTTCTGCTATTGCTAATTCTGTAGTAATAACCCAGCAAGATAAAAAGGCTAATAGGCTGCCCATGTGTTTAAAATAAGCTTCCAAAAACATACTTTGGAAATAAATATATTCCAAGAGATGAACTGGAAAGAGGTAACTTTTTATATCCTAACTGGAAAAAGAAAACCTTCTACATTAAAGCTGATGTTTTGTTGCATGTTTATTTCCAGAAATATCAGTGGCACCATCTTGTCTTTCAGAAGTTTCTGTCTGTTTCTGTGATATCAGCTGTTAGAGCTTCTTCACCAGCATTTGCATTCCTTCTGTGTGTTGCCTTCCCTACAAGCCATATGTTTCTTGTAAATGCTTCTGTCAACTTTTTCTCAATGCCTTCTGCCTATGGTTTCCATGTGGCAGCACACTGATTACTCCCTGTTCTTTTATATTTTTTGGGAGCAACTATCTCTAGCTTTTCTTATTTCCTCTACCTGCAGTCTCTAAAGGTGTTTTCTGTTCCTTTTTCCTCTGTGGACTTCACTCTGTGAGTTTCTTTCATGCAAGACACTGTATTAAAAAAGACTGCTATAACTATGGTTGGCTAAATATAAGCCACTGCACGTGAATTTCTGTAGAACAGACAGCTAGGCTAAGCAATGGCTGACATGAAAGCATAAAAGTGTATGAATGGCATTAAAAAAAATGCTTTGCCTTGATGTCTGCACAGGCATGGTTTTCTTAGAAAGTATTTGGAGTTCTGTACATAAACCAAACAGCAATATTTTGCTGATTGTTACTCTGTCGTTAAAGGTCTGGAGCTCTCAACACCACAATACTGACTGCAAAGACTCTTCACACATTTGTCCATCAGTTGTGGACAAATTAAATGAGAACAAAATAAAGTAGTCAGAATTAGAACTGAAGATTCCCCTCCCCCCCCCCAATTCAGTTTTGTCTGTATGGCATTACAAGTGCAAGCTAATGCTTTCTATTGTATCAGAGCAAACATAGTCTAGACTGTCCTTAAGTGAACAGAAAAATATTGGGCCAAAGTTGAAGGAGAGAGGACTATGTATCTACAACATCTTGTTGGGCTATAGCTTGTATTTTCTGCTATCACTCAAGATCTCTCAAGAAAAAAATCCTAAATTACAGTTTTTCTAATATTGTTGGTTGCATTAGCACAGTATTTTAATTTTGAGGTGAACAGGCACAACAGGAGGCAACAGACACTTTCAAAGGCATTTTAATAAGTAACTGTGTAGC
Organism: Indicator indicator; assembly: GCF_027791375.1. Lineage (NCBI taxonomy): Eukaryota > Metazoa > Chordata > Aves > Piciformes > Indicatoridae > Indicator > Indicator indicator. Next base: position 23,825,153 of record NC_072020.1, on the reverse strand, counting down.
AGGCTAAAAATCAAGTATAGCATCATAAAGGGTAACTTCATACTGTATGTTCTGCACATGCAAACTTTTCTTGTGTATTCTGAAAGTCAGGCAATGTATCTTATTTCACAAGGTGACAAAACTGTATAAGCAGATGAACCTTTCCCATTTAGGTAACAAAATCTTCAGATGATACTGTTGTGTGATCAGTTTGAGTGGCTTTGGGACACCCTGAAAGATGGAAGATTGCTATTAATCATAGATTCCTCATAGATGATCTAGAGATCATCTATTCCAAACTTCCTGCCATGGGCAGGGATGACTCTCAACTAGTCTTGGTTTCTCAGGGCCTCATTTAGCCTGGACTTGAACATCCCCAGGGAGGAGGCATCCACAGCCTCTCTGGGAAACCTGTTCCAGAGTCCCACCACCCTTGTACTGAAGAAAATCCTGAAATCCAGTCTAAACCTCTTCTCCCTCAGGTTAAAAACATTCCCTCTTGTCCTATTGCTAGATCCCCTTACGAAAGTCCCTCTCCAGCCTCCCTTTAGGTTCCCTTCAGGTATTGGAAAGCAGCTGTAAGGCACCCCTGGAGTCTTCTCTTCTTCAGGATGATCAACACCAATGGAAATATTTAAAATAAATCTTTACAAATTCTTCACAAATAAACCTCTATTTCATAAGTCCATTTGCTTTGTCATTAGTCTGTGCTGTTTACAATCACACAGCTCAACTGCTCATCATCTTCCCAGTCAAACAAATGAATGTAATTTATTTTAAATTTGAACCATTCCAACATTTTGTTTCAAATAAGAGCTTTTTGATCTATGGATACATTCATAGCATGCTAACAAAAAGAAAACTGTTACTCTACAAAAATGAAATGTGGTTGGGTTTTGTCATACGGATGCAATAAAGAACACTTCTGGTGACTTGACATTGCACAGCTGAATAGTTTTTGACAGGGAAAATAACTATAGTTAAGTCTGAGCTTTGGCAGTACTACAAGTTATTAAATACTTGAAGTAATCCAGTAAGTGAAATTCTGTTATAAGCAGGTTGTTTCAGGGTATATTATCTCCATAGTTACAAACACTTTCATTATGTTAGACTTCTTTCTGTTTGGATGTACTGCTTGCTGCTTAATTGTATTTTTTCTGGGACTCGCTGATGGCCTTCTGGAAGGTTTCTGTTCTCCTTATTTCTTCTCTTTTCTGTTATAAGTAAAATAAATTTGTTCTCATAAAAATAAGAAGAGTTCAAAGTTGATGTTCAAATCAGCCATACTTAAAGTTGCTTAAACTCACCTGTTGGTTTTTTCCATGCTGATTTTTATCTAGCTCTCTCATTTCCTTCTTTTGTAAAAATAGTACTGTATCACTGCACATATGTTACTTCAGCTATCCTTTGGGCTTCCACTGCCACAGCAGGAGAATTCATCAATCTTAATGAACTTCTGCTGCAGTTGGGAATTGCTGTCCCTAAGTGCAGCTGAGGAAATGAGGACACCTGTATGGCAGCGCACAGCACACAGTGCAGTCACATGGGGATGCCCCAGGGAACAAGAGAGTTCTGACATGGCCCCAGCATTGCATGCCAGCAAATCTGTACTGCTTCCAGAATCTCAGGTAACATCTCTGCTGGGAGTTGTGTGGTGTCCTGCAGGTGTGTGATGTGCTCCAAGCGACTGGCTCAGGCTCAGAGAGGGACTCCAGTTTGGGACAGGGGTACTAGCTCCACGTTAGTAAGCTCCATGTCCTAGTTGAGGAGCACTCTCTCTGCTGCATTCCTCCTGACCTATAAACCACCTGAGCCCAAGCACTGAAGCACATGGAAAAGGGCCTATTGGTTTTGAGTCTGGTGCAGGGACTTGACTCAGTAAATCTGCTTGCAGGGAGGTCTCTATTAGGTGATCTCTACTGTTGTTCCAGGGTCACGTTCTCAGGGTCTGTGCAAATACCTTCACACTTTATAGAGGGAAAAGTGGACACTCATTATTTGGATTGGTTACACAGACAATTTGACAAAGGAAAGAAGACAGGATTGACATGATGGGGTATCTAGCTAAAAGAAAAGTGTGTGGATTAAGGTAAGAGAGCTGTGCTTGACACACATAGGTGATAAGAGTGATGAGGCATATTAAATGTGAAATCTCCGAATGTTGCTGCCAACATATTTTAGCAAGTGATCCCAGATATGGCTGTGCTTCCTTTAAAAATGTTGATACAAATAATACCTCTTTCTAAAGATGACCAATAGGCTAAATTCTTATAAAGAATGAATGTGGTCAATGTACAACTTTTTTTTTTCCTGTGATAATTGCAGTTATTTTATTTCTGTCATGTAGAAATGTGATGCGATAGGACAAGGTGAAGAAGGATCACCTTAGAATTCCAGCAGTGTTAAATGAAAAGTAGAATGGAAATCTTTTCCAGGATATGATTTTTTTATTTTTCTTTAAAAATAAGTTCCACCATTTGGTATTTTTCTCATATTTTATGGAATCTGACTTAGTTTATACTATATAGAAATATCCCCTGCAAAACCAGTAATGGAATGAATTTTAAATAAATGGGAGTGTATGCAGTGAAATAATCAAGGCTGAAACTCTTACTGAAAGCAGCTGAACTATTGTGAATCATCTCACATATGGCAAGGTTTGTATAAAGTCATTGTATATCATATTCCAAAATAACGCACAAGTTAAGTCATTCTGGCAGTCATCTAGGATAAGAGATTTGGGGGTTGAGATTTATTAGTTTTTAGCATTACTCACATTACCATGGATGTTACACAGGCATTTTCCAAATATTTTTATGGGATAGATAAATTTAACCTTTCTATTCACTAGAATAAATAAAATGTGTTTTGTATAGTGGACTCCTTTGTAGAAACCCAACCTAAGGACTGTCATTGTGTAAGAGACCATGCAGTTTTATACAAGCAGTCTTTGGGCACTTTTAAATGTGTCTTTTAAAAAAATATATATTTACTTTTTGTCATCATGCTCATAGTATTAGGATTTTTTTCTTGACATTCAAAAAGGAACAAAATTTGTCTTTATTAAGTTGCAGTTGTAACAATTTTGCATAATTCAAATAAACGTCAAATTGAGGTGCAGAAACTTTTGCAAATACATCTGCATTTTAAGACAGTTCTTTATGTTTTCCATTATTTTTAACACATATTCATTGGGGTATTATTCCACTAATTTGTAAATCCTTAATGGATTTAATGAGGGATCTGAGCATTACTCACATTAGCACAAATAAAAGGCTTGGGTATTCCAAAAGAAAGCACCATGGGAAGTAACTCTTCTGTCAGGTACCTGGTAGGTGATGAATCATGAGACAGAAGTTGACAGAGCTGAGGTTTATAGCAATCATGAGCAGAGTTGAGGGATGCTGATCTCAGTCATGCAGAGGAGGGTGCAGGAGAGGAAGGTGAGCCTTTGTACTGAACTCTGAGATTGGTGCCAGGTTAAAAAGGTCAAATATTTAATAGCACTCCTGCGTTTTACAGCTTTATTCCACCTCTGAAGGCAGTCTAGGAATCCAGTTTAGATAAGGAAAAGGCAGAAATACAAATTTTTGCTGTGCTTTGATTTTGGGTCTGGTTTATGTTTCTTTTCTGCAACACTAGAGTTTTGAGGAGCTCTGTGTTCCCAATTCAAACATCTAAGAGAGCTGTGACCTAAATATCCATATTACAGTGGATTGTGTTGGGGAAAAAGAGGAGAAATCATTTCCAGTTATCATGGTTGCTCTGACCAAGCTGCGGGTGGGCTCAGAGCCATTTCTCTATTCCAGTTTAAAAAATTGCCAAAAATCTACAGAAATGCCAGTGTTCTGTAGGAATGCTTCCAGGCAGTCTGTTAATTTCTGGTTATAAAATTAAAGCTATTCATCAAATGTTATGAACTTACATAATAATTAAGTATCTAAAATGTGTTTAACATGTTTAAAAGCTCTTATCCATTTCTCCTCAGCTAAGAGAAAACTCACCTGGATTGTATCAGGCCTAGAGAAAGGAAATAAATATTTAAATCCTCCACTTACAGGTAATAAAAATAGTACAGTGACAGGTGGCATTTCTTTGAAGACCAGCCCACAGGCAGGAAGGAATGAATTGCAGGATAGAGCAGAAAAAGCTTGCAGAAGAAACCTGTCCTTGGAATTGGTAGCAAATCCCTGTTGATTCTAGCAGCACCTAAATTTCTTTTTGGGGCTCCTTACAATAGATCTGTGACCACAAGGAAGATGCGGTTAAATGTGCCTTGAAATCTGGATGGTCTTGCTAGGAAATCAAGGGAAAATATATAGCCTCTTTTTTTTGCATCATCCTCTAGAAGACCTTATCTCCACTAACAGCACAGGGAGTCCTGTGGGACTGGGAGCTGACTTCAAGAATTCTATTGGTTGTTTGAAATGCCAGCACCATGAAAAGCCCTATGGAGTCCTGGTGGGGTTACAATGGGCCCATGGTGCAAAGATAGATCACTTGTTGATATGGGCTGGGGCAAACAATTCCTTTGTATTTCTTACATTACCTAGCTCAGTGGAGCTCCATGCTAACTGATTGTTTTACAGATTACTGACATATAAATGTTTAGTTGGGTGTAAAATGACTCTAGTGTGTTATAATGTTTAATTACATCTGTGTTTGTATCAGTTTCTCAAGAAACAGCAAGATATGATCTATAACGTGGGTCAAATCTATCAGCAACAGCTTTGTGAAAATATTTAGTGTTTGTGCAAGTGCAAACCAGCAGAACTGTGAGTCATTATGCAATATGTACAATATTGATCCATACTTCCAATTAATTTACATCTTTTCTCACTAAGTTTATCGACATGCTCTGCAGCATAGCTGGTTTTCCACACTGATCGGACCTGTGACAATACATCTAATCAATGAATCTTTGCTCAGTCTTACCATAGATCAATCTGCTTGTGAAGAAGAGAGGGAGAAGAGAGGAAAGTGCTGTCTTGGTGTCTCAGGACTCCATATAATGTTATTGGGGTTGATGCCATTTACTCTTATCTGCTAAAAGTTCCTTGACCTGCAGACTACAACATGAGTGTTGATAAAATACCATGAAACACATCTGAAATGGTAATAACATACATGAAAAGAAAATGCCCCCATTTGGGACAAATGAAATATTTTATGAGAGTTCTTTTTATTTTCCTTGATAAAAGTAGACTGCTGCAGAAAAGCTAATACTGAGGATGATTACCATGTGAAAGAACTGCATGTTTTAAAGGAAAAAGTGTGTTCTCTGACTAAATGTTAATGTCTTGTCTACATTTAAACTTTCTCACAGGTCTGCAGAAAGAAGTAATTTATGTTTCTGTAAGGAGGAGGGGATTCTTTGCACAAGCAGAGCAGTAATAGTTCTGGTATGTACTTTGAGGTCTGCAAAACTGTTGTGGTGTTGTTTGGTTTTTTTTTTTTTTCCTGGGGACAGGAGTTCATGAAATTTCCACAGCTAAGGCAAATTTGCCTGGGGTATTCTCTGAGAGATAAAGGGCTGAAGACACCCATCATACCTCCTCCCACCAGCACTGGTCATGGAGGCCTGGGGTAATAGGTGACTCTGAAGTCATCTCACTTCTGAACCCATCTTTATCCCACATTCTCCCAGAATTATAATTAGTAACACTTCTAGTTAACGATATTTTATTGTTTGATAACACAATGGCAAAATTCAGACTTATTTTCTTTATCTTTAGGGTGGCAGCAAGATTTTACACAACGGGCGTGGACATTTTTGCAGGATTTTGTATTACATTCCTTGCATTCAGTACACATGGGAAAATCAGGGTAAGTACACAACTTGTTTCCCCATTGTATAGCACTTAAATACAAAGAATATGCCTCCTTTTTTTTTTTTTTTCCTTTTGGCTTTGCATTTAGGGTTCAGCTTTTGCCCTCCTTGTTGTCCCATAATCTGCTAAAAATTTCCAGCAGCTACAATTTCAGTGAAGCCAAGTACAGTACGAGGTTTTCCAAAAGGTGAATGAAACAATCCATTGAAAATGTCAGTCAGGAGCCAGAGGATAATTTTATTTATTGTTTTGATCCTCATTCAGAATTCTTATGATTAGCATGTGGCAAACTGTAAAACAAAGTGGAACCAAAGTGCCTGAAATAAATTTCACCTTGACCTGATTTCCACTTGACTGAATTTGTTGTAGTAAACTGGTGACACATAGTGGATAAACAGTAACACATGTCTGCATTTGAAAAGGGAGAACAGATGGTAAACACACTGATATCAGGGCTGTTACACAAGAGCTCTGTGTATAATTCAGAAAGGTCAAATCCCCTGAAAGCCAAAACAGGTTTGATAAGAGGAAGGGATTCATTGACAAGAGTCAAGTGGGCACAACTGAAGCAGATAAGGCCTCCTGCTCCTCAGTGGGTTTTGCTGGGAAAAGGCATCTGTCCACATCTGTCTCCTGCTGTAAAACCACTGTCAGAGGTGTTAGTCACAGGGATACTTGTTCTGAAAGGTGCTTCCTCAGAGGATACCACTCCTGGTACACTGGTTGAGTTTGTGTCACCATCCTGAAAAAGACCACTTGTGCAACAATGAAATTCATGCTTTTGTTGTTTGGAAAATACTTTGATGTTCAAAGACAGGGATTTAGTGGATTTCAGCTTCTGCAGCGTGGGTTATCTGCTTTCACTGGTGACTGCCAGCTGACCATGAGCAATGTGTTGGGTAAAGGAGTCTAAGTTGAGTTTGAGCAGACAGCTATCTTTGACGTGTCTGTACGTGTCTACTGGTGTGTGGGAAAGGCTGCTGTTCTCATCTTGCATATTGGGACCAAACAATTTGTCCAGTGGCCACCTGGGGTAGAGTAATAAGATCTCCCAGGTCCTAAGTTAATTCCCTGTATGTTGAACAGCCTTCTGTCAGAAGCACACTGGAAGGACTTTATCAGGATAGACTTGAAAAGGAAAGGGGCTCTTCAGTCCCACAGATGGTTGAAGTATTCATGGACAGTCAGAGAAAAGAGGAAGACAAAAGCAAGATGAAAATCCAATTAAGAGGACATTAGCCAGTGGTGATGCTGGGTGGTGGTGGTAAGCTCCTAGCTCATGTTCCAGTAGTAATTCAAGAACTGTAAGTTAAAATAAGCTATGTAGATGAAAATAAAATTTTCTTTGCAAACACTTGTATTTTACCTGGAAGTATGGTTCAAAAATCTAACTTTTGCTGCTCAGAAAGGGACCGAAATATATCTAATAAGAGAGGCAGACAATAAATTGCACTTGATGATCTATAAAGTTTCTTCCAACAGAAATGATTCTGTCATTCTAAGTAGTGTAACAGAAAATAATTTCTGCTGATTACGAAGATTTTAGTTTTCAAAATTATTCAAAGGCATTTTATTAAAGTATAATTCCTGGTATAACAGTCATCCTACTTTAAAGTTAGTTTCTACTCTTGAAAATATACCTAGAGCCTTTTATTTGTAAGCCATCTTTTTTCAATCAATTTTTGGCAGGAGACTATATAAAACTAAAATCAAAGTTGCTCTGTTTAAGGACACACAGAAAACAGAGATGGAGTGAAAAATTAGGTGCTGAAGTCAAGCATGTTGAATGTTCAGACTGTATCTGTTTTCAAGAATTAACAGCTCCAAGACCATTTCACTTGTGACTTATTTAACAGATGTCTGCAATCAGAGATCCAAAGTTACTCTCTTATCACATCTTTTACTCAAGGGACTACTTATTCCCTTAAATCAAATATGATCTGAGCCAAAATTTTTCCCCAATAAAACAAGATAGGGACCTTACTGGTATCCCTGACAGAAAAAGGACATCTTTCCCCCGCTTCATTAATGTGTTTAAAATTTCTGTCATGGTTACAGCTCCAAGGCTAAAGGACTTGCAGCTTTACAGAGCCTAGGATGAGTGGAGGTGCTGTTCTATTTCCCTTCCCAACCAGTCAAATGGTGGAGAAAGTCTCTTCAACTATCCTAAACCTCCATTCCTGGCCACATTTGGCACTTCCAGGCAGTGACTTTTACACATGATCTGAGGGACACCAGGGAAGGCCAAAGTGCCCAGAGCATGGCACGGCTCTGTCCTTTCTGGACAATCAGTAGAGAGGAAATTGAAATATGCCTCCCTCTGCAGTTCTCATGATACATCCAGCCTGTGTCTCAGGTACACCTCCAACATCTTCTAATTTGGCTTCATCAAGAAGCAGTTCTGCTCATGCACTCTGAACCCAGTTTGTTCTGTTAACCAAAGCACAAAAATTAGGAAAGCTGTAGGAGTCATTTAGAAAGGGCACTCCTAATCTAAACTGAATTGGGTAGGCATTCGTTTTGGCTATAACCATATCTCCATCCTGAAAATAATAAATATCAAAGAAGTTATTGGCAGTTCTTTGTCTGTAATGCATTTGTACAGAGGAACTACCAAATGGAAACCAAATCAAAGCAAATCTAGATGTGTTTTCTGAAAGATTTAGGGACAGGAGGAATATTCACCTGTCGAGTGCTACATGTGTGAGAAATCAACTCATTGTCATTAGCAAAGCTGTTGGTACATCATAAAAATCTGAATATCTCTTTCTCACTCACCTGAGACATCCAGGTGGATATTTTGACTGCGAACATATAAATTATATAGCTCTAATACAGCTAAGAACTGGCCATCTGAGGATCAAGTCAGCATTTTTTTTTTATTCAAGAAAGAAATTAAGTAATATTTAAGCCTTTCAAGGCAAACATTTGCTCAAAAGTGAGTATATACAGAAAAGATTGCCTCTAAGTTAAAAAACACAGATGGTTTCTGGAATCAGATATGTGTTCAGTAATTGTAACATGGTGCCATATTTCAGCATACTAACCTGCACATTTGATTATGTTTATACCTTTATTTAAATATACTGGATTTTTTTTTTCATCAAGTGACATTTACAAGAAAGGATCACTGAGGTTATCTAGGTGCAGCTTTTTCAGAATCACTTATTAGTTTTGTCTTTAAAGGTCACCAATAAAGGGTAAAGTTCTTGGCTCTCTGCTTTCAAGAGTATTTTCCCCCTTGTTTTAACTTAATAGAGGATATTTCAACTTTCTGTATCCCAAGATAGGGATTTTTAAAAGTGTGGCAAGACAAATGGGTGTCAAGTCTACCATGTGTTTTGTAGGGGGACCATGTTATCAGTGTATCCTGTAGATTGTTATCAGTTGCCCATAAAGGACATGATATTGAATGGCAATTTTTTCTGTTCAGTCCTGGTATGTTCCATCTGTGCATCATACGTCTCTATGGCTAGGCTGAAGTAATTGCCATTTCAAGCACAAACTTCTAGTAGGAAACATTACAGAATTCATGTGTGGTTACATGAGGAGCATATTTAATTTTCTAGTAGCTGCTTTATCATTTGTTGATTTGTAGGAGGAATCCATTCTGGATAGAGAGGGAAGGCAGATCTTGCAAAGTATTACACAGCAGCGTGTAGCAGTATCTGGTGTGCAAGTGTAACAGCCAGTTTAGTGAGCTTCTCAGGCCAAAGGCAGAACAGTGTAAGATGGTTCCAATGAAGATTACAGACATTTAGGAACAAGCAGTAAACTGTAGGTTTGAAAGAAACTCAGATAATTTTGGACATTGGTCAGAAGCAGAAACTCTTCATGTCTGTACACTTCCGTCCAGTTCCCATCTGCATGGAACTGCCCCTTCCTGACCAATTTAAGCAGATGCTTGCTTGTCACCTAGAGACTGCTGAGGTGAGGAAGGACTTTCCTACCTGAGCAGCAGTGCCTTGAGAGCTGAGACAGTAAATGGAAGATTTCCAAACTCTCCTCTTTTTCACTTCTCCTGGACCCTTGTTTATAGTAGTCATGGTTTACTAATTCTCTGCTGCCAGGCCAGGTAAAACATGTGCCATAATTAAAGACTCTCTGAATGTGTTGATAAACATGTGGATAAAGAATAGTCTGTGTACATCCCAAACCTGGATGTTCAAAGAACCTTTGATGAGATTCCACACCAAATACTACTGAAGAATCTCAGTTGCCATGTGGTTGGAGTAAATGTATCCTGAGGCCCCTGCAGGGGTTCAGCTGCCTGTGATACAAGTTTTGTGCAGTATGACTGTGTAACCTGAGCTCAATTTTGCTAAAAAGTATGTTAAAAGTGATAGAAGGCACATGAACTGAATTCAGGCATTCAGGATAAGTAAAGCAGAAACCCAGGAGGTGGAGGAGATGGTAATCTTGAGGAGATAAGGACTCAGGAGGAAAATTTCTAACATGAAAATGCATCTCTTTCTTAAATTAAAAAAAAAAACCCACACCAACAGAAAAAAAACCCAAACAAACAAACAGAAAAACCCAACAAACTAAACCTGAGATTTGTAAGACAGTAAAATTAGCAAGATTAAGGACTGGTGCATTCCAAGAGACAACAAAGACCTGCCTGGTGCCTTCTGGGCCAGAAGGAAGGTCACTGAGTGTCTCATTGGTGTACAGGGTATTACTGCTTAGCCTGGTAGTATTTATTTACTGTCTATACTAGCCAATAAGTAGCTGGCAGGTACTTTCAAGGTTTGCAGAAGTTCTTTCTGCATTTGAAAATAAGAAGAGCAGCAGAAATGTTCATTTATGAATTGAAAAGGGCTTAAGATCAGAAAGAAAATTGAGTCTTAGTAGTCACTTCTCAGAAGAGTTCCTAGTGGCATCTACTTGGGATCACAACAGGGGCAAGATTTATTCGATGTCTTCATCAGTACCCTGGAGGAAATGCTGAGCTCTCTTGTGTTGTCAGATGGCATGGCCATAGTGATGAACTCCAGAATGGCCTTGCAAAATTGAGTGAGTGGCAGAACAGAGTGTAGATGTAGACAAAAACAAGGTAATGCTCCTAAGGATATATAGAGAATGCTGAATTTGGAAACAGAAGTCACAACTTCTGTGTCACCAATTAAAACCTTCAACAATCTTGGCTCAGCTTATGAAGGCAGTCAAAAAAGCCAAGAAGATGTAGCTGAGTAATGAATTGAAGACTGGAGAATTAATTTTGCCAGTGTAAAAAAGCATATACAACCATGTCTCTGGTCCTCATGACATTGGGACAGTGAAGTTAAAGGTGCAGAGTTCAACTAGAATGTTTTAGGGATAAAGCAGCTTTCTCCTGCAGAGGAACTAAGCCAGCTGGGAATCCACTCTGTAGGTCAGAAGGCTAGGGTAGAATATGATCAGAGTTTACACAATTGTGAAGAGAGTAGACAAACAAAATGTGGAACTGTTCTTCACCAAGCCTCACACTAGAAAAGGCAATCAGAGTAGGAAACTAGTGAAGTGGGTACCAAAAGAAAAATAGATAGAAATGTACAGTAATGCAAGAATTCTGAGTGCTGGGGTGGGGGGGGAAGGAAAAGGTTATATCACAAACAGTGTCTGCATTAAGGTGCTTAAACCTCAACTCTCTATGATTTCTGAGCCCCAGTTGCAGAGGCGATAATATTTTGCAGGAATCTGCGTGAGGCATCTCATCATACTATTGTCACAGGACTCACTAAAACTTTGTAGATGGCTTATGAGATTTGCATGGTGTACACCTATTACACTATGATTTTCTAGGAGAAAACAGATATGTCTATGACCCCTATCAATTCAAATTTCTGCCTACCTTTCCTGATAAATTCAGTACCAATGACTGCTGTTATGGAGGCCTTCTACATTTAAAACTGTATTTTATCTTGTGTAATATTCTTCAGAAAATCTCCATAAAAAGTTATGAGTGATTATCTAGCAGAACCACAGGAAGTGACTCCTTGAGACTTTACCTTGATGCTTATATTCAAAAAAAGAACTCAAAAAAAAAGAAAAGGAAGGAAGAAAATCCTATGCCTGAAAGTTATTTGGACAGGTTTTTTGAGAAGTTTATTGCAACACTACATAAAAGCCTAAGAATTGTGTCTGCAGGAAATTAGCTATGCATTCCAAGAGACATTTTAAGTGGAAATTCAGAACTAACTCTTCTAATATACTCTATGAAAATACAAGACTAGAGAAACTTCCTGTCTTTCATCCAGTCCACTTAAATAGAAAACAAAAACCTTGACAAAGAACATCTTATTTAATCTTCCCATGCACTAAAAAGTCTTTCAGTATCCATCAAAGTCTAATTAGCAGTCTCATTGTGTTTCTGAGTCTTTAGGATAGACTTATAAAGGCAATTCTTACAGAGTAGCTTGGTGTAGTTTATCAGAATTATTTTTCTGTTTCTGAGGACACTTGAGAAGACTCTAATGGCTCAGCTGGTGTTGTAGTTCTTTGCAATAAAATACATAAGCATGTGTCTTGTTCCTGTGGCTATAATGAATGGAAGAAGGGCTAAATGAAGTAAGAATAAGTTATGTTTGATGGTGTGCCAGTGTAGAGAGTAATGAAAAGGGAAATAATTAAGGTGCCAGTTCTAACATAATTGTCTCACCTGAGTACTCACTGTTATCACCTCTCCATCTTAGGTGCTTAAGCCTTGACTTAAGCTCCAACAGCCTGCGATGCCTAGACCTCCACTTGCCCTGGTGCCCAGCAGTGAAAAGACTCTCTGCACAGCACTTACCACTGCAAGGTAGACCTCATACTCTCCTGATCGAGGGCATTCCTTATCTTGTCCACCAAAGTGCTCAAGAAGGTTCTCTGTCTCCTACATCTGGGATCACTAGTGACTCTGGGTCAGGGAAGGGAAGTGTGTAAGGTGAGGGACGTGTCATAAGGAAGGTAATTTTGCATGCAGCTCTCAACTGAAGCATTCAGCAGGGCTGTGCAAATCTACAAATATGATTTCCAGGGAAGACTGTTTCCCTCTGCAGTTTTCTGAAGCATCTCCCCTTCAGAAACATCTCTTCTGCTCCTCAGACCATTTTTCAAAAGATTTAATGTTATCATAACAGATTAGAACACTGAGATGCTTCCTATAGATCACAGAATTGGAGAAGGCTCATAGAGCACTGCCTACTAATTTTGATTACAGACTTCACTTGGGTGACTGACTATAAAATTATGTGGTATCTGCAAATCTTTATTATTGTATGGATCAGTTGTGGCACCTACCTTGAGGATTTATAGTTTGGTAAAATCTTACTGGGTCTTATTTCCCTCTTCCCATAAGTGCAGATGGTATCTATGCTCCCATCAAGTCTGACACCACAACCCATGGAAGCAGAGAACCGTGTTACACCTGCGTGTCACCCCAACATGGGCAGTTCCCTGGCTCACTCTGAAATCACAGAGACAGGTATGTGGCAATCCAGGCTGTGTGCAGAAAGGGGCACAACAGAATGCCTTTGTTCTGTTTTCCAACATAGAAGAACTAAATATGTTTGTCTTGTACTATCTTGCTAATGCTTTCCTAATTGCTAATTGCTTTGCATGATATTGTTCTCTTAAATTCTCTTTAAGTGATACACGTGCAAGCACAATTCTATAGCAATTGTTTTTGTTATCCTTACCAAGCTAAAATACATTTAGAGGTGCCAAAAGTGAAGATTGTGTCCAGTAAAAGGTAAACAGACTATCTAGTGGGTTGCATGTTACATTTTCATCATTTTTTTTCCCAGAGTATTTCTGTAAACAGTTTTCTCTGCTTTAATGCTTCCCCGTTACTGGTCTCCATTAGTGGCACTGGTATAACTAAGATCAACATCAGTCACACAGCTTGCAAAAACATTTTGACCATTCTTCAGAAAATGGACTCCTGTGGCAGTGGATTGGAGGCAAAAGCAGTCTTGAACAAAGAAACTAGTTCCCACAGCTGTACAAATTCAGTGTAGTATTTTCCATAAGTTGCTGAAGCTGGTCTGGGGTGAATTCAATCAAACTTTGTCTTTGTATTTTTTTATTGAGTATTAATCTAAGTCTTGTCAAGACGGACTTAATTTGTTGTATTCATTGCCACCAGTCTTCAGAGAGCACCATATAGAAACGTAGGCTCTGAGGCAACCTTGCCATGACTTCTTTGCCAGGGCCCATATGCGGCAGGTTAAAATCAGGTGGTTTGTATTTGCTACCGAGCAAACTTACAAGTTAGTTTCTCCTAATAAAGACCATTCCTGTTAACAATGAGATTCCACAGATATATCCTGAGGCAGCCTGGATGAGCTGGATGGATCCATATAAAATAATAGCCCAGGACTTCCTCTGCAGCGCTGACAGCTCCGTGCTCATACCATGCGTGCAGTGGTGGTGAAGCACTAGCAGAGACAGGGAAAAGATTGGATCAGAAGGTTTATGATATCATGGACGATTAAATAGAGCTGGCTATCATCCAGCTTGGCCTGCGACAATCAGTAGCAGGCTAGCATGGCTCAGTAACAGATGGCTGGTATGGATGTTAGAAAGGTTTGTGTTTAGGCAGCCCATGATAAGCCAGCTAATCTACTTCACAGATGTCCTCATCCTTGCTGTTGCAGCTGCTTTCTTTAGATGTCCTTGAAAATTCAAAGTCTGATCTGGGGATGCTGTTAGACACACCTGATACGACTTGTATTTCATTTTTCTTTCTCAGAACGATAAATCCAGTGTCCAGCATAAACACTGTGAAGATGTAGTATGATGGTTGTATTTGGCTATCACTGGTCCTAGCATAAGAACAGATTGTTCATCTCAGCTATCAGAGTTATAGTGAAGATGCTCTGACAGAGCATGATTGTTCATCTCAGTTATCAGAGTTATACTGAAGGTGCTCTGACAGAGCATGAAATGGATTTTTTTTCCTATGTAACTTTAAAGAAAGTGATATATTTAATCAGACAGTGTGAGCCTAGCAGATTTGTTGGCTAAGGCAACTGCTATCAAGTTCAGCATCTCAGCAGGATATCAAGGTTTCCAGAGCAAACAGAAGTTAAAGTAAGATTATAAGAAGTGAGGCAAAAATACCAGAGACTACCAGGTAGCTGTACCTGAGAAGTCAAATAGGATCACACTTCCTAGGATGGCTCTAAAACTTTAGTTATTTGTAGATAAAAGGACCTTGTCCAAACAAAAGGGAAATATCTGTAAGCCTTCAGGTTCAGCTCTTGGTGGTGGAAGGGTGGTGCTTGTATTGCCAAAGACAGTCTGTCTCAAGGGAGGAGAGTCTTGTATGCAGCTTTTAAGAAGTTTTATTGCAACATATAGCTGTCAAAGTGTAAGGTATTTTTGAGAAAGGGCATGTTGGACTGCAGACAGATGCAGATATTGCCTGCTACTTAATCCACTTGGTTACCAAAGGGTTGTGGAACAGACACTGCCACTAGTATACGAAATTTGTAGTTTCTCACATCAGTTAAATTTAGACACAGATCTGAAAACTGTATGGGTCCTGAATTTGCAAAGCTCTGCTTGGATAGTGGAAAAATTTAACCAAAACTGCCTGTTAAATATCACACTTCTTTTTTTGTAGACAGTGTGTAGAAAACATACCTGTGATATACGAACTACAGCTTGGCACTTACACGTGGGCATATGCTAAAAAATTCTTGTCTTATTTTCCTTTTTTTTTTTTTTTTTTGGTTGTTGATGGTTTGGTTTGGGTTTTGTTTGTTTTTAAAAACCTTTTTCCCCACTGAAAATTCCTGAAGGATTTTGCAGTAAAGAGAGAAAAAGTCATAAAATAGTGAATAGTAGGGATGGAATGCCTTCCAGCTAGCAAATTTTATAGAAGCTGTAGTTTCTTCTCAGAGCAGTGCTGAGCATGGCCCTTCCATGGTAACTAAAAGAAAAACTACCATGGGCCTTGGAACACACTGTAAAAGTGATTTGGACAGGAATTGCATTACGATAAGGTGAAAAACTTGAAGAAAGGACTGCACATACATCAGTGTTTAATTTTTGGTCATTGGTAATCTGTTAAGTTACTTCTCTTTAATTTTCTTTGAATAGATGATTTAAGTGTGCCCCTTTTAAACTTATTGGAACAAAAATTAAGCTAAACTGGATGTGTCTTTCACCAGAAGTAAGGAGATCAGCCTGCTTTTTAGGTAGCTCAAAGAGGAAGCTTAGACTACGCTTCCACAAATACAAAAGCCAAGCATAATGTCAATTCAGATGATCTGTGTGGAAAAATATTGCTTAATATTGTCTTACTCAACAGTAGATGCAGAAAAGAAGATTCTCAGTTGAGGAACAGAGTAAGGAAAGAAGGGAGCCACAGAAAAGCTAACAAAGCCAGTCTTGGAGACAGTGGGCTTTGGGGTGGAGGTGTTGGTTGAAGTTTGTTTGCTTCATTGTATTTCCAAGAGAAAAGGATTTTGTACATTTTTGCCATATGCTTCAGCTTCAAAACTTAGTATGAGTCAAGGACTTTTTTTTCTGCTGTTCCAACCACATTAAAAGTGCAACATTTCTAACTCCTTTGTGCTTCCCACTATTAGAATTTAATATTATTGTTTCTATTCTAACTAGAACCCCTTCAAATACACCCAAGTCTAGCACCACTATTTCTCCTAATCGAAATATCCCAGCAAACCCAACTATTATTTAGCCATCCTGTCTAGAAGGGCTACTGCTCTAACTATGTAATAACATTTTTGTATAACATCTTTCACCATGTGCCTAGCAGACTGCACATGTCCTTGAAACACAAAGAAAAATGGCAGTGGCAAAAGTGTCTTTGAAAAACTCACTACAGGTGAAGAAAATAAATCATATTGACCTTTCATTATGAGAACTTTTGATGGACAAATAAATGAAATTCTAGTTTTCTGAGCCAAACCAGAAGACAGGCTTTGGATAAAGTAACTATTTAGCTGCTGGTCAAGATGAATACATCATCAGCTTAAAAAAGGTAGTTCAGATAATGGAGCCTTGACAAATGAGACATTCCTTTCTTTCATGACTTTATATTCTGCATACCTCTAAATTTCTGCATAACTTAGTACACCTTTTCCAGTCTCTCACCATGTTGCCATCATGGCCCCAGTGAAGAGAATTTCCTCAAAGGTTGCCAGGAGCAATGAGGGTCTTCTGATGACTTAGCCACCATTAGGTGCAGCATTGCAGAGCTGCAAAACAGCCAAACGAACCAATTACACTTCTTCTCCTGTGGAAAAATGCATGAATTTCCTAAACTCAACAGTTATTAGACTGTCAGCTTAAATATCCTCTTTTCAGAGGATAATATCCCCAAATGAAGCTGAACAGATAAAGGACTCCTGGGGAGGGGTGATGCTGAATAGTCCTTAACAGTGCTTTTCCAGAGTGCTTTATATTTTTCCTGTTTCCACCAGAGACTGATGACATAGGCAAGGTCTAAGCCTGGGAACTTTTTCTTCAGAAAGAGAAGAAAGCTCTAGTGTGAGGATGAAAGAAATCCTAAATCTTTAAAGTTCTGGATCCAGGATCCACATGAAACCCTCTGGCAGAACAAGAGGATAAAATCCAGGTTTCTTAACTCTTGTCTAAAGCCTCCAACACCAAACCATCCATTTGCTTTCACATTTTTCTTGAAGCTATGGGTGTACTGAATGTATGAGAATCACTGGCAGAGGTGGTATGGCTATTCTCAAACGGCCTACGTAAGCACCCTTCAGACCAGGGTGCAGTGGGCTTAACTTGAAATGTTTGGAATTTTAGGGATAGACCAGAGAGAACACAATTAGTGTAGTGTTACTGGGACTTGGTAATGTGCTGTGTTATTAACCTGCCGGGCATAAAATTCACTTTATTGTTGGGAGTTTGTAATTCCACAGAATCCCCCCAAATTTTTGTTGTTAGCATCTGGGTGGACCTTGATATTTACAGCACAGGTTTGCTCATGATCTAACTGAGAAATTCCCCCCCCTGAGATATGTTACTAGCAGGTATAGCCTTTTGGGGAGGGTGGTAGTCTGGCTGAATGATTTGCTTATATCTTATTCAAAGCTCAAAAGTATGTAGCACAATGTGGCAGTTTAGGCTGGGTGCCCCCTGCCACTGCTGCATGAGATACACCTCTGGTGTCCTGGGTGCCCACCCACAGGGGTGGACACAGGAAACGACGTATTTCTACCCATAAATCCTGCACCCTATAAGGCCATCTGCAAAGTCATTCTCTTCCTCTTTCTTCCCTCTCTGCTCCCACGGGAGATGTCCTCTCTTATCGGGTAATGCCGGGGGAGTATCCTCAAGGCCTCCTAGGCCTGTCTAGGCCTAATGCCAGGAGGAGAATGGAGGGGGGGCAGTCTCAGACCTGGCCAGCCTGAGACTTGCCTAGCAGCGGGAGGGGGAAGAAAGAGCCCTGGGGGGTGTGGGTTTACCCTCAGGTGGGAAGAAGGGAAGGATTGGGAAGCTTTGGGAATACTGTGAGGGGTTCTGTACGCTTTGGGATACTCTTTGTCACTATGCTTTGTAGTTTGTAGTTCTCTGTAGCTTCACCAATTGCTTTTCCATTTAAACTTTCCGTCACTCTCCAATCCGTTTGTGTGAGTCTCATTCTTTTGTCCCTTTCGGGGCAAGAGACGATCTGTCTGGCCCTAAACCAGCACACACAGAAAGCAGTCTGTGTTCTTTGATATTAGAAAAGGTTTTTTCATTCTTTAGCATGGCCAGTTGATTTATGCAACTGCCACAGTATTTGTCTTACCAGCACGTTTCAGAAACTAAGGGGATTTTTGCAGTACCTGAAATATAATGGGGACATTTTGGTGTCTGCATAGTAATTTTTGCTCAGAGTGTTGACCTTAGAGGTACTGAAGTCAGTCTCCTGACTTACCTCTCTTGCTGTGCTTAGGCGAGAAATGTTTCTAGGGCTTCTGAAACTGGGTTCCTTTTGGATGAAACTAAACAATGATAGGATCCAAGAGCTGAGCTGAGCTGATGTGGAGCAGCCATCATGAGGTGTGCAGTTCACTGAACCAGGCTAGAGACAGCCTGATATCGGAAGTCCCAAAATATCTAACACGAGCATCACATCCTCAGCACCAGAGGAGGGGACCTGAGCCACTCCTATCCATCTCTGCTACTTCCTAATGTTGGCATAACCAATATTTCTTTTACAAAACTCTAATATTACCTGAACTACTGTGGGAAAATTGTAAATACAGAAATAGTGACTTCCATTTCACTTGGCTATCAGTGTACATTTCAGATTCAGGGGCTTGAGTTTTGCTGAAGCATTTCACATATAAGAAGCACAGACATGGGTCATAGTAAATAATGAGTACCACTATGTGATAAAAAAAAGTACATTAGATAGCTAGGCTGTAGCACAGTAAAAGGGACTCTGTCTATAGTTGATAATAAACAGTACCTCAATACTTCCATTGTCACCTAGATATTTTAGGAAAGCTGTTACACCTTCAAGTAGAATTAGAAACACAAAGCAGGCAAAGCTGAATTAAAAAGAAAGCCTCTCAATTTCCCTGAGACCATCATAACATTTACCCCAGAAAATGGTAGACTAGCTGCTTTTTTATTTCTTTAAGACACAACTGCATGTCTTTCAAAGGTTTTGAAATGCTTCAAACAATCTACCTAATATTTATTGGGTATGGTTTTATACAGACCATAGAGATACAGTGATACACTGTTGGGAACAATTATTGAACACAAGTTGAGGACTTATACTATCAAAGATTTCAGATGATCCAAATGGTTCCTTGGGAGCTGAGTACCTATGAAAAAGTTTTCTTGCTTTCTGCAAGTGTGGAGGGTCAAAACTTCATGTTATTTCAGCACTTGTTTGAAACTACAAAATTAAGGTCTGAAAAGAGAAAATCATACCTACAAAATACCAATCTCCTTGTCTTTAGAAAATGTCAGAGATAGTTATATACAGCTATAAACACTACATATAATGCATTTCTTCAAATATGCATTGGAAAAGTTAAGTCCATTCCTATCTAATTT
Organism: Indicator indicator; assembly: GCF_027791375.1. Classification (NCBI taxonomy): domain Eukaryota; kingdom Metazoa; phylum Chordata; class Aves; order Piciformes; family Indicatoridae; genus Indicator; species Indicator indicator. The sequence continues at coordinate 23,805,327 of NC_072020.1, read as the reverse complement.
GCCTTCCTTCCTTGAGATCCTTTTAAAGTGAGTTATGCTTTGGGAAGAGCCCTTTCTATAAGGTGTTAGTAATTTCTGGTTGTGGTGGGTTGAAATTACCCCTCCAACTAATTTGGAGAAAACAGCCCCAAAATAAAATTCCAGACCAGCTCAGACTGGGATGGAAGCAAATGAAGCTGTGTTTACAAGCAAACTAAAATCTAGAAATATGAAATGCAATGAATATGTGCAAAATATACAAGATTTACATATATTTACAATTTATAAACAACACAAGGACTCCCCTGGACAAAACAAGGGGGTTACCAATAGCTTCCCCCTCTCTGCACCTTTCCCCCCTGTATAAGGGAGAAGAGAAAATAAGAGAAGAGCAGAGAGTAGCTTGTTAGTTACTTATTCACAACAAGAACACAGCCAATGTCAGCAACAGCCAAGCAAAAGCCACCAGCTAGTATCAGCTGGAGCGAAGAGCCAAGAAATAGATAGAATAGTTTATATAACTAACTTTATGTTAGTTATCAGACCAATGGAATTATTTACAGTGGGTGTTTGCATGACTGATCAGTCCAACCATCAATGACCTACTTATCTGCCTACCCGTACTTTTGCCAGGCATTCCTAGTTCATTTAGACACTCAATCTTGGCTAGAATTCAGAACACCAATAAATCATCTCCTTTCAGATCATGAGGCCACAGATTATGATCCCTTACAGGCCCTTCCTTTGAGAAAAATCTCTTCACAAATGCCTAGGCAGCCACAGAATTTCAGGCCCATTTGGTACCCAGCCCTTCAGAACACCAAGAGGCAGGGTTTAGCTGATGCTACAGCCTCAGGGCCCCATTGTACTCCCTGAGGATTTCTCATCTCCATGTGTTTATCCATGGTGATTCTATTTTTGCTTCTCTGTATTTATGAACTTAGAGCTTAAAGCTACATTTCCAAGGATAGTATCTTCTCAATTTTTTTGACACACATGGGTCATGACATTTGTGTTTATGTGTGACACAAGCCTAACCAGCAATATGTGCAAAACAAGGGACAAGGTGCTAGAACTAGAAGCATTATTACAAACAATTGACTCAGCAAATGTATCTCTATTTTCTGCTTGTGAGTTTCCTATTGGTCCCCACTGGATGGTTCTCAAACCCACAGAAGTGTTTCTAATGACCACTGCATACTTCTGGCAAGAGGTCTTCTGCAGACAAGTAATCATGACATCTTCTCATCCCATAAATAACTTTGCAGATAAAAACAAACGTAAAGTTTCACAGGAAGTAAATGAAAAGCAACTTTCAGTCCAAATGACTCAACTGCAGCCTGTATCCAACCAAACTTCCACAACTATTTATTTATGATGTTTGATAATTACACAATACTAAAATAATTATACAAGGATCAGGCAGAACTTCTACCAGAGCTGGAATGTTATGAAGTTGCAATGTCCACATCCAGTACAGGAAAGTGTATTGGCTAATGTCCTTTTGTACTGAAGTAATGCCATTAAATGTTCTTATTGTGGCTAGGTCTTACAGAGAATATTTTAAAAACATATTTCAGGGTTGTTTGACTTTTGAAACACAAAAGCTTGTGCTCATGACACTGCCCTTATGTCATGAAGTGGACACTGTAGGTGTATTTCAATGCAACATGAATGTTTGTCACAGTGGAAAGCATTTTATTTCTCAACCGAGCTAAATTCTTTATTTACTCAACTCATAGCAAAAAAAAAAAAAAAAAAAAAAAAAAAAAAAAAAAGTAGGCCTGTTTTCAGGATATGGTACCAGTTGGGAGCTAAAGCTGTGACATCATGGAGCCAGGATTTCTGCAACACAGTACTGTGTATTTTTTGTCTACCTCTCCCCCTTAGCTCTTTCTCGCTTTCCACCCTCCCCTCATAGACTCTTTCTCCTATATGGGGAAGCAAGGATAATAAAAATAAATGGCAGCAAATGGCAACAGCTCAACTAACCACAAATGTGGCTGATTAGAAAATTAGAGAAAACTGTCCTACTCTCAGGAGACTTCTGTTCTTGGAAAAAAGTGGAGAAGCAGGAGACTGTAGTATGTTTGTTATTCATTGTCTCCATTTATTACATTAAAATAACTATCCCATTTTTGTTTGTGCCTCAAGTCCAAATGGAGAGCAGAGTACAGCAAATGAAACATCCAACATAAAATTAAATATACAAGCCAAGTCAGCCATTAATATTTCACTCTCAAGCATCTGGATCCTGAATACAGAGTTATAGGAGTTGAATTAACATGGTTGTTTACTCACATGCTTCCGGAGCATTTTCAGCCATCAACCCTTGACAATAATATTACATCCAGCCAGGCTGGAGTCTGGTGACTGGTTATTCTTATGCAGATCCCTAAGCAAACTCCTGAATCAAAAAATTAACATATGGTAAAATTCCTCTTGCATCTGAGATGTGAGTAATATTATTTTAAGGGTGTTTAAGCCTGAGTTACCCATGTCCTTGTTACATATACCAAACAAAGTAGAAAGGTGGGTAGCACAGTAATGGCTTGAAGGTATTTTGATATTCCTTCAATTTTTGATGCCATAGACTTTAACAAATACAATCTGTATCCAAAAGTTTATTTTCACCTATAAGTAAAACTCAACTTATTCTCTACCTGTAGAACTTACATTGTGTTTTCCTGGATCTTTCAAAAGTACCACCCTTGAATGGAGGCTGGAATTCAGTCAAGGCAGTTTTGCCCAGCCTGAGGACTATGTTCAGTTTTGAATACTGTGCTCAGTTTCAGACCCCTGGCAACAGGGGCAGTGATGTTCTGGAATGTGTCCAAAGAAAAGCAACCAAGAGGTACAGAGCACAACTCTTATGAGGAGAAGCTGAGGGAACTGGGTTTTTTTAGTTTGGAGAAAAGGAGTCTGAGGGGAGATCTTCTTATGCTTGACAGCTACCCAAAAGGAGAGTGGAGCAAGACAGACATTGGCCTCTTCTCCCAAGTAACAAACAATAGAACAAAAGAAAACAGCCTCAAGATGCATCAGGGCAGATTTAGACTGGATATTAAGGAACCCAAAAGGGTTGTCAAGCTCTGAACTAGACTGCCCAGGGAAATGGTAGAATCCCCATCCCTGGGCGTATTTAAAAGATGTATAGATGTGGGGCATGGTTTAATGGTGTACTTGGCTAAACCAACAGCTGAACATGATGATCTTAAAGGTCTCTTTCAAAGAAAAAAATTCTATTATTTATGATTCTCTGGTTGCAAAGCCTCTACAAGAAAATCCAACCACCTATCCAGCCTCCTTTTATTTTACTGTCTATTACTTCTCCACATTTTAGAGCTTTCTGTAAGGCTTTGTACACACTGTTCTTTTTTTTAGGTTCTCCAACTACCAGTAGAATGCCAGTTCAGGTGTCAAGAAGCACTTGCACTAAAATCCTTCACTTTTCTCCAGAAGACCATATCTTCTGAAAGGAGTATTACAATTATTCAAAACCCACAAAAAGTCAGAGTCCTGTGATTTACTTCCTAGTGGAATTTAAATCTGAGATCCATAGGGATCATCTGAAGATCGTCTATTTAGAATGCCCAAGTGCTATGCTATGTCAGTTGCAGAGTACACACTTTGATCTATAAAAGGAGTTAAGATGTTTCAATCAGCACTGAATAGCAGCTGTCTTTAATGACTTTAAAGATAGAATAGAATATTTCAACTATTATACAGTGTCATCTTCTCAGATCTCAAGATTAGGAGTGGTAGGCAATGACTGTAAGATATGTAGTATTGTATGAGGTGAAGTTAAAATATTTCTTCCAATACAGAAGCAAAATGAGATGAAGTTTGGAGATTCTGAAAGGAATCTTTATTGTGAAATAACCCTTGTGAAAAAAATATTTTTTGTATTCTTATTTCTCATGATGCTTCAATTTTTTTAACAAGTATTATGTAAACTTTAAAGTTTCCCATTAAGAGAAAAATCCCAGATTTTGCCCATGTGTGCTTGGGAGTCATGACTGACAGACAGCTAAATGTCAGCTCCCACTTCAACACTGCAGGTAAGAAAGCAAGAACGGACACGTAGGCAAAGGAACATCAAGTTGTTGTGGTGTTAGGGAGATTAGGACTGCAGAGTTCCAGCCTTTGTTTTTATATATTTTAGGAGACAGAGTTCATACAAATGCCTCTTGCAAGGACCTTAACCATAGCCATCTATTGATCTAGTTCACAGCCAAGGTCAACAGTTCATTTCGTTACATGTATCTATGAAACTCAGGTTTTACAGTACAGGGATCTCAAGAACAGCTCACAAAAGTTTATCAAGGTCACACAGCTGCAAGGGGAATCTTGAACAATTCAGAGACAGGGTAAGGAATTTTGAAGCTAATATGAGTTCTTTCACTGGCACAATTTCAGTTTTGGTGCAGTCCCAGGAATGTTTAGAAAAGATTTGGAAACATTCTTGAGAGTCTGCACCCTCTGGGTACATTGCAGACATACTGAGAGAAAACTGAGAGCTTTTGCTGTCCTGCTAATCCCAAAATTGACCAGGGATTTCAGATCACACAGGACACTGGAGTGGTCACAGAAGCAATTTGTTTTCACTGGGGACTGGCTTGCACTATAGCTAGTGACCATCATACTTTTCCCCTGCCTCCCCCTTTAATTCTAATTGCTAAAGGAGGCAAACATAGCTTTTCTCATCACAGTTGTTCACTGACTTCCTATATAAGTTATGATGGAATTCAAATTTTAGTTCTTTTATTGAAAGCTGGTTTCCTCCCTCCTTCCTTAACAAATCACTTTTTTTTTTTTTTTGGCAGCCCAAGAATTTCCTCCCATTTTTTCCTTTTCTCCTGTTTCACCTCTTTCCTTATCTCCATGTTTCTCTTTGTACTTGAAAAAAAAAAATCACAAAACTCAAACCTTCTTTCCACCTTCTTCAAAGTGAAGATTACAGCTATTTCTCATCAGTTGTTACAGCTCTGCGCAGTGTAATGCATTTGTTGCCTATGTCAGTTTCCTGAAGAGACACACAAGACTGGGGGTTTTATGACACAAAGCATCATCCTAATGACACTTCTTCCCAGAGGGTAGAGAGACAGAGGGAGAATTTTCTGTTTTCCTGCTTCTAGTTTTATCTGCTTTAGGATCAACCATTCAATCCAAGCTTAATGAAGTAATTAGGTCAGTGTAAGGCAGTTTCCCAAGGGCAGAGCCTTTTGGAATTTTTTGTTCTATCTTAAATGCAGAGATGTTATCCAGTACAACACAGTTCCTACAAACAATGTGGTTTAATGCACATGTAATGTGTGTATATGACATAGCACTGCAGTAAGTTGTGGTTATTCAAACTAAGCCTGATATTTCAACGTCTGTCCCAGTTTCCTTTTCCCTCTTATTTTCATGACCTAAAGAGCTTCTTTTTCTTGTAAATTTTCATGTTCTGTATTTCTACCAGCAATGCATGGAATTTTCTTGAATGCTGAGGAGATTGTGTTGCAGCTCAGTTAAGTAATTTTTCACTGTGTAAATGAGTACATTGTGGCAGCAAGCCACCATACTATCTACACAGCAGTGTGCACAAAGTTGTATCTGTATGGTATATGACAAAGTGCCATTAATATACTTTCCTATTAATAAATGATACAAATGTCCCATGACATTCTATACATTGCATTTCTGATATAACTGTGTTACTGTTTTATTGACATCATTAACAATTAACTACTGTTTCTGAACAGTCTAGAAATGCTAGAGTGAAAAAAGATACTCCTACGTCAGTTTAGCTGTAAAGATTAACTGCCTGAAAGCCATAAAATACTTCTGTGCTAATCAGTTTAAATAGCAATAATCTCTTTCTGGAACTAGAAATTCATTAATTAATCATCCCAACTGTAAATGCAGCCTAGGCAGAAAAATCAATAAAACCTCCAACCATTCCTTTAAGGTCAGACGTTATCAACCAAACCTCTGCTGTTTACTTATGCAAGACTGCACATCTAGGTAGAGATAAGGCAAGTGCTGCTGAAAAAAAGCTTTGTGTGTGTTATGACGAATTTTCATGAAGAGCTGAGACAAAAAGACTTTTCAGTTTTACTGAGCTTGCTTTTGTCCTCATCCTTCTCACACCATTGCTGTTTCATTTTGCACTGCCTGCCCACAAGCAGGGGAAAAAAGTTGGATTTTCATTTAGCATAAAGCAAAAGGGCAATTTTGCTCATTATCAAATTCATAGTCTTAGTAGTTATTTTTCTATAGAAGGTGGGAGATTTTCCTGTATATGGATATAACTTCTAGATGGGGAAAAGTTTTACACGTGTTCTGGAAATTAATGAATGATTGAACAATTAATGATTAACAGTTTGTAATAATAAAGGAGGGGGGCACTCAAAGAAAATCTAATAGGTGTAAAAATTGCTAAAGGCATTATTTTTCATGCACATGATTGCCTTGTGGTACTTGGTAACACAAGGTGCACTTGGTACTGAATCCTAAATGGCTACCTGGATCAAAATGAAAAGCATTTGTCCTATGGACTTTTGAAAGAAAAATCCATCAAAGACTACTAAGCGACTCAAAGGCAGACTGTTGCTAATACATGAGACATATATTCTTACAGTTTTCATGCAATCTTTCTCTAAATATCAGCTTCAGACCTTTGACAGAGGCAGTATCTTTGGCTTTTAATCTGCCTTTAACATGGGTTTTTCTTATCTTCTGCCCTAGCTGTTGCAGTGTGACTCACTTGTCCATATTTCTGTCAGCAGATGCCATTACTCAATATGACCCATGAATGTAAACAGAACAAAGGAGAGCTGATTGTTTCAGGAGAGGAAGTCTTCATCAGAGTACAGTAACAAGTAAGTCTGATCTATTTTGATTTTGGGGATTCCACTCTGAATGTTAGGCAAAAGAGAATAAAATGATTCTCATATATATTTCTTAAAGCATTACTCTAGAAGGGAAAGCAAGAAACTGGTTTTCTAGGAAAAAAATATGAATTGCAATTGCAGTATTTAACTCATATCTTTCTTTGAAGTGTAAATGTAACAAAACCTCTCCAAATTGCATCTCTCAGGCCCACAATAACAGATTCTGCAGTGGAGATGATCATGTATCACCAAACAAATGAGTTTATCCCATTAAAAAAAGGTAACATTAAAGGATCCAGATTATCAGACCAATAACTAATTTTGCCACCCTTATGTTACAAATGTCTTGCTATATGAATACACCTGCTGAAATTCATGTGACTGCTTCTCCTGATAATGTGGATGGAATTTGCTTCTTCAAGAATTCAAAGATAATTCTGATTACCAATGGGGAATGACTAAGTAGGGTGGGAGAGAGAATCTTTTGGGGGCGTTATTCTTTCCAGCAATACTGATAGAGGTTTTATGAACATGTTAACTCCCATAAAGCAGATCACAGCAAAGACCAGAAACAGAATGGAGTCTGCACCACATTAAAGACTTCATTCAAATCAGGATTAAAACAGCGTGTCTTACCTCTGCCCACACTGTTACCCAGTGGATTTTGAAAGGCAGACAAGGAAAACATACAACTGACTGAATCTCTGGTTATGTAGGTTACTACTCTGTGAATCATTTCTCAATGTTCTGATCTCTTCCAGAAGGTCAGGAACCTTCTCATCAAACGTGCGAGTCATCTGTAAACATACAACTGCTTTTTGTTCATCACAGTATTCTCATAATTAACTTAAATTGGTTTCCAATTCATGTTTCACTTCATTGAGTTGCATATTTGGGAATATTTACAAGTACAGAGAATGTGGTTGACATGTTTAACATGTCATGGTTAAACCATTTCAGACATCTGACTTGGGCAGCACTTGTCTTCTTCCCCCTTTTCCTCTCCCCACCCTCTGAAAGGTGCCACCCTTCTCTCTTTGACTATGAGGAAAAGATAAGCTCTCAGGCTGCTGAAACACACCTAAGGTCCACACCTTAAATGAGACAGTGCAGATGGTGAAAATACCCATTCCTGTGTAACTACACCTAGCACGGATGCAAGGCAGAGCAGCACCTTTGGAAACACACACTGCTAAGAATTCACACACATATCTTGTAGTCCACTCAAAAAGAAATCCTTTACTGGGGGAATGTATCCAAGCAGTATTTTTTTCTTACAAAAACACTTCAATGAAAATGTTACAGAAAACCTTTTAAAGCCTTAACTTCATTTATGTTGTCTATGTTTCCAACTGTTTTCAGTGAATGAGGAGGTTCATCAGCATAATGCCTACAAGGCAATGTAATAACATTATTGGAGAAAACCTCTATATGACAAATCATTAATGCAAAATCCTGTTTGAAAGCAGGAAAACTGAGAAGTTTTCTTTGCTTTAAGCTGGAGTGCTGCAGCTGAAGATACTATGCCATTCAGAATGTAATTTAGATCACTATTAAAACCCTGTTTTCAAGACTGAATGCATTTCAGAATGCAGTTGGGCTGGATGATTTCAGGATGAGTTCATTTCTATAAATGAACTTTAAAAATTTGTAAGTCATATTCTTACTTCAAGAATTTCTTTCTGAAAAGTATTTTTTTACTATTTTTTTTTTACTGATTTTGTGTCTGTCAATGAGGTACAACTTTTCTTAGATATAGTATAATAAAAAGAATTGCTGCTGTATTTTTGGTTTTGCTTGGGAAAAAAAAAGGCAGTTTATTAAGATGTCTGTTTTACTAAAACTGGAAGTGCACTGCAAACTTATTTTTGCTCCTACTTCTGTACAGTTTCAGGGAAATAATTCTATAGAAATCTTCCTTATGAAGAAATACCCAAGAAAATTAATTCCATTCAAACATCTGCAGTGTTTCTGTGTATTCATAATTTGGCAGACCTTGCAGGGGTGATTTTCATAATGTGCTTAGCAGTACCCTCAGGAAACCTTTAAATGTCTCTGATAAAAGTGGAGAAATGTCACTGCTTTTTAAAATATTTGTTTATTTCTTTCTACCAGGGAAAGTTACACAACATGTGAACAAGCATGAGAATTCATGCATATTCTAAGTTAAAAGAAACCTATAGGCTTAAAAAAAAAAATGAGTGTTTCCACAAGGAGTAAGATGAGCAGCAGGTGAGAAAAAGTTGTATAGGGGAGAATAGCAGATTATAGCTACCCATAGCTAATTGCCATTTAGATGAAACATGTGCATCTGTTTTCAGCAATTAGTGTGGAGATCAATAGAAAACATATATATTTAATTAGACATATGGTTCATTTTACTGTAATTGGAACCCCATGTCACTTTTGGCTCTCCATATGCAATATGCTCTAAATTATTTTCTGGGGTGTATTTGCATCACATGGAAGGTGAAGTGTAGACACCAGCTGATACTCAGGTCTCATTGTCTGGTGGTGCTGTTAAATGTAGGCATTAAGGGTGATTTAACCACACCAGAAAACAATGAAATGTTGAATTCTGAATGTCATTTAACCCTGTCCCTGGTGGCTGACTGCACTGCACGTCTTGTAACAGCCACAACTGTTCAACACTACATCTGTTCACCAGTGTTTGAGATTACCAGTACTTTGAAGAAACCAAATCTCTAAAAATTGAAGAAATTCCCCAAACCTCTAAAAACTGAAGAAATTTTCATTTCAACCCTTCTGAGAAACAGATATGTTCAGAATAAGGAAGAATGGTAGTGGACTGACAGTATTTTACACGCTGAATGCCTCTTATTCAGGTGGTTGGTTTGTGGGGTTTTGTTTGTTTGTTTGTTTTTAAAAGAGAATAGAAACAACAAACCACAAATCTTCCAGCAAAATCTGAGGACACACTCTCACTCCAACTCCTCAGATTAATCCATTTACATAATATTTGGTTACTGCAGGTCAGTCTCAAATATGTTGAACCATAAATGAGGGGAAGCTTCCCCTGCAATGTCCAAGAGCAGATATAAAAAGCAACAGAATTTGGGAGGGAATTAGTAAAGCCTCTTATTCTTGGTGCCCAAGCTGTCTGTTTGTGTACAGCTGATATCATAAAATATGTTCATAAACATTTGAAGTGCTTAACTCCACTTAGTTAAACTACGTGATATACTAATTTAAATGTTCCAATATTTCATAGCAGATTTTTTATTAATTTAGTAGGTATAAAATGAGTGAAAGAAGAATAATTCAGTGAAAACCACAGCTTTCACATGGCTCTTGCTCAGACTACCTCACATTGTAAACATCTGTCTGGTTCAGGCTAGTGAATCTATTTTAAGCAGAACTAATTTCTAGAACAAAAAGCTCTGTTAGAGAGGGAAATGGCAGAAAGAAAGTTGCATCCACAGCAGTTGACAACTTTTCCTTAGACTTTCATGTTAAAAATTCTGTGCCTAGTCTATGAAATGATGCAGACACCAAAAAGGACGGCAGTGAAAGTATTCTTTGAAAGGGTGAGTGGGTACTTTTGGCCTGTTAGATGACCCTATAGCTGAAGCTTACAAACAGAAACTAAGAGATGAAGTCAAGCAGATCTTCTGTCTGGATGAAAGATTTCAAACCCACATATCAGGAGAGCAAACTTGCAACCACATACAGGATATTCTATGTGAGGGAACTTTCCATTCCTGTTGTTTTATGCTCTGACAATGTCAGGAAAGGGTTGCTGTTTCTTGAGGAGAGAACAGCAAAAGTATGAAAATGCTGAATATTACCTTTGAATCCCTTGTACATAGTTGCTTATGTATTTTCTAAGATGAGATGCTCAAGGTGCATAAACCATCTTTATTTCAAGGATTATGTTTCAGGAATAGGAATTTTTGAATCAAATACTCTAAACACTGGACTAATAATTGAATATTTCCTCCCAGTGCCCTTCAATAGAATACTGGATCACACATACTAAGAATGCCACTTTTTAGTCTAACATGAGTGTAAACTAACTATGGCTTCACCTTAATGCAATGGGCTAGAAATTTCTGAAGCTGCTAAGCAGCTATTTTGTAAGAGGTAGCAGATACAGACTGGGTATTTTTCAAATTGAGGAAAGATTTTAACCTTTCTTCCCATTTCATAGGCAAGCACTTATATAGAAAAATCTTCATATATATTTAATTTTGTGAGAAATTAAGTAAACCACCCTTTAAAACAGAGCAAGGTTGGATATTGAGTGCCTAAAGAACATTAAAATTAAAGAGTAAGGAATTTGTGGATGTAGAAGTAAGTTTATCAGGAATTTTCTAGATTGCCATCTTGTGTATAGGTCTCAAAATTCTCCCCATGCCTCCTTTTAAATTAGAGTCCTTGGTGGGGTTTTTTCTTTGGTTGATTGTTGTTTGGTTGGTTTTGGTTTTGGTTTTGTTTTTTTTTTCTTTTTTCTTTTTCCTAGACACATCCATCTCTAACTGCACAAGATTCCCAAGATAGTTTTGGGGTCCCTCTTCCCTGTCCTTATTCACTCCATATTGGTAGAGGAAGCCATTGTCCCAAGATACCTTTGGTACTAAGTAAGGCGGCAGCTGTATAGAGACACACTTGCAATAGAAAAGTCAGCAGCAGGAATTTGTTTTGTCAGAAAGTTGTTCTGTGTCTTAATTATATAAATGGGCTCAGAACAGATCCACCAGGGAGCATGCACCAGAGATGCCAGGGAACATCATGTAGTTCATTTCTCATGCACTGATTCGAAATCCGCTTTGTCCTGCCCATTTTTTTCTTCCTGGCCCTTTAAAATGAAACTGTTCAGATCAAAAGTGTTATTCTTGGACTGATGCCTATGAATATTGTTGGTAATTGCCCCAGTTAATGGGAACTTTCTAAGTGTTATCATCATTGAATAAATTTCTGTCACCATCTCTGTTTTACGAGGGGAAATTTCTTTCACTGGTATCTGAATTCTTGCTCACCTCATGTTGCAACCTCGGATATTGTTGCTGGACAGAGGCCTGAGCACAGAGTACACTGAAGGCCAAAAGCCAAAATAAAATAATAAAAATAAAATCCCTCTTGAAATCTATTGAAAGTGCAATTGTGTGCTTGTGCAGTTTTGCTTTGCACAGAATTGACAGAAGTGTAGCTGGTTCGGCCAGGGGACAGGCACAGCTGTACTGAAGACCTGCGTGATGTCCTGTCTGCAGCAGGGAGTGTGGGACAGCATGTGTGACAGTACACACAAATCAAACATTATAAAAACATAGATGTATAACTCAGGGTAGTATCAGCCTTTTTAGCTGATAAAGCTAGCTTCTTTGCAAGGGCCACTTGGACTGCCTTTGCACCAAGACCCTGTCCTCACTCAGGGATCTGCTGGGCTTCCAGGCCACATCTTGGCTGCACAGCAGGATGAGATCCACAATTAACAGATATGAGAAAAATGCATATTCAGATGAAGATAATGTAAGTGAGAGTGTGGATCTCACTCAGTCTGTGGCTAGCTCATCTGTGTTGATAAAAGCACTGCACAGCACTGGATGCTGTTTCAGCTTGAGGAAGGGAGAGAGGAGTGTCTATGTGAATGGTGCTGCCAGTGCCTGTCTTCGTACTTGCCAGGAGCTGTTGCCCTCTGACCAGGAGTCAAGCACCAGACTGATCCAACACCTTCTGAATGTTACCACCCACACAGAGACTATGCCTCTGTTCAGGCTGAAAGGATTACAGTTTACCTCAGTCTCTGCCTTGGGGTAGATGTTGGCAAATATTGACTTTTTTTGTCTCTAGCGCTGCCCTTAAGAGTCAAAGAGAAAATAAGTCCAAATAAAAGGCTTTATCTTCATAGAATCATAGAATCAGTCAGGGTTGGAAGGGACCACAAGGATCATCTAGTTCCAACCCCCCTGCCATGGGCAGGGACACCTCACACTACATCAGGCTGGCCAGAACCTCATCCAGCCTGGCCTTAAACACCTCCAGGGATGGGGCCCCAACCACCTCCCTGGACAACCCATTCCAGGCTCTCACCACTCTCTTGGTGAAGAACTTCTTCCTCACTTCCAGCCTGAATCTCCCCACTTCCAGCTTTATTCCATTCCCCCTAATCCTATCACTACCTGATATCCTAAAAAGTCCCTCCCCATCTTAGGATTTTTTAAAAAGTCCCTCCTCATCTTAGGATTTTGTACATTTTATGTGTCATTTTAACATTTTATAAGGAGTGATGAGCCTATCCTCTTTAAACTGATTCAAAATTCCTTCTGGCATCAGAAGGATAGGTGCAGACCAGGTAATTGTTTATGGACGTAAATCTACTGACTGGAGATCAGAGACTCATACTAGGAAATTTTAAAACACTGCTGCCACTTCAGTGAAAAGCCCACTGCATGTAGCCATCTCACTAACAACTTCCCTAAAGACTTAACTGCTCTGGGGAAATGGGAAAATGTCATCTCCTCCCAGCCTGCAGTTACTTAAATGCTCCAGTGTCAACCAATATTATCCTGCTTTTATATTTTTCTCCATTAGACAGCTGCTGGCTCTGCCTTTATGGGAAAGCCACCCTTGAAGTTACTTGACCTCTTAGTGCCTCAGTCAACAAAGATGGAACACTGAATAAAACCAGGATGTTGCTATAAATCATATGACTCATTTGAACTGGGGAGGGAGGGCATTTCGGGGAGTTGTTTTTCTTTCTCCTTGGGTAAATAAGAGTTTGGCTTATCTAGTTACATGAAAAGGTATACAGATTCTGTTTTGAAAGAATGTATTTTCACAGTCCAGCAGTCATCTTCTAAAAGGTCAACAGCTGTATAAGAAAAAGTAGCTCACATTTTTATCTAAAGAAATACTGTGTACGTCTTGTATTCACATCCCAAGATCATTGCATGAGAAGCACTGGCACATAAATGATACCTCCTTATACATCAAAACTTTAATTTAGTTTATAATTCTATTTAGAAGTGAAACAAATTTATGCAACATGCAAAATAATTTCATAAATTTATATATTTTCTTTATTTCTCAGAGACAAAATACCACAACCTATAGTGATAACTCTTTCTCTGTTATGACCCAGCAGTCCTCCCAAAGAGCTGCCAGCAATTTCCTTGAGGTCATGAGCTTGTTTCCTTCTCTTTTTCTGGCCCTCTGCCAAAGCAGATTTGTTCAGACAGTAAATCAGCTCTACTTACTGCTTCAATATACTGACAATAACTAGTCATTCTACTCTGCCAGATCATGGAGTTGGTAAACTGAAGTACCATGGGTAATAGGACTAAACATACCATGTTGCTTTAGAAGGGGGTTGAATATATAAAAAAAAAAAAAAAAATGGAGCCATGAAATCAAGGACCAGGTGGCAACAGAGGTGGAAGCAGTAAAGCTTGAAATCTCAAATGAGAAAAATGCACAAATTTTCTATTAATCTATCCGAAAGACAGTATCTATTTTCTCATGTCCATTTGATGTAATTTGGGTTCTCCAGCTGTATAGTACAGTACCTTATTAAAAAGAAGAGGCATTTAAATATTGGATTGATGGGAAGTCATCAAAAGGTGAGCAGTTCCAGAAGGCTGATCCTTTCATTTAGATGCTTGTAATGCAGACTAAGAAGTTCTGGAGGAGCATGATAGGAATTCCAGCACAATTTCATTGTTATGTATTTGGGCACAGAATACCTCTGCTGCAAGCAAAGATCAAAGTAGTTTTGACTGGAATGCAGTATTCTTCTACCATGGTTTGTTGTTGCAGTGCACTGCTAAGCTGTTCGTGGTCAGAAGTTTTCCTTTCATGAATTCACACAAGCACTTTTTTTAGCTTTGGCAAAGGGAGACTACACCTCATCACTCTTGATATTTTCATTTAGCTTTCACATTTAATTTCGAGATCAGAGAAGGGTACATTGAAACCATGCAATATTTACAGTTTCACACAACTTTTGGGACCACCTGTACATTATGAAATGTTTGTGAGCTTTAGTGGGTCAGTTGAGAGCCGTGGCCTGCACTATCTTCCGATCAGGAAAAGATCGAATCAGGATGATTTCAGAAGCCTAAAATGCCTCTGATGCTGTGGCCCTCTTAAAATTCTGACATCCTTTTATTGGGAGAAATAAGCTCTGTAATAATGGCAGTAAAATAAATGCCTGCTCATACAATATGAGAAAACTTCTCATACTGGGTGACTTGAAAGTCCATAAAACCAGCACAGAAGAAACAGATGCGTCGGTGAATCAGGAAACAAAGGGCAATGGTTAATTCCAGAGGAGGGGATACATAAGGAGTTTAAAGACATGGCTGGAAGCCCAAATTTTAAGAGAAAGCCTTTGTAGAAAGGGTGACATGAGTTAACACAGCTATAAAGCAGGGACTGTGTTCAGTCTTGGGGTCTACTGGTTTCAGCTCGCAGAAGGTGTTGATGATCTCACTGAGAAGGGAGCAGCCCATCAAGAGGGACTGAGCACAGGCTTGCTGCTGGCGCTTATGCCAAATTCACAGCACAGGTTTAGGAGCCCTGGAAAGCATTTTCTTCTCTCCAAACTTCTTCAGGGAGGACGTGACTCAAGATGGAGTTGTGTCTAAACACCACACCAATTAATCTCCCTGTTAACATGTCAGATACTCTTCAAGTTAAATATGCTCGCAACACAAATTGTATGGGTAAGGCTGCTTGTTATTAAGTGTACTCCCCAGAACCCCAACTTGTCTCAGTTAGCAATGTGTCCTGTTAAGTACCCTATTCATATAGAAAATACTGTTATATTGACCATAATCACATCTTTGTTTCACAGCCCCTTGCCTATTGTGAAGCACTGGTGGATCTGTGTAATTCAGAGACCTCCCTCTTGACCTATTTCAGTGATAACTGCTTTTGGTTCCATCCTTTGATAACCATTATTTCACATCTGGAAGACAGTCCCACATAGCTGAATAGCTGTAACAGATGTTTTGTGTATAATTTAAAAATAGTTTTTAAGTGAAAGTTTAAAGAGTTGCTGCATATTACTTTTATTGTTGTTATTACTGAAAACAAATAACTTGTATGTTTGCTTCCTCCACCATTACAACAGTAGAAATGCACAAAAAACACCACTTAAGGATAACAGAGGTTTCTGCCCAGCAGAAGCCACTGTAATGAAGTTTCTTTGAATAGAATTGGTTTAACCATTGATGCAAAATCCTGATGCCAAACTGACCCCCCAAACTTATACTAGAAGCAATTATCTCATACAGAGTATCCTTGTAAATTATATCTTCCTCACAGGCTTTAGGTAGATAAAAGTTATATTTTATCAACAAATTTTATTGGTGGCTTAAACTCTCATATCAATGCTGATACAACAAATACTACTTTGTATGCAGACGTGAAGTCTCTAAGCATAAAACTTTTAGAAGGCTTTATCCTTCATTCTTTTTCACTGATATTGTGTCCCCCTAACTTTAAAATCTCTATTTTCATGGTTTCTGTTCAATTCCTAGCTAGGCATAACAGAAATCAGTGCAGTGGATGACATCAGTAGACCTTTAAAATTTGAAATCTCAAGTACAAGGTCAGCATGGGAACAGCAGTGTTAGCACAGACCTATCTGGCTTTCCACAGACCACAGCTGAATCACACTCATCAGTGGCACTGATGCATCTGTTCTGTGTATTTAGAAAGTTTCAATCCTCAGTGTGCTCTAGGTAGTGCACATTTTAATGGCATGTGAATTCTGAAGGAAATCCATTCTCATCCAACAGTGTAAAAGTAAAGAAAAAAAAAGCCTTACTGCTCAGTGAGTGTTAAAAATGAATAAACTCTGTTACCTAAATATATAAAATAGGTTTGTTCTCTTTTCCTGCCTCTCTGTGACCACCAAAATACGTCTGCAGAAACTACTGGTTCATAAAGTTGCTGAATTGTTTATTGAATTTGCCAAGAGGATTTTGAGCTTTATTGCTGACAAGACTGAAACAGTTACTCACAATCCAAATATTCACTTCCTCAAAAATAGTAAGAAATAAAAAAAAAAAAAAAGAGAAAACTTCATTTTGCAACCATAAGAACAGGAATATATATAATGGAAAGTTTATTACATTATAAATCACTATTATGAAAGAGTTTTCTTTGGAACAGTTATAAAATAAATTTATGAAAGAAGATAAATAGAATGATTCATATGTTCATGTGAACTCTGCTAAGCTACTTATGAAGTGAATGAGAATTAGTAGCTTGTAAGAAGTCTTTGCTTTCTTAGCTATGAAGGTTTGGTGCTTGACTGAAGAGCCTGATTGAAAATAATGACCTCATCTGCTGATTTACAATTGACCATTCTGTTATTAGGGATATAACGAGGATTTCTGATAATTAGAGCTTATTTGGGCTCATTAGCTAGAGATTGACATTTCTCATAAAATAAGAGAGTATGCTGGAGACATGTATGTCTCAGCTATAGTCTGGCATTCTGGTATCATTTGAGGACTGTAATTTTGAAAAATAACTGAAGACCTCATGGGCTGAGAAGAGGAGGAAGGAGACAGTACAAAGGCTGGGCACTGTGCCACTGTAAACACAGAAGTGTTTGCCATCCATCACATCACTGGTCCGGGCAATACTGAGTTATGCCTCCAGGCCAAACTCAAAATCAGGTTTTGTGGCTCTCAAAAACAATTAACTGAATCTGGTATTTGTTTAACTCTTTATTGCTTATGGAACTTATATGAAATGTATCCATAGATCAACCACATATGCTGGCTGGTGTTCGTGTAAACCTAAAGAAAGCAGGGTACAGAAAGCATTCAGGTTAAAAAGAAGTAATGCTGAAAAATATTTCTTCTTAAGTATGGGATCACAGAAACTTAAGAATGCTGAATTTGATCCTCAAACACTGTGAAGAACCTTCTAGAATAATTATTATAATGTGAGTTTTTTCAATTTTCTGCTTTCATAGGCTTTTGATATATTTTCAAAAGTTCTGCAAAGCCAGTGAAGTTTCTCAGGTATAACTGAGACTGAAAATACATTTTTCTGAGCTTTGTCTTGTTTCTTCTTTTGAGAGTAAATCTAGACACTTGTAATTATGAAAAAATTCCTGTCATACCACCTATATTTTCAAATGCTTTTTGTAATATT
This sequence comes from Indicator indicator, assembly GCF_027791375.1. Taxonomy (NCBI): domain Eukaryota; kingdom Metazoa; phylum Chordata; class Aves; order Piciformes; family Indicatoridae; genus Indicator; species Indicator indicator. Next base: position 23,787,334 of record NC_072020.1, on the reverse strand, counting down.
TGTAAACATCTCTGTGCAGTTTGGGGCATTGTTCTGTTCTGCTGCTTGAAGACTGGTGCATACATAAGGTACAAATTTATCTCTTGTGGTGTCCTTTTGAGGAAAACAATGATTAACCATACATTCCTTTTCCTAACTCTGTGGAATATCTTGGCAGTTTTCCCACCTTCAAGTGTTTGTATGTCTCAGTGGAGGCATGTGGTCTGACAGCACCTTTTAATATTAATACAAACCTTGCCATAGCAACATGAGTGTTACCACAAAAAGGTCACTCAAGTCACTTAGAGAAATAATTTGAATTACTATGGGGAAAATTCCAGATTAAGCTCAGCTTCCCCAGATTGTTCTAAGACAATTGTTTCAGTCCCAAACTCTGGCTTAGTTTTGCATTCCCCATCCCTTTGCAAGGAAACATGGCTTCATTAGTCATTATAACTGAACAGAAATAAGTAAGAATATGCAGGAGTCCAGCTCTAATTGCTAGTAATTTGCAGCATTTATGAGTGATTTATGGTGAACATAGAGAATCCCCTCTCCCCCCTTAACCAATAAGGTCTGTAGGACCAGAATCTTAGCAGGTGTTCTTTTCCTTCATGGCAGCTCACAGAAAAGAGTCTCTGTAAGGGTGATAAAGCTTCTCCAAGTGCCCAGGGCTTTGGTGAGGGGATGAAGGGAAGGACTCAGCCCTCAGAGCCAGAGCAGTCCGATGCAGGAAACGGCTGGCTGCAATCGTTAGTATTTTAGGCTGATCTGTCTGATACATTGTAGGAGACAGAAGAAGGAATTAATAAGAAATGGAACCCAAATGTTCACTAACAAATCTACCAGCACAGGACTGAGATCTGTCAGACAACAGACAGCTTTTATAACCCCTAAGTGTACCTAACCTTCTCCTCACATAAAAATGGGAGCGTTATGTTCTCCTGTGTGACTTTGCCATTGTATTCAGTACAAGAATACAGTGGCAGGGGAGAGCCCAGGAATATAACAAACAATTCACATGATGCTTCTTTCAGTTGTTCCTCCCTTCACTTACTGGGTGTTCTGTGAATAATCAGCATGAGATTTTCCACAGGAAAAGCTGAAGTTCATAGTTGAAACCCTTGACCTGAAGAAAATAATGCTGAAACCTTCCAAAACCATGCTAATAACTCCTACATGGCTCTGTTTTTCGACTTCAGACTGGAAGACTGCCAGAAATACTATGAGACACCATCTCTGTTTGGGCCATGCTGCCATCCCTTCTTCAGACCACACTGCGACTCCACAGGATAAGGTAAACTGTGAAGTAATATTTAATTTGACCTTGTCTTAAGTTTGCCCATATATCAAAACCAGAAATAGAGTAGATATCAAAAACCACAGGCAGAGAAGGGAACTCCAGTTGTGCTCTGAGCTCAAGTACCCTAAGGAAAAAACTCTTTTCCTGCTTTTTTGAGAGAACACTAAATAAGCAGCAATAGGCTTCTGTTTGTAAATGAGATGCACCATACAATGTAGCTAATAAGTTTTTTAGGCTTTGTAAACCCAAACGCCTTGAGAAAGATTTTTCAGGAGGAAACTCGGCTCTCCAGAGCATTTCTTCTTTAGACTGGTGCTTAAAAATGCAAAATCTCTTTGCTTTTGAAGTTCACTCATCATTTGTCAAGGAAAGCACTGAGGAAAATTTATAGAATGTATCTGGTACTTTGGGCACTCATGAGGGGATTTGTCAGAAATAAAAGAAGCCATAGAGTTTATTTTTATCATGTGCTCAAAGATCACAAAAATATTTCACAAGAATGAAATAGCTGGAATGGGTGTGGCTGATGTAAAGCAGCGTGAAAAGACAAGAAAATTAATCTGTGCTTGGATCTTAAAATGATGCTTGAGTATTTTGTATGAATCTATGATGATGACACTGTCTTTGCTGAAGTTCATGGAAGGTGTTATGAGTAATCATTTAGGTAAACTCAAGAAAAGTAGCTTAGATGATTGGACTGTGAGGTGGATTGGTAACTGGCTTAACAACAGGTTCAGAATTGTGCCCTGAGGCACAAAGTCCTGTTGGAGGCCTGTGGCCAGTGGTGTTCCTAGAGATCAGTACTGGGTCCAGTTTTGTTCAATATCTTTATTGGTGACCTGGATGAGGGGACTGAGCAAGTTCACTGATGATATGAAACTCAGGGCAGGGGGGGCAGGGCTGGATGACACGGGAAGTGCTGCCACCCAATGAGATTTGGACAGGCTTGAGGGCTGAGTGAAGGTGAACCTCATTATGTTCAATAAGGACAAGTGGAAAGTCCTGTGTCTGGGGAGGAATAACAGCAGGCACCAACACAGACTAGGGGTCATCCTGATGGAAAGCAGCTCTGTGCAGAAAGACCTCAGAGTCCTAGTGGACAGCAAGTTATCCACAAGACTGCAAGGTGGCCTTGTGGCCAAGATGCCAAAGCATCCTGGGGTGCATTAAGAAAAGTGTGTCCAGCAGGTCTAGGGAAGTACTCCTCCTTCTCTACTCTGCCCTGGTGAGACCACACCTGGAATATTGTGTCCAGTTTTGGGCTCCCCAGTTAAAGAGAGACAGGTATCTGCTGGAGAGAGTCCAACGGGGAGCTATGAGGGTGACTGGGGGACTTGAACATCTCTCCTATGAAAAAAGACAGACAACTGGGACTGTTTAGTCTAGAGAAGGCTGAGATGGGATCTTATCAAAGTCTGTGCATATCTAGGGGCTGGGTGCCAGGATGAAGGTCAAAATCTCTTTTTGGTGGTCCCCAGAGATAGAACAAGGAGCAATGGATAGAAGACGGAAGGTACCACCTCAACATGAGGAGACCACAGTAAGGGTGACAGAGCACTGGAAGATGCTGCCCAGAGAGATTGTGGAGTCTCCTATTCTGAAGACTTTTAAAACCTGTCTGGATGTGTTCCTGTGTGGCCTGCCCTAAGTGATCCTGCTTTGGCAGGGGGGGTTGCACTTGGTGATCTCTGGAGGTCCCTTCCAGCCTCTAACACTCGGTTATTCAGTGATGTACAGAGAGTCTGTCCCCAGTGCTGTCCACAGAACTGCAAAAGAGCCAACTGTGAAAGTTTTATTATCCATGTGAGGATGTGGAGACCACAGTCCTTATAAGAAGGACCTTGCAGTTGAAAATTGTCCCAAGATCTTCAAAGAGTTAAAAGAAAGAATGTCCCTGGACCAGCTATGTTTCAGAGTTTCATCTTGAAAAACAAGCAAGCTAAAAAATTACTGACCTGTGGTGAAGTTATTAAGGCTGCAAACTGAAGCATGCACAAGAGTAATCTTAACAATCCCCAACACCACTGGCCCTCTAAATATAAGGCAATAGGGATTTTAACTAACTAATTTAATTGCTTCCAAGACCTGCTGACTTGTGAAGTGTACAGGATGGTGATGAAACAGCTCTGCTGAAGAAGTCCAGTTCCTCCAATATGGTGTCAGTTGAGACTTGGAGGCACAATGCCAGAGCTCGCTGTGTGCTCCCAGCTTCCACTGAGCTGGGAACTATGCAGGTGCTATGGTCCTGAGGATCATGGGAGAAATTAAGGAAAAAAAATGAATTTCTGTTTTGACTAATGTTTAAACAGTTTGCAGCAAATGTGGCTGGAGACCATGCACTAAGCACACAGGGAAATCAAAATTTTAAATACCTTCCTATTAGGGAGATCCCATCCGTGCCAAGCATTGGGCAAAGCAGGGATAATCAGGGATCCTAGCTGAATGAGTATGCACAGAACAGCTGGGTTACTGTCACAATGACGTCCTTTATGATGTCTTAACTTCTGAATGATGTGGCTTTTAATATTGGGGGGGAGGCAGGAGAGGGCTGAGAGAGGTTATGTGTGTATAGTTTTAACATATGGCAGCTAAAGAATTCAAATGAGGAGATCCAGCCTTCCTATAAACCTGCTGAGAATTTTTCTCTTCCTTGAAAACCACAGAGTTCTTGCTAGAGGTTCAAAGGATTTTTTGTTTCAATGTAGATTTCTCACTAGAGCAAGTGACTAAATCAAGGCCTCTTTTTTCTGTTACAAATTCGTGCTAGGAAAGTTTGATGAGCTTGATTGTACTGATCTTACTGACCACTCAGCTCATACTCCTTCCTGACTTACCTTTGATGCTTTAAATCTCCAGGACCTAAATCCTTGCAAATTCCATCTAGATCCTGACATAAAACATATATGTGTGTACCTCATGACTAAGCTTTTGTGTGTTACAGAAATATGTAACATGCCCTCCCTCTCAACTCCTTTCAGGAGCCTTTGTGATGCTTTTCAAGCAAACCACATTGATCAAAGGCTCTGTCTTCCCCTGGCCTTCATCGCTGTGAAGTCAATGTTGAGAGGGCTTAGGCAGGATATCCAAATGCAGATCTTTCCCCTGCCCAATCTATCTGTGGGATTTAAACCTCTAACCTCTGCAAGGCTAGAGATGTTCAGTTCTGATATCTTCTCAGTCTCTCTTGTTCTACTGTGCAAAAAATACTTAAAAATTCATTGAGTTTGGACACAGTGTGAAAATTACTATATTTAGATGCCAACCTCTTCTCATACAGCTACTCATACGTGTGAAGTGGATCACCTTCAACAAAGATTTTACTCAGCTTTTTCTACAATTTAAGTGTAATAGAGCTCTCTTGGGAGAAAAACAATTTTATTTTAAAGCCTTGCTCTAAGTCAGATGTGAGGAGGACTTGAACATAGAGATTCAGTGCTTTTTTTTTAAATCTCAGCTACCATGACAGCCTTGCTCTCTTGGCTTTTTAAAATAACTCTTTTGCATCTACACTACTTCTGAAAATGTTTGGTGGCTGTGAAGCATATGTTTAAGGAATCCTCTCTCCCTCTACTAAAAAAATTGCAGATGAACCCTCTTTTGAAAAGAGCTAAATCCTGCTGTTGCCTGGGAATTCCCTATTGGCCAGCTTAGGTTGCCTCATGTGCGTCTGGCTGTCTTTTCTGAGTCTCCTGGGCTTCAGGTATTTAAATGCACTCTATCAGCTGCCTGGCACTAATTTGGCTGCTGGGGATTGCCCATTTGTGTAACTGGGACTCAGTTTCCCCCATATGTGCTCAGGATACACATGAAGCAGGATGATGACTAGAGTGGCTCTTTGGAGGTTGCAGCTACAGCAAAGGTGACATTGCCCCCTCAGTGGGGTAGAGTTTCCAAAGGGGGAAAGTGCCAGGGAGTGGCACCAGGTGAGCATAGCCCTGTGCTCTCTCAGACAGCACCTGAGGCAGAATCCATCACTGCAACACCAGGGGATTGTGCAAAAGGCAAGTGGAAAACAGATGGAAAGAATGAAACCAGGGAATCTTATAAAAGGATTGCATTTTGAAAATGAAAATCATGTAGAACAGCCTGAGAGGCTTAGCCTGAAGCAAAAGCTATGGGTACTGCCAGCCTTTTCCTGTGTAAATGGAAACCCTTGGCCAAGATCTGAGGTATGAGGTCATTTTAGCAATACTATTGCTAACCCATATCAGATTGGGACACTTGCAATATTTTCATTTTAGAAGGCCTGATTTTAATAAATGGAGTGAAGCTAGACTTGTAGAACTTCTTGCACTTGACAAATACTAATGAAAATAGTTTAGGTTCCCCAAAACTGTTATTCATATTTTTGTCTAGTGTTTCCATCCTTCACATTCCCATAAGAGTGGTTTCCTAGGCCGTGTAGCAAGCAGAAGCTTCAGCTCACCCCAGGTAAACTCTGTCAGGATATTACCTCCCTGCTCCATTGACCATTGCTCGTCCTCTTTATTTGGAGAGAGAGAGGAATGTCTCTTACTCCTGTGATTTTCCTCAACATAGCACAGTAGAAAGCCAACAATACACTTGAACCAGTGCAGCTAAGCAATTCTCAAAATACCTTGCTGACCAATCAGTTATGACAGCATGCCTTGCATCTTTTATGGTTACCACAAGCAAAGCAAGAGCTGGTGAAAGTAATGCACTGATCATGGTATAGCTGCAAGTACATCCACTGCAAATGCCCATGGATGGTTGCTTTTTTCATGCTTACTGCAAATATGGCTGAAGAAGTTTCTTGCTTTGAATACAATTATCAATCATCCTTCAAAGCATAAAAATGTTTTGGAGTGGAGTAAATTGTAAGTATGCACTTAATAGAATTATTTTTTTTTGCAGCTGAGCTGCTTATTGGATTTCATTTGTGCTTAGATTGCACAGGCTTTTTTATCTTGCTGCTTATTCTGTGTTTGGTTTATGACATATAAATATATCACAGGAAGGATATTGTCAAGGGACACATGAAAGTAATGTTTTCTAACTAACAAATTAAGAATCAATAGTGAGTTACACCTAATATTTCTGAGAATACAGCTTGGAGTTTTTAAAGTTGATAACTGTACCAACAGTGATTCATTCTCCTTAAATAAACAGTGTTTCTCTTCCATAGGCAGATTAAAGAATTTTGCTTATATAACCAGAAAAACTAAAATAAATTATTTATGCAAAAAAAAAAGTGTTTGTTAAAGTACCACACACAAATTAAACAAATGAACTGATAAGAGAGCATATGCTTAAAGAAAAACTCAGATAACCCCCCCCAAATCTATTAAAATCGAATTACTTTGCTCAGCCCAAAATATATTTTAGCTCTGCTCTGTAGTAAGTTTGAAAAGAACTGGGTAGTCCTTTAAATCCATTAAGCTTTCAATTAGTGCACCTGAAATGCAGTAAATATGTTTTGCTGTCATCTGTACCTGTCTGAACCTGCCATATTACTCCAGGGCTGCTCACCACTCTATTATGTCTGATATCTCTGCTTTGAAACAGCCAGCCTGTGTTGTGGGAAATAATCAGGTCTGTGGCACACCTATTTCATTATTTTTTTTTGTTATGCTTGTGTTATCAAAGAAGGAATGTACTCATTGCAACCTCTCCTGTTTTCTGTTAATGTGGAGTGACCATAGAGTGCTTTCTGGATTACTCTGCAGTCCGCAGGAACAAGCAATTACAGGAGGTACAAGGTATTACCTATCAAGCTCAGTGTACTTACCACGTAAGCAATGAATCTTTACATGATACATGATACATGATTACCTTAGTTATGTAAAACTCTGCTAAATGCTTTAGAGAGCCCCACCAGGATTCACCAAAAAAAAAAAAAAAAAAAAAAGGGCAGAAAAACCCCCCTGTCAACAGTTGATATGCAGCAGCTGCCTGGGCACTGAAAAGCACCAAAGATTATGAGACCCAAACTAATTCTTCACTTGAAAGCGCAGTGGGCATTCTGTTACTTAATGCAGCTAAAAAGAAAACTTTTTCTTCAAGAATGTAATTGAAAACATCAGAAAAAATAAGCAAGTAATCTAAAATGAATGCACCCATCCTTTGATCCTCAGTTTGACAGTTCCAGGAGTATGTTTCATTCTGATCTAAGCTACTCTGGGACATCCAATTATTCACATTGCAATAGGGTTTTTTGGGTGTTGTTGTGGTTGTTGTTTTTTCAGCTCATGAAAAATAGACATTAATAATCACTTTCCGTATTGAAAGCTGACTTGTTTTCTTGCTTTATAGCCAAATCTTTACCCATGATAGAACTTTATAATTTATTCTGTTGCTCCTTTGTTGAATTAATATTACCTCAGTACCTTAATAATGAGTGTATTTCTCAAAGGACATTTGATTCTTTATAGTCTGTTCCACAACTTCTGTTGGCCACACTTATTCAGCAGTCATATTTTTTTATATATGCTGAGATAGTTCAGATACATTGAGTTTAATTTTCCATGTGTGGAAGACACAACAGTACTGTTTAACCACAGTGGACAGATACCAGGTGTGCATGAGGGTTTGGGTTCTTGTAAAATTACTTCTTAGCTCTCCTAGGAGTTGTCAGATCCTCTTCTACGTACATTTGTAACCCTTTAGAGCTGGGACTAGATTCCAGCAGTAGTAGTGATTTCTCCATATAGGTGAACCTGTGATCCCACTGGCAGTGTGCAATGAGTTACCCCAGGTCATCCCTTGCCAACAGAGTGTCCTGAAACCTTCTTTCTTCCTTCTGTCAACCAGGCAAGACAACTTGCTCTCCCCTCTCTTAACTCCTACAGATGTTCTGTGAGACTGGTGTAGGGTACAGGGAGCTGAAAGATGGTCGGACATAGGAAAAAGAGCAGGAACAGTTTATCACATTGTCAGCAGCTTATGGAGAGCTTGTTCTTGCCCAAGAAGTTATGTGTTCTCCGTAAATTACAGGCATATTACTGAATATAATGAAAAAAAAAGAGAAATGTGTATTTGCAATGGCATATAATGCACAGAACATCTATTCTTAAGCATTCATTGCAAAAAAATTCTTAAGCTCAGCATCTTCCCTGGGATAACATCTGTCCTTCATTACCTTCACATGTAGAATTCTCTCTGATGTATTTGTGAATAACTTTCTCTGTGTGTGTGTGTGTGATAACCTTGACATTACAGGACTCTCACTTACATTAGCAAACAAGGGTTCTTTTTGTTGAATTACTAGTACTGAGTCTTTCAGTGTTATGTTTTTAATGAAAGTTTCCATAAATGGTGCATTTTATTTGGATGGCATTATACTTCCATAAAAACCCAGTAGGTCTTTATTGTTTCCATATATACCTCTTACAGTTGTTTTTTGAGCTGGTCACAGGAAAAGCTGATGTCATGTAAAACTTTGAGAAGGGATCTTTCCAAAAAGTTTTGGATCATTATCACAGAAATAGAGAAGAAAAGTGTCTGAAAAACCAGAGAAATTTTTACTAACCCACCTTTCCCATATTGAAGTACAAGGCTCACGTTCCTGGCCATGCTTGTACTCACATAAACCACAGGAAAAAAAAGTGAGTGTAGTGCTTTCTCTATGCATGGTTGATTTTAACACTAGGTTTTAATTTCAGCTACAGTGTTTTGCAGATCTTTACATATAAAACTTCCAGACACCTACACATAGTGAGTTCTAGGACAGCAGACACCACTAAGGTAACAAATAAAAGTCCTATCAGCTTTCCATTCCCTGGATTAAATCGAGGAGTAATTGTAACCACAGTTTCACTTTAGCAGTGTCAAGAATGATATATATCTGGAGAAGATATAAAGATGTTGCTGTTTTCCAAACTTTCTGAAAAGACAAAAATAGCTACATGAAATGATTTTGATACTGTTGGACAATGGTAAGAATTTTCCATAGTAACTTAGGAAGAGTGGCTGGATTCATCTCATAAGACTCGAGGCATGTAAGTAATAGTTGCTGTGCTGGTTGCCTAGGCTTCTTATGGAGGCTCTAAAAAGACGTAAGACAAGGAAATTTGCCTCACTTAACAGCCCTCAACAGTCTTTGGCTCCACATAACTACTGCACTACTGGGAATAAAATTGTGTTAGACACCATTAAAAATGTACCCATACCAATTATGTTGCCACAAAGTGAGGGAGTTTGTGATTAGATATACTTGAAAATCTGTCCTTCGTTCTGACATCAGTGGATGGTTAACACGATTCTCAAGATGATGGAATAAGTGACACAAATGAGGCAAGAACTGAAAGAAATGTTAAGCCTGTCTTCTCCTTATCCTTGAGAGTATGTTCTATAGAGCTCCTAGGGAATTTACCATTTAAGGTTATTTGTCAGTGCTTTACATGAAACTACTAAACTTGGCAGGTTCTGTATTCTTTTCTAATATTATGAGGGATGAAATAAGCAGCCAGGGATCCCATAGACTGAGTAATGCTAAAAGAAGGTGTTTTATACTGTAAATCTGGCATCCTCCCCTTCTGTATCTTGGAAGTCAAGATGCATCTGGTCTCAAGATGGCCTGGAGTGGAAGTGGACATCTTGGTCATGTATAAAATTTCTCTGTCTCAGCTTGAGAACTTGGCTGCTCCCAAGCCGCAGGTGGTCCTCTGCTGGGGACATTGGCTCTTGCCAGGAGCCCTTAGCTGAGAAGGGAGAAAGGAAAGCTCCAGAGTTTCTGGGGTTTTTTTGAACTGAAGTGTCAGTGACCATTATTTATTAACTGATGAAGGGGCCTTTTTTCCCCCCCTCTCTTTTAATTAGAAACTACAACAACTTGCTTTTCAAAGCTGAAAATACTGGAAATGATGCCAAGCAATATTCCAAAACCACTAGCTTAAAGCTGGCAGTTAGAAACCTAATGAAATCTGATCGACTGGCTGAGCCCTCCTTTTCCTACACACATACTCACATGCACACACATGCTCCCCTTGCCCCAGCACCACAAATAAAAAGACCCCAGACAAGGCGACCACATTCCTTTTGAACAGCCATCTACATTTGTTACACAGCGGACAATTTGGGATCTATCCATGAGAGATTACGCATACTGCTTTGAGAAGCAAAACCTCCTTCATAAAACCTCCCAAAGCAGGCTAAGAAAAGCACATTAATTTCACAGGCTATTTTTAATTTCAGTTCAGGCTCATCACAGGGTTATAATCCTCCTCTGTGGGGAATATCTTCGTGGTTTGAACTCCTCTTTAGCGGGGCAGAATTAGCATTTGCTGTGGGAGGGGGTAAAGCTAAATGAAGCTGTGCTGAGCTGCAGCAGCTGCTCCATCACAGGCTCTCTCCGTCCACTTTAACATGATTGCTATTCTAGCACAGGTCTTTGCAACACAGACACACATGAGCTCACAAGATGTGAGGGTTGTCTTTTTCTAACAGCAGAGTTTGATAGACAGTTTGCTGCTGAGGTTCAGCCAGATACAGCTGGTCAGGGCAATGCTGCTCATTTACATCTGTCTCCCATGCACTGCATTCTGTCAGGTTTTATTTGTCATGGATGGAGTTAATTCTGAAATGCTTGATATTGAGAGAATATGGAAGATACAACAAAAACCAAGCACCTGTTCTATGAGAAAAATGAAATGCTGACACAGAACTGGCCTAAAGCTCAAGCAGTTTAAGTGGCTGCTTAGGCACTATGTGTTTGAGTGCTCCAGCATTATTTAGTCTGCCTCATCCAGTCCTCCTCCCAGGAAGTCCCTCTGCAATAGTCTGACAACGGAAACAGCTTCTGAGACTCTTCTTGCAGTGTGGCATCACAAGAGGTGCTTGAAGATTGTGGCAGGACACAGATAAGTAAGACTGTGCCATAAAGGCGTAAACAGTGTGTGTGTGTCTGAAAGGGTATGAGGAAGAGGGACTTGTAAGGATAGGGGGTGGACAGAAACTGGGGAGGCTAGAAATGCATCAGACATGAGACAACATAGGAAAATCCTTTCTAAATGTGGAGACTTCTTGGATTTGCTTAAGGCATACTCCCACCACTTCAAGCCTATCTGGTGTGTATGGCCCATGTTCCTTATGCACAGGAATGCCTATCTGCAACATGCTTCCTTAAAAAAGGGTCAAATCACCTGTGTGTCATCCAATTGTTCCTCTTTAGCAACAGCTGGATACTGTTAGCTGGTCACAGAGTCTTCATGGTGTATTTGTCACTAAGTGGAAAGTAATTTTCAAGATACTTTTCTGAAGACAAGGAAAATATTTAATCTCTAGAAGCATGGAAAAACTCTTCTCTATAGACCTTCAGTCAATGACTGCCTCTAGGAAATGATGGTTTGTAGGAATACAGGGAACTGGCAGATGGCACTGCTCACACAGTATGAACACCTGTTCCAAAAGCACACAGTTAGAAATCACGTTTCATTTCCTTTTGCAGAGTTTTATCATGTGTTATATCTGTTCTTGATTTCGTTATGTTTGATGTTTTTGTCCATGAAAGCAAATCTCAAATGAGAAGCTTTCAAGAATACCCATACTCTGTGTAGCTGGAGTTTACTTTTGCCTGTGCTAGGTGTTCTATAGGCACAGAACCATCAATGCTTGCAAAATATACACAGCACACCACACATGCACATTTAAATCCTATTGATTCGAGTGATACTTCAGCATTTGAAGTTATACATTTAAACTCTTTGCAAAATGGTGCCACAAATATTTGTTGAAGCCTACCTCTTTCATATCAAAAAGTCATAATAATTTGGAGTTACCGATGACACTTCTGAGTACTTTGATCTATGCAGCAAACTCATCCTTGTTGTCTGCTTCACATCTGTTTATCTTCTCATCCCAGCTGGCCTCTGCAAGAAGGTATGGGCTCTCTTATTTGGGTAGGATGCAGCAGAAATGCAATTCTGGCTCATTAGAAAGGCTAAAAACATTGACAGTCTTTAGACGGGGGTTAGAAACTGTACCAGATGCTAAAAACATTGACAGTCTTGAGTTGGTGTTTAGAAACTGCACCAGATGTGAAGAGAGAAGAATTGCAGCTAATTGCAGAACACTGCCAGCCATACATAGGAAGATGCAAAACTCAAACAGGAAATCCCACAAAGCACAGGAAAGGCAAAAATTCATCTAGTTCATGGTATCTTTACAGTCTTTTTCTAAATCCAGCCTCCAGTCCTTTTAATGTCAGGCTAGCTACCCCTCGTGTGCGTCTTATTCTTAGCTGCATTTTTCACAATCTCTTTCCCATCATCCTCCTTACCTCCAAAAATATACAAGTAAATAAATAAGCAGTGACTGTGACCTCTCTCTGACTTTGTTCTGTTTTCAGTGGAAAAGTGGTGCAGGTTGATACTTGAGCAGAATTCATGATAATTTTAATCCTCTTGAAAGAAATTTTTCCCTATTGTCACCTGGAGCCTTAGGATAAATTTAGGAACAAGAATGTGCTGTCTGTATTTGTTTATGTTGTCCTCAAGATCTTTATTTTATTTTATTTGTACATACTATATTGTCCATTACCAAAAATAGAAGACAGAGTCTTTGTGGAGTCATAGCTATCATCTGTGGCAAATCACTGATTTTTCTGTGCTTCAGAAATGTGGAATTCTCTTCCTTGTTCGGGGTGGCAAACTTCAGCAGATCAGCTTCACCATCCCCCTGAACAGAAAAGGTAACATTAAACTTCCACCAGTCACTAGGTGGTTTTTCCTGTGTCTTTGACGTGTCATCATATGGAAGCCTGTACAAACAATAATTTTTTTCTTAATTTGCCCATCTTATAATGTCAACAATTCTTCATCCTTCCAGTTAATATAATTTCTCTTACATCAGCAGTTCCAGAGTAAGAAAATCTGCCTAATCTGCCAAAGATACATCAAATTCTATTGCATCCCTAGGGCAGCTTTTCCATGTTGATAAAGTACTTGGCACATAGTAGGTAGACGGTGTGAAAGGTGTCACACACCAGGATTGTGTGACCAAGCACAGGCTTATGAACATTTTTATTCTACATCATTCAGAACTCCATTCTAAATTCAGCAGGTAACTAGTTTTGGACATTTTCTTGTGTGCTTTGTCAAGGAACTTACTGATTTTCTGGGAAGAAGTGACCTGGATTACCAGACTACATTAATTAGTGCTTTCTGAAATCCTGTGCTGGGCTCCACATTGTGAGCATGTGCTTGTGAGTTCCCCTCTAAGATAATGGCAGGCCAGGTCTCAGCTTGTCCACCTGGCAAGGGTCAATGTTTACACTTCCTTGTCTACATTAGAAATTCATAATGTGTTAATTTAGAGCATATTAATGTAGGTGTCCAATGTGTACCTATTCATTTGGGGCCATAAAAATTCCTTGGTTTAAAAAAAAATCAGAAGAAAGATTAGGTAAATAAAAATGAGTAAGTGTACTTTGGGTTTTCCCATGCTTTTATAGTTGAAAAAGGAGCTTCAAATATGTAGTCATTTTTAGGACTTTCAATACCAAGTCTGACATCAAGTAATTTAAAAGAACATAAAATTTATTGGAACCATGTTAAGCTTCTTCTTGAAAAACAACATTTTGGCTTACAAGCTCATGGGAAATGAATGCCTACTGCTAATAGCTGGATTCAAGAAATTACTCCAGAAGCAATTTTCTGAAAAGCAGTTAAAGATAATTTCTGAATTTATCACATGGCTAAGATTTAAATGTGATCAGGTTCCCTAGTGTCTTCATTCACATTAGTGAGAGCTAATTCCAGAATTAAGGGGCTTAGTTAGAGGCAAATTTTTGAAGGACAGAGATGATGTTGATTATTGCACGAACAAAGCTTAGGATTTTTGAAGAACTTAAGGGAATTAAAGACCCAGCTTGCAGTGGAATGTAGACACCTAAAGCTCCTAAAGCTTATTTATATTATGACTAAAAGATGTTTTGTTGCAGAGTTACCTCCTTCCAGAAATGTCATGCAGTTAGTTGACTTTTGACCAAAGACCTCTACTGTAGGCAGGGACATGAGAAATTGATGGTGTTTATGTAGCACTGTCTTCCCAGGATCTCCAGCCACAACCCATCAACATAAATGCCAGGCATGGCATTATGAAGCATTAACCTGTGCCAGGGAAAAGCTCCTTGTTTCACATCATGCTGCCTTCGTAGAGCATGGAGGTGAACAGAACACGGACAGCTGAGAAGATGCAAACTCACGGTAAGGGTCACTCTGTCACATGTCAGCTTCTGCCATCCAGTAATGGTCTCAGCTATTAGAATATGTTTCTGATATTCTTCCTATCGACCAAGAACTACCTTGACAAAACCTCAGGAAGAGATGGGAATATGAAAAATAGTAGTTTCAGCATGAGGAAGAGCATCATAGAAAGGCTACTAACTCTTTTTCGTTTGACATATCCTTGCTGAGTCCTCAAGCCTTCCCTTAAAGGGTTGCTTTTAGTTGAATTAAAGGGTTGCTTTCAGTATTGCACTGTGCAATACTGCATTTTGGGTATGGTAAGAAAAAGGTGTTTCTTAGTGCTAATTTTAGGCAGGTTTTGAAAACCAAGCTGTGGTGTTCTTGCCTTGCATGTTACTGTCTGCAACAGAGTTCTGCATGCTGGTTTGTGATACCATTCACAGCTCTAAAACACCATTTCTCCTCAGCTGTGCTGGCCAGAGCACTGGGAGCTGTAAGGTCAATTAGATGTCAGTATCTGGACTTGGTTGCTAGCAGTGCCTGTAGGTGAACAAGACTACAGGTCATAGGTATCTTTTTCACTTACTCCTCTGAATACTGAGCAGCCAAGAAGAGCAATTGTTTGGAGAAGGTCACAGCCAGATTACATTTCAGTCAAAGATGGGATTTTAAAGTAAAGAGAAAAATGTCTTCAGTGGGAGGATAATTTTGGTGATGGGAGACAGGAGTATGAGATGAATCTTCTCACTGTGTCATAGTACAATAATTTTTGAGGTGGACAACCTGTGCAATGCATCATTTATTGCATTAATTTTATTGGTGAGGCTAAATAGGATGTCATGTGTAAACTTATGGCATTATTCAGATCACACTTTTCCCAAAAAAGGGACTTCTTTTAAACTGTAGCTAATAATTACAGAGCATTACTCAAAGTTCTGGTCCAGATCACAAAGAAACTGTAACATTCACCAGATGAGGGTAAACTGAGCCCATCTGCACTCAGTCAGAGGTGATGGGCAGAAATCCTCAGATGTATCATTGTCATTATGTCCAAGGTGCAAATGCAGAACTGGGAATAAATGCCACAATTAAATTAAATCTTGTTATTTCATATGCATCAGCCTAGGCCAGGTTGCTGTGCCAATTATTAGTGTACTTTCCCTTGACTCAGATTGCAAGCAGTAGCATCTTATGAACTGGTCTGGTCTGTGTTACTGACTGAGAGAACAAACAGGCACCAACAATGTTTCAGACACGTTTTAAGATCGTGCTTGGCAAACCCCAAAATGGTTAACATACCTACTCTCACTTCAGATTATGTTTCAAATTGAGCTGACACCTCTCCCTTTGCATTTACTTTAAAAACAAGTAATAAATCATTGGCATGCCTCAAATGAGCAGCTGGCTAGGCCTATTATTTTTCTGGAGATTAAAAATCCCCACAAACCAAAAACCTAATAGCCAAAATGGAACTACCTTACTTGCAATATAATAGACTGAGTTTTTGGCTGTGAACTCTGCTTGTGGTGTGTACTATAGTGTTAGCAATTCTTCTATCCTGTGGATAAGACAAAAATTAATATGGTTTGTCCTAAAGCATAAACATGCAAAAAAAAGCCCCAAACCTTATGTGCTTTGGATGTGTTTGTGTTTGTGCTTATCTAACCATAATGGTTAAAACTATTTTGGCAGCGTAACAGTGCATTATGCACTTTGTTGCTTTTTGTTTTGGAAAATGAGAGCTGCTAAAATATTGTGGTTTGGAAGCTGTCTCAGGCACACACTTTCACTGTCTTTTTGTTCTGTCAATGGGTTACAGACATCTCTTACAGTTAGGCTTTGATGTATCTTTTTAAAGCCCTTTAAAAGTGTAGGTAGAGTCTCAGATGGTTTAATTTGGGTCACTCTGATATCAGGAGAGTTATGTATTATACAATAATTAATAATAATGTATTATGCCACCCTAGGAGATTATTATGCTTCTAATGCAGTTTGTTTTCCTTTCTTAATAGCTAAATTTGCATTCCTCTTACCATTCCTTAAAGAAGGCTTTCAAACTCTCAAACTATATCCCTTGCTGAGATTTATTGAATAAAGAGAATGGAATTCCACAGTCCTCGCTTATTGCATGTAGTGTCTGATGCCAAGACACAGACATAAGCAGTAAATGGAGAGAGAGGTGAATAGAGCAAAGGAATTCAAGGGGAAATGTAGTGAGGGGTGTGAGGTGGAGGCTGATTCTGATGGGATTGCAACAGCAAAACCATGTTTTATACTAAGGAAAGATCACAACATCTACAGCACATGGTTCAGGTTAGTTTTTTGGGACACTAAATCAACAGAGAGATATGATGAATGATAGTGTCAGGATGGAGGGGATCTTAACACACACCTGGGGCTGGGAAGGCTGTTGAGTAGCTTTACACACATGGACACCGGGGACATAGATGTCCTGAATCTGGAGTCCTATACTGGAGTCCTGCTTTGCCTGGAGGTTTGGAAAGTGGCCTGAGGCTACCACTGGATCATATGTTGTTCTCACCAGTGCTTTGAGCTCTATCTGTTCTGATTACCTCTCATGTCTTTAAATCAGGATTTGTTTAGCACTAAGTGTACTGGGTAGTGATGGGGACACTCCTTGTCTATTTTTGCTAAAAAAGATAATCCAAGTGTGGTGCAATTCCAGGGATCACTAGGGTGAATATAACATGTTGCAGTCCAAAATTTATAGCAGAAGCGCAAACTGTGTCAGGTCTCCATGGTCATTTCCAAGCATGGTATCAGTGATAATCCCTAACTTGGGATACATAAATTTAGTATGAGGGTTTTTTCACAGATTTCTGTGTTTCTTCCCCCTTACAACTAAAATGGTGAGCTGCCATTGAAACCCATCTCAATGCCTTTTTCATCCTGTGTGTCTCCCACTTGTGGAAAAGTAGTAGTCTGAGCAAGCTTTCAAAAGGAATAAAAAAGTTCTTTGTTTGCTTTTATCTCAGGGCAGAAATACAAGGAAATAAATGACTAACTTATTAAAGTGTTTGTCAAAGAGAACGGGCTCCCATTCTGCATAGTTCAGTGTGTGAGTGGAGAGGAAGTGGAGAAATATTTTTCTAGTGGAAAAATACTATCTCCAAGGTAGTCATGAGAGTGAGCAGAGGCTGAGCAGTGCCCAGGTGCTAGTCTGCTCCCACCACAGCTGTGTCTCACAGGCAGCCTGCCTGGTTGTGCCTGGCTGTGCGCTCACTTGTAAACATGCTGTGGCAGGCACCTTGGATTGTGGGCTCCAGGTAAGCCTTGGATCACATCTGCAGGCACACAGTACATGGAGAGGGGTCTGGCCATAAAGAAAGCCCTGTCTAAGTGCACTGGAGACATGTCCAGAAATTCAGAGCTTGTCATATCACTGTTTTGAGTCAAGATGCAGGTTTCAAAGAGTATGACACGTAGGGAATACATACAGCTTTTTATATGTGGTTAAATAAAGCATGCACTTAACAGAACCAAGCAGATACCTCAGTGGCTGTATACACAGTGGTGGTTATAACATCATTCCTTTGTTATTGCCTTGTGTTACTGTAGCCATACATTGATGTGTGATGATGATATGTGGGTGTAATAAATATCAGGGCATACCACTGAGGGAAGTAAAAATCAATAACAAAAAGATAAAAAAAAGAAAATTAGTCTCTGAGGGTGAAACTGTAAATCAACATCATGTACAGTGCCAGTCAGGTTTATTCAGTGCTTTTACTTCAAAAATATATAACAAGAGGAACTGGCTTATGTGGGACATAACAGCAGGTAGGGCTCACAGCCACACCTTTCCCTTTACTTCCAAGGTCTGCCCCTGCCAACCCAACTATGCTGTCTTACTAAGGGCCTCCTTTATTAGGCAGATCTATCTACCAGGACCCTGGCAGCTGCACCAGGGCTCCCTGGCAGTGCATGGGGACCATCAGACACCTTGGCAATGGGAGCCAGCACAGCTGGCAGCCTGGAGAGATGCTGACCTTGCAGCAGCACTCACAGGCCATGCTGCAGGGGTTGGTTCACCCCTCTTTCACAAGAGCATCCTCCTCCTCATCTCTGCAGCTGTGCAGCCATGCCATTGCCCCAGATCTGTACTAGATACTAGTCCAGGTGGGGCCCACGTATTTCTGCAAACTGGTTGCAAACTTATTTCCAATACCTTCCATAGCCTCCCTGCTGGTCTGATGAGGCAAGGTAAGTGTTGGCCTAGGCTCTGTTCCCAGATCCTGGAGATAGCCAGTGGGGAGACAAAGGTGCTCTTCACAGCCTGGGCAAGCACTCTAACCCTGCCAGTGTTGCACAGGGCCCCCTCTGCTCACAGCTGTGTTAAAGGAAAGTGGTAGTCACGAGTGCATTCAGCATGCTTTGCAAATGCCTCTCCAATCATGCCCCTTCAGGGATTTAGGCAGAGGAATGCCTGGTTCCCCTGCTCCCAGCTGCTCAACCTTGTCAGAAATGAGCCTGTTCTGGGAATGTGCTGGGATGTGAACCCTGTCTCTGGGAACTGCTGTGAAGAGGAAAGTATCTCTGGTGATCAGGTGCCTACAGGCTTATGTGGCAGCTGTGAGTTGTATTTGGTGTCCTAATTCTGCATTCACCAACCAGATTCTGCTCGAGACTCTTACCTTGAATCAGGGTCTGGTTGCACCTAATGCATTAGAATGCATTAACTGCTGCATAGATTCATCCCTTCCCTTTATAAAATGGGTCTTCACCTCTGTCTGTTTATATTTCTTTATTTGTACTCTTGTTGGCTCACAGGCCTGGTCCCACCCTAGGAGGTCCCAGTTGTCCCTGAGAGGACCTTGTCCAAACCTGGCCTTTCCTCCCAGTCTCCCTCCCCAGGGCCTTTCCTAGCTCTGCCCATGCACCACATCTGCAGCTGATCTGCCTTAGATTATTCCCCAAGTATCTTCCAATTTTATCTAAGAATGCAGTCAAGATGCATCCATGATCTCCTAGTCCCAGTGACAACTGCTGCTCTTCCGCAGAACTGTGGAGCCAACACTAATTTCAAGGAGAAAGAGATGATTTTATGTGGGAACTGTAGATTTTTTGATCTTTCTTTCTTTTTTTTCCCCCCTTTATTAAGTATTTCCTTCCTGAAAGTCTTCTCTGTGAAGGGACTGCAGGTAATGAATGAGAGTGTATTGCATAACCTGGTGCAATTATGTGTTTGCTCTGGTAAACACAGAGCACAGGACCCAGCCAGTTCCCAGATTTCATACTTTTCCCAAATGTTTTCACAGGGAAAAATTCACATTTCACTTTCTCTGTTGTTGCAAGGGTTCAAAGCATTCATTTTTGGCATATGGTTTTATTTTATTTTGGGTTTTATTTATCCTTGTTTTCCCTGAATATGGGAGCCACCACAACTAAACTGAACTGTAATTCAAATACATGTTTAGCTGCAGAGTAAAGCAATGAAAAGCAAATTTAAACAAAAAGTAAATCAACTCGACACTAAACTGTGGCATGTTTCTAAATGAAACTATTACTTCCCCACAGAATCATTGCATTGCCTGCATGGTGGGATAAAATGAAAATTACCTCCATGAGCTTTTTTCAGCAAAATGGCAATGGAAACTATGTAAGTATACTTATATATATATGTGTGTGTGTGTGTGTGTGTAACATGACATTGACTAATGTCACTTTAACTTTGTTCCTTTCTACTATAGTGTGCTTCATTACACAGCTGTTACCTTTTATTCATGTCAATACAAGTGAGAGAAGGACCATGCCCAACCACTTACAAGCAATCACATATCATTATGATCTCAAATGTATCCTGTGTAACAAACATATTTTCCATGACTGTTTTTATTTTCATAGTGACAGCTGTGCCTCATATTTATCTCTGTTGTGATTTTTATCTTAAGAAAGGATTCCTTCGTAGGAAGGAAGATTGGACTGATTTAAACAGCATTGGAAATTTACAAAAGCAGAAAAAACCCTTTATTTTCTTTCATTTCTAGTACAGGTTAACAGATAAGTTTGTCTGAAAGTCATATTTCTGAATTCTTTGGAAACAAATTCTACATGACACAAAAGAAGATTAAAACCAAGACTACATAATCCTGCATTTTATTCCACTTGAGATTCTAACAAAAAAAAAAAAGTAGCAATCTTTTTTATCTTTTTTTTCTGAGGAGTGAATTCCATACATTAGGAAGATAATACTTTTCAAGCTAAAATAATATTAGACATGGGACTTATTACTGTAGGTTGATGTCAGTCATTTATCCTATTTATTATTACTCCTTTGAAGCCAAATGCAAAATGTAGGTTAATAGAATTCCCATTAGTCACAAAAAAAAAGCACTGTTCCAACTGGAGAAGATGTTGGCAAAAATATGGGGGAGTCATGGTTAACCTCACAGAGAACAATGAGCTCTTCAATTTAAAAAAGGGAGTTTCTGCACCGTGGTAATTTTATATCTTCCATTTAAAATGAAATAATGATCAAACAATTTGCTATGCAAATAGATTCTCATTGTAAGGTGAACAAGTTCTAACAGTATGGTGATTAAAAACTATCATATTTCAATCCTGAGCTAAAACAGACTGGAAGGTTTCAGTAGATTAAGTATTGAAAGACTAGTGTCTTTCATCTTTCTGTAGCTGACTTAAAGCTGCCCTGGTCACTAGTATTCAAAAGTTTTTATTGTCATCAATAAAGATCTTCTGAAGTCTGTTTTCTCAGTGAAATAAAGCAGCAGTTTCAGTTCCAACAACCAGCAAATCTCTCACTGTCATCAGGGACTTTGGGGGCTGTCCCAGCAGGAGTTTAACATTTGGACTGTGCACTTATTTCTCACCCTTAAAAAAATTCCCCTGGAGGACAGGTTTTGAAAAGCTTTCTGTGGGAAGGTCTGAAGGACAGACAGCATTAAATTCACCCATGCTAAATTAACATTTTTGATATACAAATTTTTTAAAATATTAATTCTTTTTATTTGACCTCTTGAGGCCTGCTCCAGACCTGCTCAGTATCTTTAGAGGCTGCAGGAAATGTACTGTAAGTCACATGTTGAATGACCTTAACATGAAACCAGAGAGCACAGGAAGACACTTTGCTTTATCTTCACTTTCTGCACTCTTTCTGTTGGCTGGTCTTTTATAAGCAAGTTATATTAACACTTAGTGAGAACCTTATATTGCTTGTTTCTGAATCTGAACCAGTCAGGCAAAGGTCTATATTAAATAGGGAGAGAAACCTTGTCCTTGTTTCTTTATTAGTGCAAACAATTTTGCTCTGAGTCAATACAAACCCCAGAGCTGCAAGACTTATGGGAAATGGTAAATATGCCTCTGCTTTGCATGTAAGAGAAAACGGTGGGAGGGAAACTCCCTCAAATTTCTTTGCTTGGATGATAGTTGTTTGGGTTTTTTTTTTCCATGTTGCAGAGTGCTTGAGGTAGTCTTGTTGAGGAACTGATGTTCTAAGTGTGAAAATTACACCCTGTAGTGAATCTGAGTAGATCTACAAACCTGGTGGCCAAGAGAGGAACAACTGGTGGGAGGACAGAAGCAGTGCACATCCGTGTGCAGCTAGCTGCAGGACTCTTGCCTGAGTTAAATATAGCCTTCAGCATGGTAGGCTAACCAAAACAATTTATTCACCTCATCTTGAATTACTTATCAAGATGTTATTCAAGCTACTGAGAGCTTCTTTGAAGGATTGTTCAGGCAATAGCTGTGTTAATGAGCTAAATTTGTGAAGCTGGAGCTAAGGCCACAGAGATGTCAGACTCTTCCTGCCTCTTTGAGTGCTCTAGACAGATATGTAAAATCAATTTAAAGTGAGAGGGAATTATTTTCTAATCATCTTGCAACTAATCAGTTAAATGTTTGGAGAGCAGATTGGACTGCATGCCCGATACTCATTCTCTTCTAGCTTCAGATTCTGTAAATATCTTCCTGATCAAAATCAGCCCATATTCCCAGGATGCTTTCAAAGAATCATGGAAAACATCACTGGTGGCCCTCCAATTACAGCCTGCATATGACCCTGCAGGGATTTCCCATGTGCTGGGAAAATCAAAATGTTCTAGAGCATACTGACAATTTGCCCTCTCGCCTTTATGTCCTTGTCACACCATGTGCACTGAGGACCAAAAAGAGGTGAATATATGAAATTAACTTTGTAACTGATACACGTCTGTTATAAGTGGTTAAAAGAATATGTTGGCCAAGAGGATCTGTTTGACTATGTTCAAAGTACAAAATGGACTTTCTGAGAGTTGGGGTTAGGGTGAGGGATAAATAAATAAATAAAAATAAGATTCAGGAAATGTAATATTTTAGCATATGAACAAAGCCCTAAAAGTCTTGAAGAACAAAGAGGATGAGGAGAATAACCTAAACAGATACATTTTTTGGAAGTTGCTCCTTGTTGTACCAAGGAAGATGGGAAAATGAGAGAGCCACTTTGCGCTTCACTTTCTAGTCAGAAATTGCAACTCTGTGAGGACTCTTCATAGCCTGAAGGAGGAGCCTGAAAATGTCTTTCCATGGTGC
The DNA here is from genome assembly GCF_027791375.1 of Indicator indicator. NCBI lineage: Eukaryota > Metazoa > Chordata > Aves > Piciformes > Indicatoridae > Indicator > Indicator indicator. The sequence goes on along the minus strand of NC_072020.1, from coordinate 23,764,354 downwards.
CCACAAATGAGCTTAAGCTTGGGCAAGAATGAATTTGATTATAAGAAAGCTGACTAGAGGCAATTGGAGAAATTAAAAGGACACACATTGGAAGTGTTCATTCTGAAAATGAACCTTGTTTTGAACTCTAATGGGTCCTGTTTTGGCTACAGTGCTGTGTGCAAGCTTGATTTGTAATGTTTTATGTACATGTAATGGTGGGTTAAAGTTACGTGTTTATTAAAAGAAAAGCTACAGGGCTCAGCCAATATATGATCATCCTAGATAAAAGCTGATTCACTTTGGCCCAAGGGCAGAATCACTGGAATAAATCCTACTAAGCACTAAAATCAGAGAGAATCAAAGCTACAAATCTGGCATGCAAGAGCTTTAATCTAGAAGCACTATATATATTGTATTATAGTTTGGATTTTAATGTACTCATTGCTTGAGGAAAACCCATCTGCTTTATATTATGCCTGTGGTGCAGAGTACATTGATTTCATCACATCTCTGTAAAGAATAACAATAAATGGACTGTGAACCATTCTTCAAATAACTTCTTTAAGAATATAGCAACCGGTATAATATTTCAAGGTATGAAAACGCAAAAAGAATGAACTAAAATAACTGTAAAAATGAGCTTTCAGAGTGTGTTTCAGAAGTGTTTCACTTATCTTGCCTTTATTTTATTCTCCATTTTGACAGTTGGCTAAATTCAGCTGTCACTGCAGAAATTGATTCAAAACTTTCACTTTGTTCCTATTTTAGAGACCCTGAATTATACTGGGAAGAGATATTGATCTTCTGCAACATGAGGGCTGCAGGACACATCCTGTGCCTAGTTTATCAATTGATTGATTGCAATACAGTTGTTATTTACAACATTAATGATGAAAAACTTAGCAGAACTTCAGCTTCTCAGTAGATTAAGACAGAAAACATTTGCTAGGCATTACAAATAGCTAGATTTAGAAAAGTGGATGTCAGGTTGCTTTCCGGAACAGAGCAAAAGGAAAGCCCCCAAATCAGTTTTTTGACACAGAAGTAAATCTGTCTGAAGCTTTCAGAAAAAGCAGATAAATGTGATGATGGGCATAATGTTGCACAAGCTATATCACTGTACCTAGAGTGACATGTATGGCTATTATGGTCACCAGCCAGCACAAAGAAACTTCAAAGGATGAGGTAAAGTGCTGAAAGTAAATACAGTCAGCAGCATTTTTCCACTGCTTTGATGAAGAGAGTGTGGTTGTTCCATGCAGTGCAAAGCAATAGTATTACAGCAGGAACTAAGGCAGAAAAGGTCATGAGATCAGAGCCTGAAACTTCTTCAATAGGCAAACCAGTACTGAGCTGGATCTATGTGATTGCGTGATGTGAGGAGCAAGCCCTTCAGGTCTGCTATTTTGTCAGTCCATGATCTGGATTCCCTGTTTTGGGGGATAAGTGATCATCGACCAACCATGCTTAAGCCAGTAATTAGCAAATCTGTTCTAGACATTAAAAAATGTCAATGATGTTTGATAACTGCATGTGGGATGATATGACCAAATTCCTTTAACACTGAAAGGTTGGCTGTGGTGACCCAGAGGACCACATCATCTGGTATTGGAGAGTCATTCGGTTTACACTAGACCATTTGAATCACTTTCCAGGCTTCAGTGACTGTAGGTCAAGGTCTTTGCTATCAATAATAACTGAAGGACTGACACCTAGGTCACATGTAAACTCTAAAACTAGGCTGACTCCCCACCCTTTCACTCTGCTGTTATTTCTGATGAACTTTTTCAACCATATGAGTCAAGACAGCACTAACTTATGACCACATGGACTAGCTGGCATGGATCATTCTGATTCATCCATGAATATGTAAATCAAAGTTTCAAACACTCAGCAAAATGGTCTCAGATGCTGAAGTCTGCATACAGAGAACATAAAAATATTTTTTGACTCAATCTTAATTAAAAGAAAGGGCCTTATATTTAAGTGGGGAACTAGAGAGTAGTTACTTTTTATCACTGGGGTAATCTTCAGTGCTTTGGGTCAACCCCATTACATGACTCAGTGCTTCACAAGAGAGCAACCAAAACTTCATTTCCATCAAGATTTAGTCATAATTATGGGGGGAGGCGAATGGCTTACTTTGGAATGAAATCTGCTCTTGCTAATGCAGCAACTGAAAAACAAGGATCATTTTTCTGTGGGAACCTACCCATTCTCCCTGCTCAGACCAGAAAGGTCCATCTCTAGCAATTGTGTGGGGTTGCTCAGCACCTGCACCATTTCAGGTTGGTGATACCTGCCCCTTTTCCCACCTGCTTTCATGAGGTGGCATTGACAACCTCTGCCTGTGCAGTCTTGAAAGCTAGGAAGTTTAGAAACAGACTTAAGCAGTTCTGACTTCAGCAGTGATATGTCAGATGGTCTACACTGACTCATTTGCAAAGGAATAAAGGGAGTGGGGTTAGGCAGCAATTAGGGAATGACACTAACAAACCTGAACGCAGATAGGAGTTTGTTTTCCATTTTTTCCTGTCCTCCCTCAGCACTCATCTCTGCTCAAAGTCTCCTCTTGCTCAAGCACCTCAGAACCCCTTCCCAGTCCTGCTGTTCATGTCTTCATAACCACCATCTCCAGTGCCTGGCAACTCAATTTCTACCTTTTTTTGGAGTCCCACTGCTGCCTTCTGTGCCCTGGCATTACATGTGCTTGCCCATGCCTGTCTATTGCTTCTCTGACTGAGCCTGACTCTGTCAGGAGAGAAAGGACCAGAGTAATTCTATGAGTACATCAAATGAGCTACATTTTTTAAACCTTTTTTGACATATTAGTGAAGACAGCAAAAGGAAGAGATTAATAAAAAGAAGGGGAAATAAAAAAAGTACAAAAGGAAAACCAAGTTCTCTTTTCCCTTCTACTCTGCCCTAGTGAGGTCACATTTGGAAAATTGTGTCCAGTTCTGGGCTCTCCAGTACAAGAGACACAAGGAACTACTAGAGAGAGACCAGTGCAGGTCCGCAAAGATGATGAGGAGACTCTGTCTTATAAGGAAAGGCTGAGAGACCCAGGGCTGTTTAGCCTGGAAAAGACTGAGAGGGGATCTTATCAATGCTTAAAAATATCCATCAAAAGGATGGAACTGGACTCTTTTCAGTGGTGCCCAGTGATAGGACAAGGGGTAATGGGCACAAACTAGAACACAAGGATTTCCACCTAAACATAAGAAAAAAACTTCCCTGAGAGTGATGGAGCACTGAAACAGGCTTCCCAGAGCAGTTGTGGACTCTCTTTCTCTTGAGACTTCCAAAACCCTCCTGGATGTGTTCCTGTGCCAACTTATCTGGGTGTACCTGTGTTAGCAGGTACCTTCTGAACCTCACTGGTCTGTGATTCTGTGATTTTGTGACTGAGATGTCTACTAAAACATGAAATATAGGGAACAGAACCCAAATCTAGTTCATATTTACATCTATTACTTTACAACTTATTTTTAGCCTCGGATTGAAAATGGCGATGCATGAGATCATAAAATATCCCAAGGTAGAAGGGATTCATAAGGATCATGTTATACCCCAGACCTTAATTTTTCCATTTTATGGGCAATGCACATTTCTACTGCAGTAGGCAGAGGAAGTGATCATATGTTTCCAGCTCCCTTTTTGGTACCTAAAAGAAATTAAATGAAATCATACCACTAGTTTGCCTGATGCGGCATTGTATATATTCTTTTCTTGCCCAACATAAGTCAGTGGCTCTCAGCAGACAGCAGATTCCAAGTAAATGTGCTAAATTGTGGCAAACATTGATTCAAATAGAAGAGGGCCTTTCACAAAACTAATCAAAGCACTGGGGAAAACCTGCTAAGTGAGTCAAGAGGATGAAAGCAAAATATTATGCTCTCATTACACTAAACACAAAGAAGGACTCTGAAGATCTGGCCCTACCTAGCATCTGACAAGACCTAGATATCAGAATATATCTGTGATATTGAGAGTCTGACACAGGTAGTGACTTCAAAGTACAGTCATTCTGGGTGTAGGACCTCAAGAAAAATGTGTCATACAAAAAACCTTAAAAGAAAGACCCATATGAGAAAACCCTTTCTGGCAAAGATCATGTTGGTATTTCTGGTAAATCAGACTGTTAAAAAAAAAAAAAGGCAGTAAAATCTTAATGAATGCTTCTGCCTTTGGCATAAGGCCAATGAAAGTTGCTGTGCCACTGCTTTTCAGAGAAAGTGAAGTTAATATTCACCTCATGGGTGTGGGATAATTATTATGCGCTTCTTTGAAGCAAAACTTTTTCAAAGGCAATTTAAAGCATCAGGTAAATTGCATGTGCTTTAAAAATAAAATTCCTCTTTTATTGACAATACACACATTTGGCCAGGAGGAAATATATAAAAGGAACAGGAAGAAGGGACAGGAATGTTTTCTAAAAATTAGGACTCTAAAATGCCTTTTTTTTTTTTTTTTTTGGTGACTCTTATACATCTATTCCAGTAAGCTGATTTCAGTGGGAATTTGGTTCCTATGACTACATGTGTGTATGCATATGTGTGTTTATGTACAGATAAAACTGCCTGATTCCCCTACGAGTCCAGACCTTGGGGAGTGTTAGTTCTCAGCTTCATTCCCTTCACAGGGACCTCTCTGCTCATATTTTATTTTATTTTCTGTAGTAGTAAAATCTTCTCTTGGATAGGTAGTCTAAAGGATGTAATCACAACAGCTAATATGAGGGCTTACACTGAGCATATGTCCCAGGCAAGCCCCTCCTCACAGCTCTCTTGAGTTTTTGAGTCACAGACCAAACAGTTTGTAAAACTGTGCAGAACTGTCCACAGAATTTTTGGCCCGGTTAGCAAGCTTGTCTTTGGACCATTACCTCAGCTGCAAACAGAAAAAACTCTTCAGAATGAGAAACAGAAGATAAGAGGGGAGCAGTTATGGCAGAGTTTCTACTGGACAAGTGGATGCATCCCCTATGAAAAATATCCAGCACTGTTCCAGCTAGCTGATGCTACCCAGATACATGTACAGCATATGCCTCTGGGATCACAATCAGATTTTAAAGTCTTTCCTTAAAAAATATCCCTTCAAAAATGCTCTTCCTCTCTCACCAGGCCATCTGGAGGAAGAAGAATTAACATAGAAAACTTGAGCTGAGCGCCAGCAGCTCCAGCAGAGCTGAAGTGCTGTGCTCGCTGTTTCTGGCTTTTGTGCCTGCCAAAGGCAGGCAGGACCGATCACTGTAACACCCAGTGGTGCTGGCGAGCAGCCTGCACCCTGTCACTGTGAAAGCTTTCTGGTGGACTTTCTTATCCCCTGTCACAGAGAGGGGAACAGGCAAGATGCCACCACCAGCAGCAAATGGATGATTCTCAAGGTCTTTTGCTCACAGAACACTTACAAGCAGGATGCAACCTAGCTGAACGTGTTGGATAATCGATTAGAATGGTTTTACACTAAAGGCCAAGCACCAGAGGCCAGAACTGATGTGCTATCATGAGGTCACATTTGGACAAAAGCACTGCATTTTCTTTAGTGAGATAAGACTGGCAGATTTTTGTGCACAGAAGTCACTTCTGCGTTCCAGATGCTTTTGTAATATGATTAGATTTTTTCAGTTTTAGAAAGATTTATCAGTACAACATTAACCAGTTATGGGCACAAAAGGACTACGACCTGGTGACAGATTAGAAAGGTAAGAAGTTATTAAACACAGTTTTTTCCCTCCTAATTTCCAGGACTGTGAGAAGGTGGATAATTCAAAGGGTTTGTCTGTTAACATGCTAAACAAATCTATGTGCTGATCATGTCAGAATGTAAAGGGGATGTAACTCTGTACTGATTTTTTCTCCTCCTAAGTGTTCCTCACCAAGGTGAGGATGCCCCAGTGGGGCAGTGATTCATATGCCTGGCACAGGTATCAATCTGTTCTGGCCCACCAGCTGCTGCTGTACAAGGTTGTGAGATTGCTCATGCAGATGCTTTGTGTAGCCTATAGCTAAAATGGCACTAGTTGCCTGTGTTTAGGTCCCTGACTATCTTCCACTGTGACATTCACTGCTGTGGATAGGAATTTGAACTTGCAAGTTCAGCATTTCCAGATTTATTTGTGCAGCCACTAGCTACATACACCCCGAGTAATTAAATGGCTGACGTGATCTTAGACCTTAGTCATGCTCTTGATATTCTGTAAAATACACAAGAAAGGAAGCTCTAGCATTACATTTGGTAACAGATCCTTTCCTTTGCAGCAGAGAAGTATTTCAAATAGTCTTCATTCCACAGAGTTAAGCGGGAAATGGATGATGACATTATTGCTGAGAGAGAAGGAAAAGATGCATACCAGTAAGACTGGGTCAGTAAACTGCTAACACAGCAGAGGTTTCAATGTCTCAGTGAAGGGCAGGGATTACATTCTTTGAAACTACACAGATGCTGAGGAAGGGCTGAGTGGCTGAGGTGAAAAACAGAATGAAGGAAAACCACAAAATCTTATTTCTCCAGCTGCAGAAAAGATAATCTTCAAAAGGTGTATTGAAAATAAAGTTCAAAATTCTCTCTGTTGCCTCAATCTCTTCCAATAGTATAGGCAGGAAAAATACCTAACAAGCAAGGAGTTCTAGGACTGAAACATGGAAAGAGCCCTGAGTGTTCGAAAGTCATGTTTTCTATCTTCTCTGCTTTGGTGCCAAACGATTGTAGCATAGATCAGAAAACTAAAGTTAAATCTCACCTCCCTCGAGTTAGTGTTTTCCAAGCTTGATCCATACTAATTTTTAAAATGGGCTTTCCTCTGTTTTGCATGAAAGGATAGGAGACCAAGAGATGGAAGTCAGAGCCAGAGACTGCCAGAGCTGTTTTGGGTGCATGCAGACTACAGTTGTTTTCACAAATGTGGTCTGTATTTTTCTAGATGGATAAGCAGAAGCGATCTCTTTCCCGAGGCTTATAGTTTTTAAGTAAGGTAGGCCACTTCTAAACTCACTTGTCAGCTTTAAACAAGCTGATTTCCTTACTTTGTAGACTGAACTAAATCCACTGTGACTGGGCCTCCAGGTGAGGGAGAACAGCCAGGGTACAGACACCAGCAGGATTGGAGGGGAAGGTAGAGGACCAGTGGGTAATTCTATACCTATCTTTTGGTTTTCCCAATGGCCTAAAGGTCTCCACAAAACATTGCTAGAAATATTTAGAAGTAGCAAATAAAGGACTTACTTACATGTAATTTTTATGAAGAATTACAGATAACTTATGCTGCAGTTTGTCAAATTCCATGACCTAGAACAATATAACGAGGAAGGAAGATATATGTTCAGCTGCTATGAGAGCATCTTGATGATAGCCTGCTGCAGGCTGAGCTATGACACACAAAGGCTGCCAGATAGGGAGGAAATACACTCCCTTCCCAATGTTTCTGGATGGATTTTTGAAATGTTTGGGTGAGCCAGTTCCAAATGTTTGGTATGATTTTCAAAAATATATGAAACCAAAAAGAAAAAAATCTGGCAGGCAACTATGAGCCGTTTAAAAAACGCACAGGCAAGCATCCATTCCTGGTCTGTGCACACATGTTTTTCCCATAGAATGGAAGGCCCCAGTCATGGACCAAGCAGATTAATGAATAAAAGATGGGAAAAATCCATTAAGTTATATAGATTGTTCCCAGAGTATAACCTAGCTCAGTCTAGGTCTGAGAGCCCTATGCCATGGCACCTCCAGCTAAGTCTCCAGAGGACCATCACTGGGTCTCCTATTATTCCCCCAACCTTCCTTAATATTTTGGTCTTTCTTTCACAATTTTATCCAACAGCTCCCTGAGGCATCGTCTTCTGTCAGAACAGTTATCCCTTTCCTTTTTATCTTTATTGCTTGGGAAATGCAGACTGTCACCTCTTTTCAAGAATCAAGAATCAAGAAGGTTGGAAGAGACCTCAAAGATCATCGAGTCCAACCTGTCACCCTAAACCTCATGACTATCTAAACCATGGCACCAAGTGCCACGTCCAATCCCCTCTTGAACACCTCCAGGGATGGTGACTCCACCACCTCCCTGGGCAGCACATTCCAATGGCCAACCACTCTCTCTGGGAAGAACTTTATCCTCACCTCCAGCCTAAACCTCCCCTGGTGCAGCTTGAGACTGTGTCCTCTTGTTCTGGTGCTGGTTGCCTGGGAGAAGAGACCAAACCCCTCCTGGCTACAACCTCCCTTCAGGTAGTTGTAGACAGCAATGAGGTCTCCCCTGAGCCTTCTCTTCTCCAGGCTAAACAGTCCCAGCTCCCTCAGCCTCTCCTCATAGGGCTTGTGCTCAAGGCCTCTCACCAGCCTCGTTGCCCTTCTCTGGACATGCTCCAGCAATTCAACATCTTTCCTAAACTGAGGGGCCCAGAACTGGACACAGGACTCAAGGTGTGGCCTAACCAGTGCTGTGTACAGGGGTACAATGACCTCCCTGCTCCTGCTGGCCAAACTATGCCTGATGCAGGCCAGGATGCCATTGGCTCTCTTGGCCACCTGGGCACACTGCTGGCTCATGTTCAGGTGCCTGTCAACCAGTACCCCCAGGTCCCTTTCCACCTGGCTGCTCTCCAGCCACTCTGACCCCAGCCTGTAGCTCTGCATGGGGTTGTTGTGGCCAAAGTGCAGCACCTGGCACTTGGATTTGTTGAATGCCATCCTGTTGGACTCTGCCCATCTGTCCAGCCTGTCAAGGTCCCTCTGCAGAGCCCTTCTACCTTCTAACAGATCAACACCTGCTCCCAGCTTGGTGTCATCTGCAAATTTACTGATGATGGACTCAATCCCCTCATCCAGATCATCAATAAAGATATTGAACAGGATGGGGCCCAGCACTGATCCCTGGGGGACACCACTAGTGACAGGCTGAAGTACAACGAAAACAAAGAATTCTTAGTGATGGAGAGACACTGGATAGGATATTTGACGTGAGTTTGCAAAACAATTTTCAGCAAAACCCCAGCAATCCAAATCTGGCATGCACTAGGAATTTCCACATATAAAAAAAAAGTGGCAAGATATTTTCCCATGTCTCTATGTCACTAATATGATGGACAATTGATGCAACTAATGTCTATTTATCCAGCACATAACAGACTGTACTCAGTTTCAGAAAAACACCTAGAACTCCTCCAAATCCCAGCTTGCTAAAATGAAAGCATTTTGGAAACACAATGATAAAAATGGGCTTGTGTACCACAGGAAAAGATTAAGGATTTTTTTCTTAAGAACTTGCTTTCTTTTCAAGACAAAATAGTAGCTGGTCACCCACCACTTCTGCTGGATTGGTCTATTTCTCTTACCTTGTCTCTTCAAACCAACTGATTCATTGCGTGTTGTATGGAAAGGCTAGTCCTGAATAAACACTGCTCAACTACAAAATGACCAAGGGTAGTAGTCAAGAAGTATTTTGCTATGTGGCTCTTTGGGAGGCAGAATCTCAAGATACCTACACAAAGAGACTAGCAGGAAGAAATAGAGATCAGGAAAAGATAGGATGACTGAATGGAAATATTTCTCCCCAGGACAGCTTGCACAGGCTGGACTCTGCAGTGAACAGGATTTACCATGGATTTACCATGGATACCCAGAATCAGACAAGAGGAAGCTATTATACATCAATGAGGAATTCTGTTCTGCTGGTGAAAGGAGAGAGGTGGTGTAAAAGGTCTTTGCATCATTCTGTTATTCACTAGTAGGATTTGTATTTACTGATGCAATTGATTAATCAGGTGATGTACTTATATTAAAGGCTTTGCTATGAAATAGCAATTCTGAAAGTTCCTGACTGATAAACAGAAATCAAACAGCCTGATCACAAGCTACAGAAAGCCCACAGACATAGCTTGCTTATGCAGCTCCCCAGGAAACACTCCAGCAGAAGGATGACAAGACTTTACATGAGCAGGGTAATGAGCACCGTATAGCTGCAATTCACAACACTTGACTATTTTTAGCTTTTAGTGTCCCTAAAAAGCAGGCTTTGAGATCTTAAGAATCAGAAAAATCAGAGCAGGATATAATTTATTCTCCAATGTCAAAAATGTTAGCTGAAAGATCTCTTTAATGGGATCTTAATGGTATTCATCTGATATGAATGACTTTATTTAGGCAGAGTAACAACAAAAAAATATTTTAAAAGCCACAGAACCTGCACTGTGGTTACAAATTAGCATGATCCCAGGAGCAGATAAGTAGCTGATTTGCTCCCAGATGTGCAGGATCTCAAAATACATTCACAGTGGGTGAGACTTTTTAAATCTTCAGCCAAGAGTCACTATTTTTTTCTCCTTCTGCTACTAGGCAAAATGTGGCTGGACATTTTACGGTGTGTCATAAATTAAAGAGCACCAAAGGGACCTTTCCTCTTTATTATAGCAATCTACACCAAACCACAGTCTGATTTTATATTGTAAACAAAACAACATATCTGGCTTCTAATTCCAGCAAGATGAGCAGCTAGTTGTTAATGTGGCTCTGAAAAAGCATTTCACGCATAATTTAAGAGGCTGAGTGTAGATAATTGTATCTGAAATTATACTACAAAAAATATAGCATGGTAAATGAAAGGTCAAATGCTGGCTCTTGAGGGACAGAAGGAGGTCCTTCATCACTTGCTGTATGCTATTTTTAAAGCAGTGTTTCTCAAATTTTGGGTTAAACCCAGGAAGTTAGAAAAAGCTTGAAAGAGGTAATGGGTGGAAGAAGTATGTACAAGTTCTATTCCTCCAGTGTGGGGAGTGACATGGGAATGTGAGTGGGCTGTAATACCTGGCTGGGTATGTTTATCTTAGCCAGGGAATTGTTACCTACCTTTCATTGCTGGCAGATTCCTCCTGGGCAGGAGAATTGAGTCAGGGCTGCGTGAAGGCCCACAGGCCAAAAAAAAAAAAAAGTTGAGAAAGACAGCTTTGAGGGAAGACATGACTCAGAAGGGACTGGCAAAGAGAGTGCAGAACTAATTGCCTTGAGTCGGTGCTGGGCGAGGTCCCTGTTCCCAGCATGCAGAGGAGGAACAGTGATGACAAGGGACAGACCCAAGACAGGTATTCTACTTGTCAGCTCTGCTGCAAGACTGGAGGCCTAGGCCTAGAAAAAAAAAAAGTCAATCATTCTCTCCACTAGGGGTGAATACACATATCACAGGCAACTTAGCAGCTGTTCAAATTGGGTTGTGTTACCAAACAGGTTTTATCAGCTGAGGGCTGCTACTTAAACTGATATTGCAAAGTGGACAAGAGTTGACCCAGCAGTTGCCACATCAGAGAAAAAGAGACTCTAAAATAGTTTGGTATTTGCTTTAGGAATCAGGTGTTATAAATCATCCTGTTTAGCCAACTTGTTGGAATTTTCTTCCCATCCTGCCTTTAAATAACTGCTATGTGATCTGTCTTTGCAAGAAGAGAAGTTACTCATTTTCAGCATCAAGTAATTCAGATCAGCTATTCCAAGTTCTCGGGTGGGAGCTCAGCTGGTGTGTTTGTTTTGATGGTCTACATTTGAATGCAGTCCTTTTGCTGCCCGTCAAGCCCTGGCCAAAGGTTTGTACTAGAACCATGAGGCTGTTGCACAAAAGGCAGTCACCAGTTTTTCCACAGTTGCCTCAGACAAGTCTGGTCTAGGAGCTTACAGTCAGCTCTGGGTCCTGTAAGTACTTGGCAATATGTGTCTCTCCACACTGCCTACAAAGGAGTTAAAAGCCTCAGCAGCAGTTCTGAGCCATTTATCCCTTTAATGTCCTGCTAGGGACTTCAGCTACTTTGCAGTATTGTGACAGGAGCGTAGCTACCTTGCTCTGAGGAAATGGGAAACTGCTGCAGCCACAAAGCAACTGTTCTTGCTACACGGACTCCCACAGCATATCTAAACTCCTTGTCTGCCTTCGCCATCTGGGAGCTACTTGCCAAAATGATTTGAAGAGATTTTCATACTATACTTTGGCCCTTTCTGCAGAATCTACACAGCTGTATTTATTAGAAGCCACAGAAGCTACAAAAACATTGATAGCATCTAACTGAAAAGCTTCACTTGGCTTTATTTTGCTAGCATTTATCGGAGCAGGTTCTATGCAAGGTTTATATGACTCCTGAGAGTAGGTAGGCAAGTGTGTCCATTAACACACAAATACATCTTCTATAAATAAATAAATGCAATGAAAATGTTCCAGTGGAGCATCCACTTGGATCTGAGTCTTTTGGCATGTTTCACTTTCCAAATGTCCAAATTTTATCACTAGAGAACAAATGGCATGCTGATTTCAAAGCACCTTGAACTTCTGTAAGTCTTGAAGTCACAGCTGAATCAGAAAATCTGTGTCTTTCTCACCTGGAGGAACAATCATTTAAATGGTGGGTCTAGATGTCTATAAAACAAGGGAATGGAACAAACTTGATGAATGTGACTCCACACTGTATTTGAAGGGAAAAATTTAGAAGCATGTTAATGAAGTTTATCTAAATTATTTTAACTGATCGTTTCCATATTTCTGATGCTTGAAAATAATATTCTAGGCCTTAAGTTTCTGCCATTGTTTTGCCTAGCAACACAGAAGTTGAAGCAAATGTTAGCAAAACTTCTCTTTGTCTGAGTATTTCCTTGTATGTATTTTATTAAGAACTATTGAGAGAGTGAAAGCAGACTTGGGACATAACTAAGTGCACAAAAGTTTGTGCTGATTGTAAATCACAAAATCACAAAATATTAGGGGCTGGAAGGGACCTTGATCATCTAGTCAAACGTCCCTGCCAGAGCAGGATCACCTAGAGCAGGTCACACAGGAACACATCCAGGTGGGTTTTGAACACCTTCAGACAGGTAGACTCCACAACCCCCCTGGGCAGCTTGTTCCAGTGTTCTGTCCCCCTGACAGTGAAAAATTTTTTCCTCATGTTTCCATGGAACTTCCTATGCCTCAACTTCCACCCATTGCCCCTTGCCCTGTCATTGGGCATCACTGAGAAGAGCCTGACTCCATCCTCTTGGCACTCACCCTCGACATATTTATAAACATGAATGAAGTCACCCCTTAGTCTCCTCTCCTCCCAGCTACAGAGACCCAGCTGCCTTCTCCTCATAAGGGAGAAGTCTAGGTCTGAAGTTTAAAGCAGATCCTTCTTTATACTGAATGAGGTGTCACAGGCTCACATTAGCTTTCCACAGTTTGATTAGATGTCAGTGTGATTAAAACATAAACACATGCCTTCGTGATTACAAGCTACTCTGAGTGTGCATGTTACACAGCAATGCTACCATCAGCCTCTAGGGACTCACAAATGCTGTGCCCCCTTGTTCAGTAGTTTTAGAGACTTCTGCAATCAAAGGCCTGCTCTATTTTTTATACTGACCGGCAGTACTGTGAAGCCCTGGTCAGCTGTTCGCATTATACTTAAACCTCTACTGGTCGAAAGTCATTCTCCTGGCTTATAACTTGAAGAGCAATTTGCAGCTTCTGTATAAACAGGCCTCTGAGACCATGACAATTATAATATTGACAAGAACTCAAAAAACCCCCACCCATGCACTTTAAAACAATGGCAGCATGTACAGCAAAAACCCAAGGGAATAACCTTGCCGATAAGACCACCTATAGCATATTTCATCTACAGAGATCCTTCATCTACTACAGCTGAAAATCCAAGTATAAAGGTCAGGCTGGGGTTTTTTTGTTTTGTTTAGAGGTTTTTACATTTAAATCTCCACCCAAAACTTATGACACTTTTCCCCTCAAGAGAATGAAAAAGATGCTGGTGAAGAGCAGAATGAGTGTCCTAATTGTTGGGCCTCAGTGCCTGGGCACCTACCGTCTCCTATTGAAGAATCCAGTTGTCCCAAGTGCATGTCCTAGATCCTAGACTAATGGATATATCCCTTGCTCAGTTATGTATGAAACAAATTGTTCCACTTAGAGCAAATAAGAGGAAAGTATGTTCCATTTTAGAATATCTTATAAGCCACTTTAGAGACTTTGATTGCATTGACATCCTAAGAAGGTAGAGGATAGAGCTAGCTTGTGTCTTTTGCTTGCATCTATGCAGCATCTACACAGAAATCTGTTCCTGCCTCAGCACTACTCAGCTGTGAATCCATTGTCACTTAGCAATGAATATAGAAGCCTTCCAACTGCTAATTGTGGCTTACTATTTACAAAGTTTATTTATAAACTCATTTTCATGCATGTATAAAATACTAATTCCAGGGACAAATACACATTTGTTCACCACTCTAAATTATATACATTGTATTTTCATCTAATATTCAGAGAAGTGCAAAGTCCACAGTGACGTCAATAACAACAGTTTTGTAAACTATCCAAGGACGAGCTCTCAGAAGGTATTAGTAACTGCACGACAACCTTTTTTTCTTTGTATACTGCTGAAATCAAACACTTTTGCAGTAAAAGAACATACATTTCAGCTACATTCAAGTGATTATTTTATTACCATATGTCTTACAAACTTTACTGGAGATGAGCAAGAACTCTACAAAACCATACCTCAATGCAAGAGGTGTACTGCATGGTATGTGCAGGCATAGCAAGGGAGAGCTAAGAACCGGAAAGAAAAACGAGCTAAGAAAACTTATACAAAAATGGACAGTAATACTGACTAACACTGGGTTATAATCTTATAACAGACCTGAAGGGCTAACAGAGATCCAGTTCAGAAACATCTGTGCACTGTAGGTACAGTTTGGTGCAGATCAAGAGTGCACTAATACAGTCAACGTTGTACGCATAAGGTAATGCACAAAATACGCTGATATGCATATAAACAACTAACTTGTCTACAGTAAGTAGGGCAGCACAGCTGTTGTACTGCATCCTTGGCACTTAGTGATAGGACAACATGTATTTGGTTCAACTAAATTCAGAAACAGGATATACACTGGTTTGTAAGATGCAAAACACACATTATCCCTTTGAACCTTCCGGGTTGACAGCATTTTTCGAATTTTCAAGTTCAAATGCAAGCATGATACACTAGCTAGATATGGAAGACGTTTCAGATATTGGCTTGAAACAAGACCCTCAATAAGGATTGACAGACTCAGAAATTAATTCAAATTATATTAATTACATCTGTAAATGACGCCTTATGCCGAAAACAAAATCTGAAACGTTTCTTTTTTTTTTTTTTGTGTTAAATAAAAAAGCAAGCTTGTAATACACCCACAATGTCTTGATGGGCTTTTCCTGAATTGTAATTGCTTCCTTAATATCCCTTTCTTATATGGTAATTTCACTTAAGAGATCTGCTGAAGCTATTAATCCGAAAAGTTGTAACTGAATTAGAGGTTTGGCCTCGTATATCATATCATCACATCACACAGAATGGAAGAAAATATGCTCTTCAAAGAAAGTATGTTTCATCTGCAAAAGGATTCCAATTTTAAGTGACTGTCTTTTTACTAAATAATATTAACAACCAGCTGGAGGGAGCCAATTTACTTTTTCCTATTTTAAGTGAACTGGCTAACTTGCCGTGTTACATCGTATATAACAAATGCACTAAAATTGTTCTTAACATATAATGCTGTAACACTTTAAAATTAATTGGTTTAAAATATTTTACAAAGACATTTTATTCTATATGAACTATACAACACACGAGAGTAGGAAATATTTGGAACATATACACATTTCTGTATTTTTCACATAGATTATTATTTTGCACCAAACATTGGTGTCTGCAATTCTAACAATCCTCTCAGATAAAAACAAAACAAAACCCCAGAATATTTTCATTGATGTGTTTGTTGGATTGGTTGGTTTGTTTTGTTTTTTCTTGGGATTTTTTTTCCTGAAAAGAAAACCTACTACATTGGGAATTTCTCTAATGACTTTTTTCATTTCCCAATTTCATGTTTTGCACAAAGCTTTTCAAATGGATCAACACACATGGAAAGAATAACGCCTCTTTACTTCGCAGTGCAACTTGCTAGGGATAAAGTTTAAACCAAAACTGACCCCTTCCCCTCTACAAATATTGAAAACTGCAGCCAAAGTAAATGTCAATCCCAACTGCTGTTTAGACTCCTTTCCCCTTTATTTAAAATTCAATTCTTTTTAATATCCATTTTAATGAAAATATTTGCATAGAGCAGCCTTGTATTACTTCTAAAGAACATTAGGAGCGTTTTAACACAAGATAAGGCACATGTTTTTCAGCATTAATAATCTAAAACTAATCCTGAGGATCTGCTCCTCCCTCTCAGCAAACTCTGCTTTTTTAATATACCCTGTATTACCTGAAGAAAGCAGAAAAGCAGTACAGAATGAACCAAAACTCTTTAGCTGAACTAAATTCAGAATATTAGTAACTCCTGATAATAGTGTAAGAAATCCACAGATAAAGAATTAAGTCATTCTCTGAAAAAAAAATCTTTAGGGGGGAAAGAAAAGAAAAAAAAAAGAAAAAAATACAGCCAGTAGCACTGTAGATGTTAGATAAAAGTTCACATAATATGGATGACCTTTATAGTGAGTTAAGCTCCCACCAGAAACAAGGTAGCTAAATTGTGAGGCACTTAAGGTTGACAAGAAAAGGAGGAATGCAAGGGGTCTGTTTCATAGAAAACCTGAAGTTGCATATCATATCCTTGTATTAAGCCTTCTATTAAAGTGCTAGAAATGGAGACTTAAAACAAAAAAGATTTAAATATAAAATAAGTGATTAAAGAGCTTACTATGCATTAAAATTAAGTGCTTTAGATTCTCATGAATTCAGAGCCAGAGCTTTTTAATAGTTCTTAAAAAATAAAGTCTGGAAATAATCCACATGTGAAAATCATCTTCCTTGTGCCATTGATGCTATTTGTAAAGTGCCCAATTATTTTCTAAACAACAAAACCATTTGCCTTATCTTATGTTGTGTAGCATGATGCAGTCTTTAGTATGTATGTAATCCATACTGCAATGACACAGTCTGATGGAAAACAGCACATGCATACTTTTAGTCAGAAGCTTTGATTCCACCTGTCACACTAAAAAAGCCAGGTCCTGGATTACATATCCACCAGCATATAGTGCAACCAACCTCCTAGTCTCAACGTGTAATTTAGCTGTTCAAGTCCAACGCTCAAAGATAGATTTGTCAAGCTTTTCCTCCAAGCAGCCCGACGCCCAGACAAAATCACAGATGGAGCTCTAGATCTGAATCACATAAATCCACTAGATGCCAAATCTGAGAAGGATCTGGGTTCTGTCGGATGATGAAGAGGCTGAAGATGTGTGGCAGTCTGTGCATTACTGATCACATCTAACTGAGAGGGATATGCTTCATTTACATTTCCTCCATTGAAACCGTTTTGGAACTGGCAGGAAAAAAGATAATATAAATGGTGAGTATAGAAAACCAATTCATTTGTAAGTTTCTGAGAATGCTCCTAAAGACACAGATTGGATGAAACCTTAAAATACAATGCATACTTTCTTTATTTATGCTTATATATTCATATTTATATCCCATATTTATTTATTTTTAAATATTGAATTATGATAATTAAATTTGCATTAAAGCAGGGTCTGAATCATCATTTGTAGAAAGTACAGTCTGACTGAGCACTCCAAATTCCCACTGCCAGCTGTTACATCTTAAAAGCAACCTATTTACATATTTTCATGTCTGAGATAGGATCCAGACTACAGTTCTTCCGGGAACACAGATGTAGTCCTATCAGCAAGCTGAAGTGTACTGCAGTCAACCCACAGGCTGAGCTGTCGCAGGGTGGGCTTCTTTTGACAAACAGTCTTCACATTGACAATGCCATGAATGGCTTTCATCAGTCTTGACATAATTGTTCATAGGATTATTTTAATCATCTGATATAATGCTTCCTGTCATGCTATGGAAAAGTCACTTATCTGCAGAATGCTCCATTCAGTCATGCAAAGAAAATACAGCAAAGTATTTGAAACATTTCCATCATGTCTTTGGGAGTAGCTTACATCCTAAGTACTCCCTTCATTCAAGGGTTATCCTTAAGAGCATACATCCCACATTCATTCATCTATCAAAACATGCTGCATTTTGCAAACTTTTTTTTTCCTCCTATGTAAACACTGAAATTTGACTAACTGTGCACATATCTAAGTTATTTACAAGACTACAGCCATACAAATTACATTTTTAATTAAAGTTGCCATACTTTTAAAGACAGCTACAATAACATAAGCTAGGATTACTTCTGAAAGAAGATTATTTCAATATTCTTCATTAACAAGATGAGCACACTCATTAAAATTTCTAAGAAAGTTCTTAATAGATAGTCTAGTACTTAGCAAGGTTTCTCCTGCTCAACAAAGGAATACTGACCTTAAACAAGCTATCAAATTTCTAAGGCCTGAAAGTGTTTTTAAAAGACTGCATTGGCTGTGATCCTTCCACAATTATAAATTAGACAGAAGGTCAAGGCAGATGACCACAATCGACCCTGCTGGCTTTCTAATCCCCTGGTCTTTTCATGCAGAAATCGATAGGAGTTAGAAGGCTGAGGAAAGGATAGCAGCCATGGCTTGTGTAGTAACGTCTGTCCTCTCTGCAGACTCCAGCAGACTCCAGCAGCTGATAGGGGCATCAGTGTGCTAAATCCAGCCACAAAGACTGCCCTACTTTGGTTTGGCTCCGTGAACATAGGCTCAGACATATATATCCTATCTGCTTAGTCATATCTTTCCTGGTTACCAATTAGTAAGGAAATCAAACCCTGAGTTTATTATCGTAAGCAGAGAGACATTCTCCCTATTTACAGCAAGGAAATGTCTATCAGTTGTCATCATGGCTTTGGCATAGGTGATAGTGTACAAGCTTACTTCAAGTGCAACAGCTGTGCTTCTAACTTACTAGTTCCTACAGGTTCACGTTTTGAAGTTCTTGACTTCTCTGATACAAGACTAAATACTAAATAAAGACTAAACCTTTCATATAAGCATATATACATGTCAGGTTGCCTTTCTCTGGAGTAATGACATTTGTAAGTAAAAATTGTTTCTGCATTAAAACACTTCTCAACATAACAACTTGGGTTAACAGAGAGCCTTACTTTGCTCTCAATCAATAATTGGCAGGTGTCACTAGAGGTCAAAACTAAACACAATCTGATACAAGAGATGTTGGCTCTTTTTTCATGTGAAGAGTACACAGCAGCATGGGCTGCAAAAGTCAATGCTATTTGGTTTTAGGAATATGTAGGCACTTCCCACCTGCCACTGCACCCGGTTGGCAACCTGTAGGGTTGGAAACATAATCCTTCCTTATCTCATCAAGAAGTGTGCTCCTCTTTTAAGCTCATTTGGACAAATGTTCAGCAGTTCTCTTCAGAGGTAAACAGGCACCAGCGTGCACAAGGGTAACATCAGTTCTGCACCAGGCTTCTACTGATGCAATGCTATCCACATGCACACAGCACTGATGTGCTATAGCAAGAGGGGCTGGACTTTCCTCTGAACAACTTAAGGCTAATTTTTCACAAAGTGGCCTTTGTTCATTTTCTTTGACAAACAAGCAAAAGGCAGCACTACCACAGCAGCACAGCATTTCCATAAATATGAAGCAATAAACATTCATTTATTGCATTCAGAGATGCACCCTTTGTTGTTAATCATAGTTTAATGCTGCTTTACAGACAGATGACAAAAAGAGTAAGCAGAAGAATAACAAAAAAAGGGTGTAACAAAAATGATTAAGGCAGCATAGCAACACAATAATCCACAAAATAAATGTAATTGAAATCAACCATTAAAAAGAAATAAACGGAATGGAGTCTCCTTCTCTGGAGACATTCAAAATCCACTTGGACACATTCCTCTGTGACCTACTCTAGGTGATCTTGCTCTGCCAGGGGGGTTGGACTAGGTGATCGTTTGAGCTCCCTTCCAACACCTAACATTCTGTGATTCTGTATGAATTGCTTACACACCGACTGTTCAGGTACCGATGTACCACACCAGTATACCTTTGTGAAAAGCAAATTCTATACTATTATAGGGATGAACTTGGATGACCCTGGAACTGCTCTGCAACCCTATTATTAAGCACTATGAAGGACAAATAACACTGACCACAGCCAGACAACATAGAGACAAACACTGTGCAAGCTTGTACACCGTGGTTTGCCAGGCACTTCGTGCTATTTCAGCCCTCGGGCACTCTGGCAGAAGCTATTCATCTTGCTAAACTGCCCTAGATTTTAGCTAAATTTCTGCAATTCTGCAATTCTATTTTTTCCACTAGTGAAGCAGTTTTAGAAAGGATATATTTTGCACTTATATTAAGCATGCCAAAAATCTGGGTATGCTCTCCTTGCATTCCTCACCTCTGCCTTGAGTAGGTTAAATGTCAATTAATAGTTTTATTCCGTAAATGCTGATGCATGCAGGATCAGTACTTTAGTACATTAACTCATTGAGGTTAAATAAATAAATAAATGTGGCTCTGTACTTGAGCAGCATTAGCAGAAAGAAATGCTACAATTTACAGTACTTCAACAAAGTCTATTCAGAATCAGGAACCACCTTAGTAATTGATTTAAAAAAAAAATTTCTATTTTAATTTTACCTATGAAGAACTGTGCTTAACACTGTAGTCTGTGCTACGTTCAGGCTCCCCTCTTTTATGGCTTTTACTGGGTATTCTGCTTTGCACAAAATGAAAAATGTCCACCTTATCTACTATGAGTATCCTCTTTTTCCTGCTCTTTTGTCTTCAGCAGACCACTTAGCAACTTGAGGAACAAGCTGACTTTCACTTACAGCAAAATAATAGTTTTTGCAGTATTATGTCTGTAGAAATGCAATAGTTTATCATGCTTCATGCTATTTATGTGATGTTAGAATGTGATACTTTAAATAATCCTAAAATCAAAGAATCTGGGCAGCTAGGGGACGCTAACATTTTAAAAACAAGATTTTCTTTTTGGATCTTTGCAATGTATTTCATGAAAACAAATGTGCCAGACAACATTACTGACATCGTTTCATGCCTCAGAAAAAGATATCTAAGGAAATCCCAAGCTTTTGACCAGTCTGCTTTTTCTTTGCTCCCACGGGAAAAATGACTGGTAGGTATAACAGAACAAGTTCACTCAGTTTTGCTACCAGGCTGTGGATGTATGTACATAAAAACTTGACCAAATGCAACTCTATTCAATCTAGCATGGACTCTCACACACTGCTGACCCATCTGTTTCAAACTCAGTGACTCAGTTATGACCATCTCTGCATTCCAGTAGCCACCCTTACCAGTTAAGAACACAATTCCAAATGCAAGCAGCGCAGCAACGCTGTTTACCTTACCTTGCTGGACAATGTCTGTTGACTTGCCATCATAGGATCATACTGCATTTGATCCAAACAGCTGGGCTGTGCTTCTTGTGTGCACTGGTACATGGAAACAGCACCTGCATAGCATGTTTGAGGAGTCAGCGTGATTGACTCAGAGTTCATCCCACACTCACGATTGTCAGGGACTTGCTGCAAACAACTGAGAAAATCCTCCAAGCTGGAAGAATTAGAATAACTCGATCTGTCAAAACCTGCTACAGGGAAATCCATTTGAGCAAAATTAGAGAGCTGTGGCACCATTGCTGTGGGTTGCTTGTAAGGTGTAAATTCCTGCCTACATGAGTAAGGGGAAGTATTGACTTCTGCTTTGTAAGAGAACTCAGATGGAGTGGCATGCATACCAGGGAATACATATTGCTGGGGTTGCTGCTGAGAGCAGCCAAGAGGCATGGTGGTGTCAGAGCTCCAGTTTGTGAACATCCCATTGACTTGCATATGTTTCATCTTTTGACAGAGCTGCTGCTGTTGCTGCTGCTGCTGCTCCATGAGCTGTTTCTGGTGCTGATGAAGTTGATGTGGGTCTAACTCTTGCTGTAACAAGCAACTTTCATTCTGAACCAAGGGTTGCTGCTGGTTACAGCCTGAATATAAGAAGTCTGACTTATTTAAGGAATCCTGAACATAAGTCAGGATTTCATCTGTTATGTCGATGTCCCCAATATCGTCCACACCAGATAACTCAGTTTTAAAAAACTCCTCATCCTGCTGAATACACTTCAGATCTTCAAAGTCAATACCCAGACTTTTCATAATGCTGTACAAATCACTGCTTTTGTTATCTTGAAAGAGTGCTGCGCTGTCTTCAGGAAGCGGCATAGTACTGTCCTGGGAACACTCCATTAGCTCCCGTTTGAGAACACTGTGATTTCCAGAAGGTAGGAGATTATCCGTCCAGCTGCTGCCAACAACAGTGCCCAGCTCATCCCTGCTGTCTGCAAAGAAGTTCCGCTCAAAGGAAAGTTTGTGTGATGCTGGAGGACAGAGATAGACAGATTCATCTTGCCTTAGCATGGCACCGAGGAGGGAGTTTGGATCCACGGAATCATTGTGTGGTGTTGATTTGGCTCCTTTTCCTGTCACGCTTTTATTCTTCATCTGAGAGGGATCCATGAGGCTCGACATAGGGAAAGATACCTCATACAACACAGCCTCACCAGTGGCAAACATGAAGGGCAACTTCATGTTACGCTTCCGTAGATGTTCTGCCCCTTCTTCATCTCTGAAAATAAACCAGATACATAGCATAACACTGCAGTACTGAACAGTTCCTGTAATCCTTTTGTCCCCCAGAATTCATATGTTAAAAATGAACGATTTTATTTGTAGGCATTTTTCAAATTCCTAGCTATACCAGCTCAACTTGTCTGACTTAAACCAAGAGGCAGATTACGAAATAAGGAGCTTATGACTGTAAAACCACCTTTACATATTACATTTGCAATTAAATCTAGGTAGCATACACCATTTTCTGTGTATTATGATCTGTAATGAAAATAGGTGGGCTTTGTTCCATGTATTATGTTTTTCTTGGCATAGTGAGTAAATGATACTTTAATACCAGGGGAATGAATACTTTAGTATGGGGGGGTACTTTAGTACAGGGGGATGATCAACTCCCTGGCCAGTAGGAACAGGGAGGTGATCGTCCCCCTGTACTCAGCACTTGTGGGGCCACACCTCGAGTATTGTGTTCAGTTCTGGGCCCCTCACTATAGGAAGGATAATGAGGTGCTGGAGCATGTCCAGAGAAGGGTAACAAGGCTCTTGAAGGGCCTGGAGCACATGGCCTACAAAGAGAATCTGAGGGAGCTGAGGTTGTTCAGTCTGGAGAAGAAGAGGCTGAGGGAAGACCTCGTCACTTTTTACAGCTACCTGAAGGAAGGCTGAGGCGAGGAGGGGCCAGCCTCTTCTCCTTGATGACAAGTCACAGGAATAGAGGAAATGGTTACAAGCTGTGCCAAGAGAGGTTCAGGCTGGGTATTAGGAAATATTTCTTCACTGAAAGGGTTATCAAACATTAGAATAGTCTGCCCAGGACAGTGATGGAGTCACCATTCCTGGGGGTGTTCAAGAGTGTGTGGACCTGGTGCTTAGGGACATGGTTTACTGTTGATTCTTCAGTGCTGGGTCGAAGGTTGGACTGGATGATCTTTGAGGTCTCCTTCAACCAGATATATTCTGTGATTCTGACTCTGTAATACTGAAATATCTCTTTTTCTCCATTTTACAGACTCCTTAGGAGAACTGTTTAACCTGTATAACAATGCTGAATTCCATATTAGGTAGAATTCAGTTCAACATCATAAAGGATTTAATTGCTTTAGGTTATCCATTGTTTCTTCTACATAGCTGCAGACGAATTTCTTAATTTTTATTAGCAGAGACACTGACTTAAAAATTGGTTGAATAGAATATCTTGGTGCTTGTAATGCTGTTCTTATTTTTATATCAAATCAAAATATCTTAAGTTTTACACATAAAAGACTATACAACTTAAGTACTGAATTACCTGAATTCTTTTCAATGTTTGTTGAAGTACTGAAAGAAGTTCTCAGAGTTCAGGGTTTAAAGGGGACTTACGCAAAAATAAAGAATTCCTTTCTGAATATAAACAAGCTCAAGATTTGTCTTCTTCTGCAGTATGCTGCTTCATGCAGTGATGACTTACGTCAGAGGTCTCTGTGTGGCAATGATGTAATCTGGCCTTCCGTTTTTGTAGACGAGACGTGCATTTGCCTGTACCCAGGCCCATCGATTTTCTTTGGTTAGAAGCCTAAATACAGTCATTCCACTCTCACCAGTCTTCATCACTAGGGTTAAAGAGTAAGCATACCATTTATTGACCAAAGAACAAAGAGAGGGAAGTCTTGAAAGTAATCCCATCCATAGAGCAATTTTACAAATCTCATCCCCAGCCAACCACTTCTGTGCGGCTCTCGTGCTCCTACTGAAACAGGATGATCAATCACCTGAAGATGTCTACTTTACTGGTAAGATAAAAGCCAAAACTTCAAGCAATTGCAAGAAAACCACTACAGATTGGCAACATCCTATGTGGAGCTTCATCTAGTACTTCTGTAATAGCAGAAATTAATACATACTAGATGAGAAAAGCCTAAGCCTCTTTCACATATGAAAAGTGACTGTTACTTAGCTCAGAATCCCGTTCTTTCACATTTTGACTGGTTAATGCAGACCTGCCTCAAAACCTATTATTTTTTCACTCCCACTCTCACTTCAGAAACAGTGCATTTTTGTTGTACACTGCTGGAAACGTTCCAATTTCAGGATTGAATGAATGAATGAATAAATGAATAAATGAATAAATAAATAAATAAATAAATAAAATAAAATCTTAGCACCAGAAGTGGAGCAAAAGCATTTTAAGACAGTTTCAACCCAAAATTTCTAACCAAAGTTTCATCTCTTTTTTAATGCAAATATTTTATTTCTTATTCCATATCAAACAAACAAACCCACTGATATGCAACAGTGACTGAGCTATACCTAAAACACAAAGCCTGCTTAATATAGGATAAGAACTAACATAATTAAGGGGTGCTATTTAACAGTTTACAAGGGGGCAAAAGAAAAAAGTTTTTCAAGAGCAGTCGGTAGAAAAGTAGCAGCAACAAAATATCCTGAAGATGTTCCTGTAACCTCCAACTACAGCTAATACACAAAAAAAAAACCACAACAAAAAAAAAAGAAAAAAAAAGAAAGCCACTATCAGCTGATACCTTAGCTTGAAACATTACAGTTCTTTCCTTATTTATTACCTAAAATTAATCAAGGTGCCAAGAATCAAATCAAAAAATGTAAAGGATACTTGCATGCTAAATCAGAGATTAATTTCTGCTTTAAATCTTACACTGATATCAAAGGAAAATGCTTTATTTAACTTCCTAACAGGAAATCTATCTTTGAAATAGTCCCTTTGTCCAAAGGAAGTTGTTGAAATAGCAGAAGTTGGGTTGAACAGAGAAGGAAGTGGAAGAGCAAGATGTGACAGAAACTGGAATAGATAACTTAAAAGGGTTATGAAACGAATAGAGTTGTTTTTGCTAATGACCACTTTTATAAAACTATACAAAACCTGAAATTAAGAAATCACAGTATTTTTTTCAACAGGGGTATAATCCATGCTTTGATTTTTCAGCCTTTCTTACAGAATGAAACTTACTTCGGACATGATTTTCAGCACAATAAAGCATATCGGCTGCATGAACAAACTGGTATCCTGTTCCTCTCATACACAGCTCTGCTTCAGTGTATCCCAGGACAATCTTTCCTCTGAAAGGTGAAAACAAAACAATTGCAACACTGCTGATGAACCAACTCTGAGGACGAATGACAAGCACGTTAATCACAGCTAGAACATTTCAGACGTAAGTGCTAACTCTGTTTTGCTGCAATATCGATTGTATGTGGAAACATGACAGTTCTAATAAAAGATGCAGTTAAATCATAGACTTTTAACTAGTTCCTCAGGTTGCCTTCAATGACTAGGAATGGGTTCACAAAATCGTTAGATATTAAAAAAAACAATTATATTTACAGTTCATCTGGACTCTTAATTTCAAATTTTTGATCATATTCACTTAGAGCAGGCAGTTCCCATTTGCTGCAAAAAAAGACAGTTTAGCTCTGTTTCATACCATTTAACCTCGAGGTGCTAGCATGTAGAATGAAATAGGAACTTAACTATCGTTATCTAAGACTACTTGCCCAAATCAATATTTTTAATAGCTTAAAATTCAAAACAAGGCCTATCTTAGAACCACATCCCTCTTGCTATTGAGTGGTTTGGGACCCCTACATTCGCATTTAAACTTTCTAAGATATGCCTCGGAGGAATACTGGCACCTAGAGCCATGTTTGATCCTGGTAGCTAAAATTAGAGAACCTTACTGTAGATAAAGAGAAAAAACTTAGCATTTGGATGAGCACTACGGAATACATGGTAGAATGAAATAGTTAAAAAGAGACTGATAGAGAATTTCAAACAAAGAAATAGAGACTGAAAAACAGAGGGTGAAAAATAAAAAAGAAAAAAGTAGCAATTTGGAACAATATATGTGCAAATGTAAAATACGACAAAGTTTTCAAGTGAAATGTTATGAAAACAATCATAACAGAGGAAAGAGAAGCTTGTGCTAACATTTTGTTAACTTTTACTTCTATCAGTATTTAGAACTCAAGAAAAATAATTTGGTTTATCAGCAGAGTATCAAGTACTTTGACCCTACATTCTCCTGTAAGTACTCACTCAAACCTATATGAGAGATTGCACTGAAAATGAGTTTGAAAGCACAATCAGTCAAAAACAGAGGGGAGAAGGAAGGAATTCAGAGGCTTATCTTTCAATAAAGAAGCATCTTATTGGGCTTCTTGCCACACTGATGCATAGTAACATTATATTGATCCAGTGCAGTAGGGTCTCCTTGTTTTTTTACAGGGAATAGTATGGAAATGGGTTAAAGTCATAGTATTAAAAAAAAGAGAGAACATAATTTGTTTATTTAGAATTAAATAACATTTCCATTGTATTTTACATATATTCCCCTTCAGATCAATTTTATGTTTGTAGAACAAAAGAAAACACCTCCTATCACTTCAAAAATGACATTTTAGTCAGATTTAAACATACAACTTTCCTTTTTCCCTAATTAATTGATATTCTATGGCAATCCCATTTCCCTTTACTTTCTTTTTACTTACTCAGAGGGCTGAAAAGAAAAATCCTAACCATTCCTGATGACTGTTTAACTGTCAGGTTTAAGTAATCAGGTTTAAGATTTCAAGTATGTATTTGAAATATATCTCATCAGCAAATTATTAGAGTATTATGCAAAATAATTTAGACCTACTTTGCATCACAGCCAGTAGGTGTGAAATCCAGTTTATGTTTAGTTCTGAAGATGAAGTTTTTGGTTCGTATCTCAAGGATAGATGGTGGCTGCAGGGGAGTAGCTACTGCAAACAGAGCAAGCTGAGGAGACAGTGTAGCACCATCCTTCCCTTTCTTGTTTTGTCCATGGAGAAACTTTAATCGTCCTTGAAAATTCATAGCCTTAGGATAAGGAAAAAAAAATAATTGCTACACGTTGGAGATATCTAAGAGTGAGATATTTCTGGTAGGCAAAACAGAGATTTGTTGATTTTAAGACCCATCAGATTCAAGCTATGAAGCACGGCACATACACAGGTCAGCTAATGAGTACAGAATAGTATTAGATCCCTGAGCATGGCACTTCAAGATCTACTGATAAACTCACTGGAAAAAGAACTGATGAGAAGGTTGCTCTGTAAAAAAACCCCAAAAGCTCAAACATGTAGTAGCAAACTGGATCTTCTGATGATATTCTAATGAACGTGATACTATACATACATACAATTCACTATTTATTTTGCATTTCTGTCAGTCATTAAAGTATGTAAATGTGTGCATCTGCAAAATGCTACATAAACAGTTCTATTTGTAATAAGTCACCAAGAGGGTAGTAAAACCCTATATTTTTTTAAATCTGCAGGACTGACAAACAAGCATAGGACTGACAAGCAAGCATAAACTATCCCATGTAAGGGAAAACTATGGTTCTGTATGGTTCTGTTTAAGATACCCATCAGAAAATAATCTTCATAATGGTTTTATATCCACAAACACACAGTACTTTACAAAAGCAGATGTTTATTTGTATTTCACTGCGGAAACAGCCATGAGAAGCAAGAACTTGCAGCTGGCTGAAAGGGACAGACACATTCAGTGTTACTAACTGACACACAGTAGTTTGAGCACCTCAGCTATCTATGGATACTTAACAAATGAAGTTATGTTGCTGTCCATATTGTAAAGATAATACTGATTTCCAACTTGCAAGCATATGTGTAAGTTTTTACATAACTCCATACTCACCAGGAACCCAGATGAATTATCTAGCAGGCACCGCAACCTGCAGATGAAATTCCTTTCCATAAAGGAAGAATTCTCTGGAGGAAGTTGGTCTGGGTTATAATAGGTTGCTGGCTGTGAAAAGCCATTATCTCCTACAGGAAAAGATTATTTATAAAGATTATTTTTAGAAGAACACCTATGGAAGGCTATCTATAACAAATCATCTTCCGTCTCATAAACAAAGCATTAGGTCATGACCTGAGCAAGAACAATGTAAACTGGAAACGTCCTCAGAACCCATACTCATCATTCTTGTGATGAGATTGTGTTTTACAGGCTACAGTATTGGAAAACCACAATGCAATTTATTTTTTAAATGGTGGGGTTTGGTGTTTTGTTTGCATGGGTTTTTAATTTACTCATTACGTTTGTCAACAATTTATGTTCTGGATCCCCAGCAAAGAGCACACCCACATTTCTGCAAGGGCGGGACCTGCAAAAGGCATGCTATGAATCTGTGAAACTTACTTTCCATCCTTTCCATACAGATGAAAGCTGTAGCAATTAATAAAAAAGCATCTTTAGGGACCCACCACAATAAATTAATGTACTTTCTCTAATGGATGCAACAACCCACTACTAAACAGTGAAAATATTTCTGGGCTGTGCTGATGGAGAAAGCACCAGTTACCTCTCCAGGGGAACCTGTAGCACTTATGTTTTGTGATTTTTACTGCTTGCTTTTAGAAGACAAAAAAAAAAAGGCAGGAAAAAAAAAAGATTGAATCCCATGATTAACAACTAGGATAACAACATGATATTCTTCTGCCACTTCAGGTCAAGCATTTTATGCTAAGTGGCATTAGAATCATAGAATCATAGAATCAGTCAGGGTTGGAAGGGACCACAAGGATCATCTAGTGCCAACCCCCCTGCCATGGGCAGGGACACCTCACACTACATCAGGCTGGCCAGAGCATCATCCAGCCTGGCCTTAAACACCTCCAGGGATGGGGCCTCAACCACCTCCCTGGACAACCCATTCCAGGCTCTCACCACTCTCTTGGTGAAGAACTTCTTCCTCACTTCCAGCCTGAATCTCCCCACTTCCAGATTTATTCCATTCCCCCTAGTCCTATCACTATCTGATATCCTAAAAAGTCCCTCCCCAGCTTTCTTGTAGGCCCCCTTCAGATATTGAAAGGCCACAATAAGGTCACCTCAGAGCCTTCTCTTCTCCAGACTGAACAGCCAACTCTTTCAGTCTGTACTCATAGGAGAGGTGCTCCAGCCCTCTGATCATCCTGCTAGCCCTTCTCTGGACATGTTCCAGCATGTCCATATCCCTCTTGTAATAGGGGCTCCAGAACTGGACACAGTACTCCAGGTGGGGTCTCACCAGAGCTGAGTAGAGGGGGAGAATCACCTCCCTTGACCTGCTGGCCACACTTCTCTTGATGCAGCCCAGGCTGTGGTTGGCTTTCTGAGCTGCAAGTGCACATTGACAGCTCATGTTGAGCTTCTCGTCCACCAGCACCCCCAAGTCCCTCTCCTCAGGGCTGCTCTCCAGCCAGTCACTGCCCAGCCTGGATTGGTGCTTGGGATTGCCCCGACGCAGATGCAGGACCTTGCACTTGGTCTTGTTGAACCTCATGAGGTTGGCTTGTGCCCACCTCTCCAGCCTGTCAAGGTCCCTCTGGATGGCATCCCTTCCCTCCAGCGTGTCTGCTGCACCACACAGCTTGGTGTCATCAGCAAACTTGCTGAGGGTGCACTCAATTCAGATAACGGACTTAAACATTTGGGATATAAAGTAAAACCAGAAGGTAAATCAGTAAAGGTCTGATAGAATACATATGTTCTGCACAAGACTACACATACAGAGATACCAGAGCATGCCTACTGAGTGAATTTAGCAAAGTGATCTTGTTTGCAATATGTAAAAAAAAACCACAAATGGGTCATAGCCTAGGAATTCATACACACAGAAAACAAAGCTGTAAAATTCTATTTTAGAGCTTTAAATTATCTGCAATTTAAAAAACAATGCACTTTGAGAGAACTGATTGCCATATACAGACAGAAGAAGAAATTCTAAGAAGGACACCATGCTGACCTCCCAGACTTGAGGATAAAGTCAGGGAGAGCATATCACTTAATCACACACCACATTATGTTCTCTGGAACATTATTTTGTCTCGGAGAGCTAAAAAACCCCTTACAGATAGGCTAAGTGGTTTGTACAATTGCAAATCAAACCCAAAGGAAAACAAATCATGAACAAAAGCCAGTTCAATTTAATCTCCTATTAATTCAAGGGACTGCACTGGAGTCAAATGAGATTACTGATGGTTCACCAAGAGGCCTTGCAACCTAAAGCCGTATAAATCCAAGAATGCTGAGTTATCCAGCTTTTCAGATATAACCAAGAAATCCCTTTTTTATTTTTTAACCTAAATGAACTGCTATGCATGATCATTTTTTGCTGAATAAACTTCAAGCTATAGAGGAAAAAAAAAAAAGCCCTAGTTGACAGTGTGTATGAAAACACTCAATGTGAAATTACAGCCATCTGCAGGACTGTGTATTGGCCAGAGCCACCATTTCGAGCTGATCCCACTGGTATGGAAGCTCAGATACTTGTAGCCCATGATAGTAACGACCTAACTTTTGATACTAGAAAAAACAAATTCCCACACTTGTCATATGGATGATTCTCAGGAGACAAAAGCAAACTTACTTCCTACTGCTGCAGATTATCTTTTTCAATTACCTAATTGCTGGTGAGTATTTTCAATGCTTCTGAGGCAATCTTTTCCAAGAGGTGCTGAAATGGGTTACGTTTGCTAAAGAAGCAATGAATATAACAAAAAGGCATTGAAGAAACAGCTTTCAAATCCCATCTTATCTTTCAAAAACTCCAACTCTGACATCCTTGATGACAACTGCATATACATTACTTGAGGAATCCTGAAAATGGTCAATACACTGAATATATCAGCCTTTGTGTTTCACAAGTACCATCACCAAGGAAGCCAGCAAACTACTTTTCCTGTTTAGTTTCTTGTTAATTTCTCCAAAGTAATTCCATTATTTGTATTCCTTTTCTACTTTCATAACTTTATTCCTACAAGACCAGTTTCTGAGAAAGGTGCCAGCTAATGAGGACAAAAGAAAATTGGTATCAACTGATGGCTACTGTCAGAAGAGCTGACTGGAAGTACTCCTGGCCAGGCAGGACCATACACTGATAGCACTGAGTGGTTTAGGGTGCCTTCAAAGCCCCAGGTGTATTTGTTTACTTGATTTTTTCATGGAGATTAATGGAAGTATGGGCAACTTCTTGGAGCAGATGTAAGGAAAACCATTAATCATCAGTAGCGGCTTCCTTGAAATGCTCTGATTAAGACCTCCAACTCAGATAAATCTTCTGGCTGAGAAGTGCCTAAGGAGTGGAAGTCCAGTATCCAAAAAGCAAGGCTTCTTGATGGCCTTCTTGGCACTGGTAGGCATTCTTTCCACAAGAGCAAGTCAGTGTTATTCTTTTGGTAAATATAGACCTGGGATTTGAATGCAGGTCTCTTACGTGGGTTCTCTCAAGTTTCTCTCAATTTCCTTAGTAAAATGGGCAGTTCCCAAGAGTCAACAAGGCTTTGGTGGAAGAAGTCACACAGTTTGTAGCTCACAAAAAGAAGGGGAATAGAACTCAAAACACAAGAGAATGGGCTTTGAGCCCAAGCCTCCTACATTTGTGAAAGGAATATTACTGCACTTTCCCAGGCAGACAGGAGGCAGGGAGGTTTTAGTGCCAACATCTCAGAGAAGTGACTCACTGCAAGAAGATAAAGAGTCTTATAGAATGCCTGCAATGCCTGGAGTAAAATTACTGGTTAGCACTACAGAGGATAGGGGTTAGAATGCTTATATCCCTCATGCAGCCCACACTGGATTTCATCAATATCACAGAGTGCTGTGCATAACTTGCTGTGCATTAAGTCTTGTTTTTAAGCTCAAGACAACGCATGGTTGTGTAGAAAACAAACTTCCTAAGATAATCCATATTTAAGGCTCTGAGGCAAGTATTTAGGATTGAAAAAATTAGAATTTTGTAAACTTCTCTGCAAAAATGACAGGACTGGGAGGAGTGTCTGGGAAGCATATTAACAGTTGAAGAAACCAGTGGTCTAGGGGCATTCCAGAGTACTGAGTGGGAAACAACCAACCCTGGCTAACTGAAGCAGAATTAGTTCCCAGGCTCAGTCTAGAATCTGTGCTTCAGCCTGAGAGCAATTATTTATGTCTATAAATATCTACATAATGCTAGCTGACTGCATTTAAAAGTAAATGGATTAGATTAGCAAAAATGAAGGGGATCCTTACGACCACGAAATCATCCTTTGTTATAAATCCCAACCCAGTTTTAAAATCCTAAACTTCCAAATGTTTTATGCTACTTGAGGCACGAAAACAATTAGCAGCTTTTAGTAAGCTAGGACCACAAGGTACAAAACAAACAATTGTTTGTAATCCTGCTCAGCATTTCCTGCAATTCAGTCAAATCTGATGCCAAGTCAACGTGACATTGCACTTTTCAAACACAACCTTTTGTAAATTCATCTACACTTGCTTACACACTATAAAATACTCTACACCCAACACATATAAAAACTGAGTTTCTGAGGAACAGCAATTGTTTGCTACGACAAATTGCAGTATTAAGTAGTTGTGTGGCATGTTTTCAAGTGGACTGTGTAAATTGATCCATAAGTGACAGAACAATGTTGATCACTAGATGAAAAACTGAAATATATCGAGCTGTGAGTAAATGCCATTTGCCACTTCATATTTTTATCAAATCATAGCATTTCCGTACTCTAAAATATTAAATATTAAATAGTTAGTTTTAAATCAAGTTAATCTATGATTGGTAGATGTAGTCAAAAATAACATAGACTTATTCTGGTTTAAAAAAAATAAATCTGTAATCAAGTAACTTAAGAGTAACGGAGAGTTTTACCTATATATTTAAATACTGTGGTGCAAAGTGGAGTATTACACTTGTTTCAATGGTTCTGTCGTCACTATGAGACAGGCATATGCGTCCCATATTACATATAACTATCTGTACCTACAAATCAATGTTCTAATGTATTTATCAATGTGTTTCTCCTTCATTGTTTGTCAATATAGCAGGTCACTTATGCATCAGTCAGGAACATGACAACCTGATGCCCTAACAGCCACAATATTCTTTTATTCCTCTTCCCTTTTTATTCTCAAGAGAAGTGCTGCATAGAGCAGTGACAGATATGGAAGAGCAAAACTCTTTCATGACCAGGAGTGCTCTGTTCCACGTATTTAGGATGTAACTAACACATTCTTAGTCATGGAATGGATCTACCAGCCTAAAGAGCTTAAAGAAGCTGTTATACCCAACTGTCTGCTGGCCTTCCTAAGCTAATAAATTTGGTGCTGTGATGTAACCAGGAGTAGCAGATGTAAAAGAGAGATCATTACTCCAGGGAAATCACTTTCTTATTCAAAGTGATTAAAGAGAAGTTGTATAACTGAGGGCGAAGACAAACAAAAAAAAAATAAAATCAAACTTTCTAGCTTCCTATGTCACCCAAAAAACCTGTGCACTTCTGACTGCCCTCTTTGCAGCACAGACATGCAGTATCACCTGCCCCGCTTGTTACCACAGCATTACTGATCAGACATGCTCACAATTAAAGTCTTCCAATGTAAAGCATAATTAGCATTAGTTATGAACAGCAGTGCATAACATATTTAAAGTGCAATAAAATATTAATCCTCACTGTTGGCTAAACA
Organism: Indicator indicator; assembly: GCF_027791375.1. Lineage (NCBI taxonomy): Eukaryota > Metazoa > Chordata > Aves > Piciformes > Indicatoridae > Indicator > Indicator indicator. Next base: position 23,730,278 of record NC_072020.1, on the reverse strand, counting down.
TATCCATACAATTCAAGTAAGTTTAAAAGATGTTATTTCTTGCTTTGTTCATATAAAAAAATCTAAACACATAAATTTAAAACCAAAACAAAACAAAAAAAAACTACAAACAATCAAATAGGCAAACACAGTAAGATGGCTGCATTCATACCTTGTACACTTGGTCCAGAATCTGCAGACTGGGCAGGGTTTAATGCCCAATGCAGCTGTCGTTGAAACTCAGGTCTGTCTTCTGTGTGAATCAATTCAAACACACTCTGGTGTATAATATCAGACTATGTGAAAAAAAGGAAAAAGATGAGAGAGAAAGATAATAAGAAACTTACATGACAGTATGATGAAAGTTGTCTAACTGACAACACTGCTATGGATATAGCAAATCATACATTTACATGCACATGGCAAAGTTTTAGCAGCACACTCATGACTGTAAATATGACAACTAATAATCAAGTATTTCTCTACCTGTTTTTATCTAAGCAAGCCTGGGAATTGTTATGCACAAGTTTTGTTGAAATCATTTAGTTTTACATACTGGTAAATAAAGTACTTGCCAGCTGGTACTTGGATCTCAGACACTGTAGGTGCTACAGAAACATGACATCCTGAACCAAACAACTTCTGAAACTAACCCAAATAGATTATGAACATTGGTTTTGTTTGCCTGGCAGTTTTTCCACTCCATAAGGATTTGTTAAAATCTTTATTAAATTCTCATATCACCACTTATTACATGGCCAGGAATGTGATCTAAATGACAAAGCCACAACATCTAGGATCTGTGGATGAATGAAATTAAGGGAGAAAAATCCACCCAATATATTCAAGAAAAGCTTTGTCAAATGAAAGGAGTTAAATTGCCTGTTTTCTGCATGGATCAACCCCCCAACCATTATATAAACAGAAAGCATTTAAAATAAAACATAGATCTAAAGAAATAAAGATGAGCTGGCAAAAGCAGAGGCCTAGCTGAATTTTTTCTTTGATTAATTTCATAAAAGAATTAGTATTTTCCAGAATAAATTGCCAGAAATGTTAATTTCTGTAACTTTAAGACTTCACTTCTATAGTTTGGACTTGATTTATTGGCATTATTTACACAAATTTTATGCCCAATTTGTTTTCCAAGCTTTTTGATTCATTCCCCAACACTGAAAGAATCTGTAACCCCAGGAATAATAACGTTTTGTTTGGAATATTTTCTTTTACACAAACATTCCTCCATCTATTATCAGTTAGCCAAAACTGCAGTGCAAGCAGAGTTTCTCCCTGAGGCAGCAACTGAATCTATTAACATCCAAGTACCTAAAGATGCAAATTGCTAACCATAACTAAGTTTCTATTATCTTAATATAAACTAATCCCAGGAATTCTCTAAGGAAAGTCATATGCTCACTAGGTCTTGTCTTTACTGGAGCCCCTATTACAGGAAAGATATGGAGATGCTGGAGCATGTCCAAAGAAGGGCTACAAGGATGATCAGAGGGCTGGAGCACCTCTCCTGTGAGGAAAGACTGAGAGAGTTGGGGCTGTTCAGTCTGGAGAGGAGAAGGCTTATTGTGAACTTCCAGTACCTCAAGGGGACCTACAACAAAGCGGGGGAGGGACTTTTTAGGATGTCTGGTAGTGATAGGACTAGGGGGAATGGAGCAAAACCAGAAGTGGGTAGATTCAGATTGAATGTTAGGAAGTTCTTCACCAAGACCATGGTGAGACACTGAACAGGTTGCCCAGGGAGGTGGTTGAGGCCCCATCCCCGGAGGTGTTTAAGGCCAGGCTGGATGAGGCTCTGGCCAGCCTGATGTAGTGTGAGGTGTCCCTGCCCATGGCAGGGGGTTGGAACTGGATGATCCTTGAGGTCCCTTCCAGCCCTGACAATTCTGTGATTCTATCATTTTACTACTTTGGTACCTAGCTTGCAAGCCCAAGGAAGTTATCCATATGTGATCTGCCCTGTGACCTGTAAATAAATGCTTCTTTTGAAATAAGTAAATACGAGTGAGAGAACACTAAAATTCTAAAAATAATACAACAATTCAGTTGATACATAAAACCTCAAGACATATGGAGTTAATTTTGTATGAAAGGTTTCTATTAAAATAATTACCTTCCCATTGAATTATGTCTCACTCAGCATCATAAACTGGGTAACACCACAGTATAAATTTCAAACAGTTGTTCCAGTAAAGACTAATTAAGTGTGAAAATATTTTATCTTGCCTAACTCAACTTTGGAAATTATATTCCTGTTGTGCTTGGCCTGAGGTCCCATTTCAGCTATGCAAGCTGACAGAAAAGAAACATGGTTTCAAAGCACTCCAGCCCAAAGTACCTAAGAGATTTTTATCTGCTATACAGATATATACAAACTATCAGGCCCTAAATATGAACACTGATGACCTCTGAAATTAAGCAAAACCTCTGTTAAAGAAATAGAGGAAAAAATAAACTTACTTGTTGGAAACCCAAGTAGTCTTGGATAGTAGAAGAGACATAAAAAACCAGAGCATCGGCCGTGACAACTAATACAAAACCATTTAATGCCTGGGGAGGAAACACACCCATCTGTCAGCTTCAGAGACAAAGTTCCAGGTAACTATTCAGGCTGTAAGTCTACCTATATCCTGGTCTCCCAATAAAATGTGAAACATGCAAAACCATACTGTTTTCTAACAGCACAAACAGAAGAATTCTTCATGGAATCTCTCTGCAGTATAAAAACATTGAAAATTCAGGAAAGAGGCCAAATCCTGTTGACGACTTTTAATTAAATCTTGATTGTAGGGAGATGAGGTGCAGCAGCACGAAAAACTGTAAGTTTATCTTTTATCAACCACAGCTCACCATGCCTGTGTGGCTCAAGTCTTTGGTAGACCCAGCTGCCCAAACAGGAACCATGTCACAAAACCATTCCCAAAGCGTGTTCTATTCATAGCACAGACAGGCCTAACTGGACAGGAAATCAAGTGATCAAGATCCTCTATATAGCCCAAGAAAACATTTTATAGCTTACTTAAAATAGAAAACCTCTGCAGAAGTGGGCTGTTGCAAGTAAACAATGTTTATGAAGAGATTTCCCCCTTCATGAAGCAGCAGACTAAGTGGCTCCTTACTCAAAGTCACGCGAAGGGCATTTATCTGAGCTCCCAATCAATAGGGTTCATGGCAATTGTCGTGATAGCAAACAGTATGTTTGGGACTTGGCAGCTCATCTGAAAGGTGCTGATTTAATTCTATGGATTTCAGTCCAGATTTCATAAAAGGCTGTCTCAAGGGACTGGATTAAGTATATTGTGCCACTTAATTTCCTCAGCTGCATTCAAAGTGAAATTTGGCCAGCATACTCAAAACACATTTTTAGAATGCTTTATTATGCAAAATTATTTTACCACACAGAACATAAAGTATGTGAAGGATATCCTATATCCTACCAAACCAGCATAATCATACAGTTTTGTTGTACACTAGTATCACTCTTCCACAAAAATTAACTCCCACAGCCTCACACTATGGTAACCACCATAACTGCTCTTCGATATTCAGCAGAAATATGGTTTTACTATTTCTTGTTCTTTTATTAATACAGCCTAATTAAGTCAAGTATCTGATTAAATGATTGGTCTTTAAATGCTGTGAACCATTCCTATTTAATGTGCAGACATTTTTTTACTTCTTTTCATAAACAGTTGTGAGCTCTATAAAAATTCCTTATATATGTTTCATAAGCTTTACCTGAATATAGTAAGAGTTACAAAGATAACACAACAAACATTATAATAATTTGAAATTAAATAGCATAGCCAATTCAAGGAATCTCGAGTAGTTACATAGAATTCTTGGGTCTGATGTTAAAAGCAATTCCAAAGGAGCAGAATGCCTCAACGACAGGAGCTTTGTCCTCCACTGACCTATTCTGCAGGGCATTTCACCTCAAGTAGTTGGCATAAAAAGTCTGCAAGCTGCACAGGATCTAATTCTGGCCCACATGTTAAAACTGGTTCTTTTGCTCTGTTTCACACAAAGCTAAGTAAAGCTCCTGTACCTGGAATTCAATCACAGTTTACAGTGGCTCTGGTACGTAGTTCATCTTGAAACCAGATTGTTAATGCAGGAATCATCTGATTTCTGTAAGCCAAAAACTCTGTAAAATGCAAGCTGTTTGTCCAAAAATCTAATGAAACAAAGTATGGGAAGTTCCTTAAAACATGCTGGTATCAATATATGGGTGACTGATTCAAATGGAGATTTTGGCAAATTGCAATCCTAAAACAAATTGTCTTAAAAGGCAAAATCAGGTCCCTCAATGACTTTATTATTCTGAAGCACTGGAGATAGTATTTGTACTTCTACAAAAATACTCTCAATACTCCTAATACAAAAGCAGTTACAACGAACTTATTACTGGTGAGAATTAAGGTCTATTAAAAATTTCTTAGAAATTGCCATTTGACTTGCACTTCTTATAATAACCCAGTAAACCTGAGGTTATTTATGAGGAACTGGGGGATTTTAGACAATTAGTCACCAAATTTACAGTAGATGACTAAACTATACGACCATTGTGAAGAATATATTATTATCTGCATTAACAATAGATGCAAATAGATGGGAAGAAACTAGCTCTTAAGAAATGAGTCAGAGTGAAGTAGAGTCTGTAGTCTAACATGCTCTCTAAAGCCACCACCACCCCCAGAGAAGTTCAAGAGCTGCATAATATTAACCTCAAGAAAAGGATGAAAGATCCTGACAATAAGGAATCTTCCTTTTTCAATCTCATTGATGAATTATTGTTAAATGTAACACAATTTTTTAATTATTAACTATTATTGTTAAAAAAGTAAATTGTTGTATAATACATCCACTGAAAAACAAACCTGCAGTAAGAGTTCTCCTTCCAGGATCTGCATGCCTTCTCCACATTTTGCTGTTCTACAGTTTTCCTGAATGCCATTTCTTTCTGGTCTTGTAGAGTTAGAAGATTTTAATGCAACTGGGAAAACAAAAAGAAAGAAAAATATTAAGTGATCTTTGAAAGGCTCACTAAAATTTATGTGATGATGCGCTGTTTTGTATGAGGAAAAAATGAATGTTTATGAAGTCGGCCTACCTGTTCCACTGTCAAGCTTTTTCCTTACCTTTAGAAGAAACTACCAAATTTGTCATCCATCTCCTTTCTAAACTATAACACTTTCACAACAGATTATTGAAATCAAATCAAATCAAACCTCATTATTTTATTCCATTTCCCCCCTCCTCTCTTTACAGTAAGGTTAACTTTCAGTTTGTCACTCTTCTTGTTATAAATACGCTAACCAAAAAAATGTCTTTTAAATAAAGGACATTTTCCCCATTCGACAACCTCCAATAACCTGATAACAGCTCTGATTTAATGTGTAGCAACACACATGTCATATCTGATTTCTGACATCTGACTATGGTATCTCAGATATAAGCCTGCTCTAGATCTAAAGTTCCCTTGAGAGAAAGGAAAGAAAGAAACAGGAACCCTAAAAGCATATTACACATTGAAGTAAGCAAACCTCATACAAAAAATGCTTTTTTTTTTTTCTGCCATAGTTAAATTTTAATCATTTAAACAGTTAAGCAAACTTTCCAATTTCAGATAAAATACTATAACCATGAACTGTCATTATTCAGTTTATACGTACAATCAACTGAAAGAAAAAAAAGAAATTACTCAATGAATAAGGAATGAAGAATCAGATCAAACTGCTACAAAGTATCTGAAAGACGAACTACTTCCCATCCCTGCATTGTGTTTAATAAATAAGATTCTGTCAAGTGAAACTAGATACTCAAAGACTGTCCACAATTCAGAATTTACCAACTTTCCACATAGCTCTGAAAAAAAATAATTTTCCAAATCTGAAATTAGTCTGAGTGGAGACTGTAGCATCTGAAAAACTTAGAATTACTTGAGTAATTGTACTTTAAGTTTTTGCCATAAAACTAAACACCACCATCACTCCAATCCCAAAATTTCTAAGCTACAAAGCAAGGGAAATTCAGAAAAGCAACTGCACTTCTGTAAAGCATCAATGATTTCTCCCATAAGAATGACATATTCACCCTAAATTCTAATTTTTCAACCTGCTGAAAACTTTTCTCTTTCAGATGATCAGAGCTTTGGTCAAGAAACCTGAAGAACTCCTATTCACTCACTTTTCAACTAGATTAAGTGATATTTTATACTAAGTGTATTAACTCAAAGATATCCTCCCCACAGCTGCAACACAGAGCAACTGCTGTCCTCTTCCTCCAGGCTGTCACTCCTGTTCTCAGTGAGAAGCTTTGCCACAATAGCCTCCCTTGGCAGCCAGCTGCTTTGAAGTCCCATCTCCACTATTTTACCCAGCTCAATCTCTAAAATCACAGGATCATTGTGGTTGAAAACGACCTTTAAGATCATCAAGTCCAACCATTAGCTAACTCCAACAGGGCCACTACTACACCATATACTTAAATCAATGACCATTTCTCTACTGAAACATGGACATTCCCACATCAGATGTTCCTTCTTAATATTAAAGGAGAAGAAATGTATGATTAAGCAGACTTTCCATTTCAAAATTTGCCTAAACCAGCCACATGCTATGAGAGTGCTGAATACAAACTGAAAAGCTTCATGAAACCCATACCAAAATACTTTGCAGTTAAACCCTTTTATCTTTTCTGCCTTTCCTCCTGGAAAGAAAAAGCACAGCAAAAAGATTTTGAGGAGCAAGGGTAGCTCACTGCAGAGAGGTATAGAGAAAGGAATATCAAGAGGTCAAATTTTAACTGGGTCATTTCAAATCATATTGAGGTGCAACAAATTACTTAAACCAGGCTGGAGATAATTTTTGTTTTCAGGTGAATGATCTGTTCAAGCCTAAAAGTGTATTGAAGTAACAATTGCCTAATATCACATGCATATTGCTAGCACATCAGTCCCAAAGTCCTGGAATTTAATCTTAAAGA